>NC_084797.1:15875447-16195496 GCF_963169125.1 Humulus lupulus | reverse complement strand
AATTATTCTATTACATTTATGTATATGTGGTTTCAAAAATAATTTGTAAACTTTAATTAATAACATCATTCTCAAGTAATGTCCTGAACTCCCATGTTCAATAAAAGAAACAATACTAAATAAGCACAATATAGAGCTTATGTCTATATAAAGCTAATTGTTTGTAAATTTGGCCAGCATTCCCCCTATATTTTTAAGCTAACCATCTATCGATTTAATCAAACCAATCAAGTAAGCACAACATAATTTGAAAACAAGAAAAAAAATATATATATAATCCTAGATAAAATCAGGCAGCATTTCCCATATAATAGTGACCTAACCATATGCATGTGACTAGCAAAATAAACAATTCAAACAAAATACAATAAGTTTCTTCCTTATATCTCCGCAGCACACAATCAAATTTCCCAAAACCTACTTCACTAAAACACACAAGTTCTCAACCTTCTATTATCACCGCATCACACAATTTTAATATAAGAATCTACTTCACTATGGATGACTATTTAAGATATTTAAACTCTTCTAACATTTGTTTAATAATATTATAAGTAGAAATAAGAGAATATATATATATATATGTACCTCTTGCAATTAATAATCCAAAAGCTAGCAAAATTACTTCACTTAGCAATCGAATTTGCTATTAAATCCACAACCAACAAAATTAAATTAATAAAATATCACTAAATATCTAGCAATATATAACTTATTATTGTAATTTTATAAACTTATTTACCTCAAATGTGTGCTTAAAATAGAAATTTTGATGCAAAAAATACCCTAAAATCTCACCAACAAAATCACAACCTACAAAATTAAATTAATTAATATATAAAAGATTACTAAACAAATATCACTAAACATCTAATAAATAAATGATTGCTAAACAAATAAAAAATTCCAATAAGCCACTAATTAACCTAAACAAAAAATGTGGTATATATAGAGCTTAAACTTATAAACTCTAGTAACTACGGCACTAAAAACTCAATAATCAACAAAAACATATAACTTTTCATATATCTTTAATTTTTAAAATAATTTAATAAATTTATTTTAACATAACTATAAAAACTTTAAATATATAAACAAACATACCTAATTTTCGAAATAAATAATAATAAAAATTAAAAAAAAAATCATAAACATATATACTTAACCAAATTTATACAATGTGATATGTAATTTTTTTTTTTAAAAATCTACATTGTCCACAAAGTAATGATTTTCTTAGAAACCCACTAAAAATCTACTAATAAAGAAAAATCTCACTAAATATCATTTTAACATTGATTTATATTTATAATTTTGAAAACTTACCTACATTTATGCTTGAAATTGAAATTTTGAGTCAAAATCTCAAGTTCTTACCTTATGTTCTAACTCCAAGAAAATCCTACAAATCTATTGAAAAAAAAATCATAATCATAAAAAACTAACACAAAATCGCATATACATATCATCTTAATGCTAAACCTATAATTTTTTTGAGAAACTCGTATCTTTGAAGCCCTAGAAATCGCCAGAAAAAACCCTAATTCGCCTCTGTGTAAATCGTGTCTGAGGAAGAGAAGAGAAAGAGGAGAAATAGTCAAGGAGGACATCTAACGTCTCCAATTGAGAGACGTGCCACGTGTCCCACGTATCCCAATGGGAGACATTGGAAGTGACGTGGGACACGTGGAACGTCTCCCACTGGGAGACGTTAGATGTCTTCCCTAGACACGTGTTTAGCCCCTAGTTTTTCAACATCTTCCTACACTTTTAATGTCTTACAATTTTGGTAATTAATAAAAAATTTCAATGTCTCCCAACATAAGACATTTAAAATATCTTCTAATTTTTAATGTCTTACACCAATGGTGTAAGACATTGTAGGGAGTCATTGAATGTCAAAATTGTTGTAGTGGTGATGAATGTTTATCAAGCACCGATCGTTGCTATGCTTGAATTAATATTCACTACTACAAAAAATGTCATTTGCATCAGTTTCTAACTCCCACAATTGAGTTTTTGCGTCAGTTTTATATGTGACGTGAAATCTCATGACGCAAACCAGACTGACATTTGCGTCAGTGGGAACTGTCACAAATCTTATGATATAATCTTATAATTATTTAAGTTAAGTAATTACTAATTAATTTTAAAATTTATCATTAATCATCAAATTAATAAGTTTAAAATATAATTAATAAGTTTAAAATATAATTAATAAAATAATGAATGAAAAAGATTAATAAAAGTTATGCAGTTATTAAAAAAAAATTAGTCTAACAGTTAAATAATAATTAATTTGTAAAATTATTATTATTATTACAAATTAAAAAAATTATGAATAAATAATAATTTATTTTTTAATAATAAGTTTACTATTATTAAATGTTTAAAAAATTAATAATAATTAATTAAATATATAATAAATTAGTTTAAGAAAAATTATTAATTTGTTTATTAAATAACATTATCTAATATTAAATAGTTATAAATTAGTTGAATATAGAAATTGATAATTATATTTAATAAAATACGATAAAATAGCATAAGATATTATAATATTGCATAAGATTTTAAAAATGATAACAAAATTTGTTTGATATCCATTCCTATTCACATTACTAAAACTCACACACTTTTATAACACTTTGGATGGCGATTGACAACACTTGGACAACATTGAGAAATCGTGCTTGTCAAGAATATTGGAATTTTCTACAATCCTTTTTGGCGATGGCCTTGGAATATAAAGATTCTGATGGAAGAATTAGGTGTCCGTATGTCAAATGCATAAATAATAGGCTTGAAACTTTACCTGTTGTCGAAACACACATATTCGATATGGGTTTTTATCAAGGTTATGGGAGGTGGATTTATCATGGGAAAGTGGAACTAGATATTGTCGAAGAGGTGGTTGCTGAGGATGAAGTTGACGAGATGATTCCCATAGTGGAGGACTTCCTCTTACCGACAACTGAGGAAGTAGACAATAATTCTGACGCGAGTCAGTATTACGACGAGTTGTTTGAGTAGATTGAAGCTGAGTTGTATTCTTGCCCCATCTAAGCAATAATAATTAGTTTACGTTTTTTAATTAAATTAAGACAATTGATATTTTATTATGTTTATTTTATGATTAGTTTATATGTAATTTTGTTTGATGAACATTAATTGTGTTATTAATAATTAATTTTAATTTATGTTAAATTTTATTATCTTTAAAAAAAATTATTATATATTTATTTATTATTAAATAAATTCAAATGAATTATTATATTTTAATATATTTTTTTTAAAAATAATTACTTAATTACTGGCGGATTTATAAGGGTGGGACCTGCCGGTATTAAATGAGTCAAATACGATGTTGATTACTTGAATACCGGCGGGGTCCGCCCCTAATAATCCGCCGGTATTAATATATTACCGGCGGGGTATCAGTCGTCGGTAATAACGATTATTACCGGCGGGCTATTGCTGGCAGATTCCCCTAGTTTTACCGACGGATCCTTCCATCGGTAATTCCTTGTTATGTTGTAGTATGGGGGGTTATAACTAAATAGATGTATCAGTACAAAAAGATTTCAAAACACCCAAAAATATCAACTTTAACAACCATAATAATAAAAAATATCTAATAAACTATTACATATTTAAAAATAATTCATGTAATTCAAATATAGAATAAATCTTTGATTTTATCATTTGAGTACAAATAAATGACATAATATATATATTTATTTGACTATATATATAATTATTACTATTCGAAGGTATAATTTCTTAATACAAGAATTAAATAACATATAACTAATTACATGTTATTCTTATTTATAATTGACTCAAATTGGGACTAAATTTTTTTATAATAAAATAAAACTTATTCTTATATAAAGTATGTTTATATAAATATTTAACTGTAAGAGAGAAAAAAAAGATAGAATTTAGGGTTTCTTATTCTTTTATTTATTATTATTATTATTATTATTATTATTTTTATTATTATTATTATTTTATAAACAATTTAAAAAAATGGATATGATTAGAAAAGAGAGACGTGGGAATTGATGAGAATTAATAGGAGAGGGAGAGAGAAACGTGGGACAGGGTGAAGATTTGAGGGTTTTTTTTTATTAAAATAATAATGAAAATAAGTCAATTTTTTTGGGTAAGAATGATTATAACGTGGGAGAGATGGAGATTGGGGAATAGTGAGGATGTAAGATTTTCTTTTTTTCACTTTTATTTTTAACATATTTCCCGTCTTTTGGGAGATGTGAGACTCATGAATTACAACGGGAGATGTGCATTCTATGTCCCATTTTTTTCACTATCCACCTTAAATGTCCCATACTATATTTTTATGTCTTAAATTGTTAGTTATAAATAAAAAGTTTCAATGACTCCAGTCATAAAACATTAAAAACTCTTTGTAGAGAGTCATTAAAAATAGAAATAGCTGTAGTAATAATAAAATAATATTTATTAACTTCGTAAATATTAATTTCTTTATGTTTTCTAATAATTGAACTCTCCCTACTCAAACCTTTTTTCGGTGGACATTCTTTGAGCACATTTTATGAACTGTTCACCTCCCTAATTCAAGTTTAATCTTACTGTGCGGGCATAGGTATTAAGCCATCTTATGCCTGGGCGCCTCTCAACATTTAGTGAACAACTTCTTGAACACTCTCTGCTTTTATGACACAATTTGAGTGTTTCTCTACCTTATGTTGGAAGTCCATTCTTGTCAATCGTTTCCTTAAGGATGTGGTTTTTCTTCCGAAATTGTTTTATGTGATTCTAAGTAAGGCTTCAATCGTTAATCTGAATATATAGTTAAAGTTATTTTAGTTAGCATATATATATTGCACGTGACTCAAGTGTGTATATATATATTATAATTTATTTTTTATAAATAAAAAATATTATAAAAAAGTATAATTGATAAAATTCTAAATATTAAAATTGTTGTATGTTTTTCATTGTTAGTGAAAATAAAATCATTTACAATTAAAATTAAATACATTATATTAAAAGTTATATGTACAAAGTAGTTTTATTATCTCATTTATATTACTTTATCGTTTTTTATTTAACTTTATAATTACACTACTAAGTTGCATAATTGATTTAATATTTTTAAGTTACAAATTTTATACCAATTAAATAAAATTTTAGATATCAATTTTTAGGTCTAAAACTAAAACAACTAAACAAAACGTAAAATAAATATAAAATAATAATATTTTCCATAGCATTAATATTTATGAACTTTTTTTATGTCGGTGTGTGTTTTCTTTTCTTTTGCAAACTATATATATTTTTGGTTAGTTATTTGTGTGTGCTTAGAAAGTAAATTCTTTAGTTTTGTTTATTAGTTTGAAATTTAGTGTTCATAATAATTTAAATTTTGGTATTTTTTATGTTTTGATTTATATATCTTGCAATCTAGTTTTTTTTTTTTTGACAAAATGCATTCTTGTTTAAAAATTAAATACTTTTTTTCCTTCTAATTTTCTTATTGAAAAAATACTTATGAAATTCAATATAATAAAATATTCAAAAATTCTAAATTAAAACTATGAATTTAAAAAGTTTATTGGATTAAATTTTAATTATTTAATTTAAATTTTTTTAAAGCCAACATAAAGTTACATATAAATATATATTATTTAATTAATTAATGGCCAAAGCAATCAAAATAAGTAATATTTCATTAAAAAAACTATAAGACAAAATAAGTATGTAGATTTATATCTTATTTCACAATTAGATATATGTTTGGATAGATAAAATATGTTAAATGATAAAATAAATAATTAATAAAAGAAAGAAAAGAATAAATTTAAGCTCATAAATATTTTTTCGTTTATAGTTTTGAAAACGTAATTGATAGAGTAATTTAAATATTTTAATATGAAATTTTAAAATATGCAATGAGAAATTACTATGCGTCATTTTTTTTCTTCAATTTATTTACATTATGTAGATGATTTAATTACTTTTATGTATTTATTTACCTTATTTAGATGACTTTAAAACTAACAGCGTTAGAAAATAATTAAAAAAAATATATAAAATCTAACATAAATTAATAATTTTTGTTAAACACACATTTATAATATATACTAGGTATAAGCAAGGTGCAATGCACGTTTGCTTAATTTTATTTAAAAATTATTATATTATTTAATTATCATTTAAATTTCAAATAAATAAACAATGCAATATATTATAAAATAATGATACAAACATATTTAAAAAGAAATAAATGTCTATAGTTTTAAAAGAAATAAATAATATCATAATTTTTATTTAAAAAATTATTAAACCAAGAATCTATTATATACACTCGTTTTACTTATAAAAATATGATGCATTATAGTTTTAAAGTAAATTATTGATGTTGTTTATTAGTTTTAAATTTAGTGTTCATAATAATTTAAATTTTGGTATTTTTATGTTTTGATTTATATATTATATATGACAATTTTAATTTTAAAGTTAAATACTTTTTTTTTCTAATTTTTTTTTAGAAAAAATATTCAATATAATAAAATATGAAATGTTGTACCCTAATTTAGCACAGGTCCTTCACTCAGCTCGAGTATAGCTGGCAAATAAATATACGGAGAAATAACCAAGGAAATGATATATGTTTATTATCCACATAAGTAACTCTGGTTTCACATGGGTTGGTGTGGTGTTAGGCGTCCTTGGTTTAACCCGAGCTACAGACATGAAGGTTGTGAAGCATGAGCTCATGATATTCAAATGGCTGCCGAAGTACGAGCTCGGAGAGATATCCAGCTCGTGATAATTCAAATATATTGCGTACCCGCGGATCCCCAAAGACTAGGGTACTTTTATACGATTATTTATGACCAGCTTGTCATATTTAATGTCCCAGATATTATGAGACCATTTATTTTGTGTTCAAATCATATCCCAGTATAAATGAGAATTGTTTGTATTAAATGTAATAAATATGTAAATCCATGATTGAATCATGCGGTTTCCCACACCTGTCCATGGAATTTCTCTATAAATACTGAGAATATTGGACAGGAAAAATGGACGATTATTTTGTAATACTGAAACTCTGCCAAATAGAGAGAGAAACAACAACAATATAGACTCGTGGACTAGGTGGATTTTAACCACTGAACCACGTAAAAAGATTTGTGTTCTTGTGAATTCATTTTATATTTCGGTTTGTTATTAAGCACTAATCAACCTTATTATTTCTTAAATACACTGTTAGTGAAAAAACCGTGTCAACATTAAGAAATTCTAAATTAAAAGTATGAATTTAAAAAGTCTATTTGATAAAAATTTTATTATTTAATTAAATTTTTTTAAATGAACATAAATTTATATATAGGCTAATTGCTAGAGCAATTAAAATAAGTCATTTCTCATTAAAAAACTAAAGGAAAAAAATACAAAATATGTATATTTATGTCTTATGTCACTATTACATATCTTTGGACAGCTTGAAATTTACCTGAACAGGTCGGGATACTGATTCTGAATATCTGACTCCAGCTCCCATGTCGCTTCCTCAACCTTGTTGTTCCTCCACAATACCTTAACCAAAGGTATCATCTTATTTCTGAGGACCTTGTCCTTTCTGTCAAGTATCTGGACTGGCTGCTCCTCAAAGGAGAGATCTGCCTCAAGCTCCAGATCTTCATAGCTCAAAACATGAGTCACATCAGATACATACCTCCGAAGAGTTGAAACACGAAACACATTATGCACCGCTGACAATGCCGGAGGCAAGGCCAACCTGTAAGCCACCTGACCAATCCTCTCCAGGATCTCAAATGCACCTACAAATCTAGGGCTCAGCTTGCCCTTCTTCCTAAACCTTCTCACCCCTTTCCATGGCAAGACTCTAAGGAAGACATAGTCTCCCACTTGGAACTCCACGTTCCTACGCTTGGGATCTGCATAACTGTTCTGTCTACTTTGAGAAGTGAGCATCCGAGCTCTAATCTTCTCAATGGCCTCATTGGTCCTCTGAACTGCCTCAGGACCTGTCTCATCCCAATGAATGGGAGATTTGCACTTCCTACCATACATCATCTCATAAGGTGCAACTCCAATGGTAGATTGATAACTGTTGTTGTAGGAAAACTCTATCAAAGGTAGATACTTACTCCAAGATCCACCAAAGTCCAGCACACATGCTCGCAGCATGTCTTCCAATATCTGGATCGTCCTCTCAGATTTCCCATCTGTCTGAGGATGATAAGCAGTACTGAACTTCAATTGTGTTCCCATAGCCTTCTGTAAGCTTCCCCAAAAATTGGAAGTAAAAGTGGGGCCCCGATCTGACGCAATCGACCTTGGTGCTCCATTGAGGGGCACGATCTCTCTCACATAGAGATCTGCATACTGATCAACTGTATATGTGGTCCTCATTGGCAAGAAGTGAGCTGACTTGGTATAGCGATCCACTATAACCCAAATATAATCATGCTAACCAATAGTCCTGGGTAGGCCCACCATGAAATCCATTGTGATGTCCTCCCATTTACACTCTGGGATATCCAGAGGCTGCAATAACCCTGCCGGCCTCTGATGCTCAACCTTGACTTGTTGACATGTTAAGCACTTAGCCACATACTCTACTATATCCCTCTTCATCCCCGGCCATCAATACAACGATCTCACATCCTGATACATCTTCGTGGTGCCTGGATGCAAATAGTAAGGTGTAGTATGAGATTCATCCAGAATCTCTCGTCTCAAAGCAGTGCCTAACGTAACACATATCCGCCCCCTATATCTCAACAAGCCCAAATCAGACACTGTATAATCTCTGGATGCTCCAGCCAAAACATCCTCTCTGGTCTTGATCAGCTGTAGATTACTCAACTGACCCTCCTTAATTCTTTCCAATAGTGTAGACTGTAGCGTAATAAGTGCCAACTGGCCCACCAGCAACTCTATACCAACTCTGGTCATATCATCAGCTAACTCTTTGGTTATCAGCCTCGCACTATGAATCTGCCCCGGACCCTTCCGACTTAAAGCATCAGCTACCACGTTGGCTTTTCTTGGATGATACAAAATCTCACAGTCATAATCTTTTACTAAATCCAGCCAACACCTTTGTCTCATATTCAAATCTTTCTACGTGAAGAAGTATTTCAGGCTCTTGTGGTCTATATAGATCTCACACTTCTCTCCATAAAGATAATGCCTCCATATCGTTAAAGCAAAGACCACAATCACCAACTCTAAATCATGAGTGGGATATCTTTTTTCATACTCCTTCAACTGACGTGAAACATAAGCAATTACTTTCTCTGAATGCATCAGAACACAGCCCAAACCTTGATGAGAAGCATCACAATAAATCACAAACTTCTCCTGATCTATTGGAATACTCAGAATCGGAGCTGTAATCAATCTCTGCTTCAGTTCCTAGAAGCTGTTCTCACATTTATCTGACCACACAAACTTCTGATTCTTGCATGTCAGCTCAGTCAATGCAGTAGCAATCTTTGAGAACCCTTCCACAAAATGCCTATAATAACCTGCCAATCCAAGGAAACTTCTAACCTCATAAGCATTCTTTGGCCTTGGCTAATCTCTGACTGCCTCAATCTTTGCTGGATCTACCTTAATCCCCTCCTTACTGACAATGTGCCTAAGAAAAGATACTTGAGATAACCAGAACTCACATTTCTTGAACTTTGCAAACAGTCTGTGTTCCCTCAGTCTCTGTAGAACCAACCTTAGATGCTGCTCATGCTCTGACTCAGTCTGAGAATAAACCAAGATATCATCGATGAAGACAATCACAAACTGGTCCAGATAATCCTTGAACACTCTGTTCATCAAATCCATAAAAGCAGCAAGGGAATTAGTCAATCCAAAAGACATGACTACAAACTTATAATGCCCATATCTGGTACGAAAAGCAGTATTCGGTATGTCTCCCTCCTTGAACCTTAACTGATGATAACCAGAACGGAGGTCAATCTTTGAGAATACCTTCTTACCTTGCAACTGATCAAACAAATCATCTATCCTTGGCAAAGGATACTTGTTCTTGATTGTTAACTTATTCAGTTCTCTGTCATCAATACACATCCTCAGAGAACCGTCCTTCTTTTTCACAAACAGAACTGGCACACCCTAAGGTGAGAAACTAGGTATGATAAAACCCAAATCCAACAGTTCTTGCAACTGTACCTTTAATTCTTTCAACTCAGCTGGGGCCATTCTGTAAGGTGCTCTAGACACTGGCTTCGTCCCTGGTGCCAGTTCTATCACGAACTCTATTTCTCTGTGTGGTGGCAATCCTAGAAAATCTTTTGGAAACACTTATAGGAATTCACAAATAAATCTGGTTTCTTCTGGTCTCACTGGCATGACCTAAGTAGTGTCAACCACACTGGCTAAAAACCCAATGCAACCTCATGGCATAGGATTTCTAGCCCTTAATATAGAAATCATAGGTATGCGAGGTGCATGCACAGTACCAACAACACACAAAAGGATCCTCACCTTCAGGCTCAAAGGTGACCATCTTCCTTCTGCAATCAATGATTGCCCCATACTTCACCAACCAATCCATACCCAATATCATGTCAAAGTCAGTCATAGCTAACTCTATCAAATCCACTGATAACTTTCTGCCTTCCACTGTCACTGGCAAAGATCTGACCCATCTCCTGGATACCACTAACTCTCTAGTGGGTAGCAAAGTTCCAAAACCCATAGCATAAAAATCACAAGGTCTACACAGTTTATCAATAATTATACTAGCAACAAAAAAATGTGCAGCACCAGAATCAATCAATACATTATAAGGGGTTCCAGCACTAAGAAGCTGACCTGCAACAACTAAGGGAGAAGCCTCAGCTTTTGCTTGTGTCAATGCGAACACTTGAGCTGGGGCCGAGCTGTCCGCTTTCCTGGGTTCTTCTTTTATGGTCTTAGGGCGATCCTTCTTAAGATGACCCACTACTCCACATGAGAAGTAGGCCCTTGCCCTACACTCTCCCAAATGACGCCTCTTGCATCTAGGGCATTCAGAATAAGACTTCCAGGCTTCATTACCACCTGGACGACCCATTGAAACACCACGGGGTCGCCTATCAGGACCTGGAACTAGGAAGGTGTCAGGAACCTTCCTTTTCTGATCACTGGGGCCTACACCCCTACCAGAAACCACAAATGGAGGACCTGTCCTCCTAAACTCCTTTTGGGCTGCACTGTCTTGCTAGATCTTGTTCTCTGCACTCTCAGTTGTGAGTGCCTTCTCAACCACTCGTGCATAGGTAGTAACCCCTGCCACAGTGGTAATACGAACATCATGAGCTAATCTGGGTTGTAGCCCCTGGAGAAATCTCTCCCTCCTGGTCCCATCAGTGGGCACCAGCTCCATGGAAAACTTTGCCAAGCGATCAAACTTCAAGGCATACTCAGTGATTGACAAATCTCCCTGAAGTAGCCTGATGAACTCCTCAGCCTTTGCCGCCCTGATTGCATCATTATAATATTTCTCGTTGAACAGAGTCTGAAACTCTTCCCAACTCAAGGCATTAACATTTATGGTCTGGGTAATAACTTCCCACCAAATTCGGGCATCCTCCCAGAACATATAAGTGGCACAAGCCACCCTCTCATTACCAGTCACCCTCATGAAGTCCAGGATGGTGGTAATCATACTCATCCACTGCTCTGCCTTGGCAGGATCTGCACTGCCTTCAAAAACTAGAGGTTGTTGCTTCTTGAACCTTTCATAGAGAGGCTCCCATTTATTACCAACCTTAGGCAGCTGCTCAGCTGCTGGCACCGACATAGGGGTTGCCTTTGACATTGGCCACTGCAGGAGCTTGGTCTTGTCTCAGGAGGCGGAGTTCTTCTCCCTGTCTCAACACTGTAGCCTGCAGGTCGTTAAATAACTGCTGCCAGTTTGCAAGGGCTGGCTGTGGAATCTGTCCCTGGTCATTCTCTTGACCTTGATTATTATTATTCTGACCTTGATCACTCTGGCTAGCTGATGTATCTGTCTGCCCTGGATTCATTCTTATCACTTATACCTTGTTCAAACAATAGTCAATACAACGAGTCAGGTAGTGATAACTAAACCTCTTGTCGCCTTACGGTCCAAGAACAAGCAGAAAATTATCATATTCCATAGTCATGCAAATATACACAAATAGATACATGATTATAGCATTTAGAATTTAGCATGTATCACATAATAGTTCACAATCAACAATACTAATAAGTATGTTCCAGCAATTTCAGTACTATTTAGCACACGGTTGCTGAAGATGCAATATTCAGGGTACAGGTTTGACATGGTGTCTCATGTAAACAGGTAAAGAATTTATACTATATTTAAGCAGTTATACATATAACTAGATAAATAGTTACCAAACCATGAGTTAAGCTTGTCTTCAGTGGTGAGTGTACATGCCTAGCCAGTCTACAGGAACCCTAACATTGGCACGCTCTGATAACAAGTTGTAACTCCTTGGTTACCCCAGGACAGTTACGGTGAACGATGAACCGTGAGTTTAACTTGCTACCTGAGTTCTTTGGTTTAAAATGTGCTTCTAGGTGTTATTAATAGGCTAAGGTGGAAAACCAATCAAAAGGAAAGAATATATTTTTATTTAAAACATAAAACTGTTCACGGGCCCATCAAAACATTTACAAGTTATTTACAACTCAAAATGGTCATTATAGTTTGAAATTTACAACCCGCCGACCTAAGCGGCAAAAATAGGGTAAACCCCCTAGTTCCTCTAAGAACTTCTTGGCCGTGGTGGTCAAGCGGCCGCATATGTACACGTCACCACCTAAGCTCTCCACTCAAGGCTGGGTGAACTTTTATTTCCCTTTACCTACACCACATAGCACCCATGAGCCAAAGCCCAGCAAGAAAACACAACAACGCATGAATATAATGTCAACAATGATCATAATAATCATTCAGGACTTTCAGTCCAAAATAGAGGAGTGACGGTTGGAAAAGTCACTAAAGTGGGTTCTGTTCCCTTTTCAGATAAGTGATCCTTTCATTAGCTTAAATAAGATAGGTGTTTAATGAATTGGTCACCAACATAACCTACCGCATGACCATAGAGTCACAACCATGGGATTCTGCTCCCTAGCCACGTGACAAGTAGTCACTTAGGCCTCTGGCCCTGGCTCTAAGTAACTAGTCTTAGACTAGTCAAGCGCTTATAATTTTCATCAACCTTAGGGTTGGTCCAACATTAATGCTCCTAGAGTCATTCAACGTTGATATCGATTAGATCTAAAATTTTATTGGCCCTACGTTCATGATGCTTATGTCGTTTCTGACTCTCAGGTCAGTAATATGTGACCAATGCCGACCCTGAATAGTCAGTGCCATACACAAGTAAGCAAGCTTTGATAAGCATTTCATATGCAATCAATGTCCACATTTAACAACCAACATGCCTCTACAATAACCCTGCATGTCACATATAGGGTGCAATTTTCTTACCTCTGGTTTGAGCGAGAATTAGTATAAGAACGACCCTTGAGAATGATCAACCTTTTAATTCCTTGACGGTCACCTGGTTATAACCAAATATGGGATTCCATCAATAAAAATGAATAATAAAGGTTCTCGAACCAAAACCTAGCCTCCGAGACATCGAACCTTACTAAACTGAGTAGTAGGATCGACTTTGAGGTCTAAGGCTTGAATCCCCAAGCCAAAAACCTATTTCTGGCCAAAATGCCACTAAGGGCTGCGGCCCTCCCTGGCCATGTCGTGGCCCTCCCCTCAAATAGAGGTAGCCTCCCTTCAGCTCCCAGCACGGCTGCGGCCCTCCCTGGCCATGCCGCGACCCTTCGACCCTTCAGCCTCTTCCTCTCATTTTCTTAAGCTTGGGTCGCGGTGCTCTAGAACAGAGCCGCAGCCCCACCTAAAACTCAGTTAAAAACCCTGTTTTCCTCCCTTTGAACTCAATCCAAAACCTCATTAAAACTCCCCCAACATCACCAAGCAAAGCCCCCAATTTCTACCACAACTGTAATGCCCCGGATTCCCTAATGTGGTTTAACGGCTGGATTTGTAGACCGGGAGGGCCATAATTGCTTAATTATGCCATTTAATGTGTTTATGCATGCTTATGAGAATTATATTATAATATAATGTTAATTGTATGCATGTCGATGTATATGTTGAGACCACATTATGATGTGGGTTTGTTCGAGTTGTTCGACATGAGACGATCGTAGAATATTGATTAGCGGTTTAGTCACAACAGGTTTAAGTGTCGGGACTTGGTTTGAGTCTCGGGGTGATTTTGATGGTTAGAGCGTTACCGGGAGATAAAGGGTAACGGGATGTGAATTATTGGTGTTTGAGATTATTGAGAATAACGGGAATTGGAGAGCGTTAATTATGATTAACGAGTTAGGAGGAAAGTACCAAAAATGCCCTTGGGAGTCTTTAGAAACCATTAATTGACCTAGGGGTAAAATGGTCATTTCACCCCTAGGATAGATATAACACTCTTGGCTGAAGAAAATAGTGAAGGAAAACAGAGTGTGTTTTAGAGTTCTCCCGTACCTTCTTTTTCTCACTGTTCTTTGTGGTTTCTGAGCCAACTTTGAGGATTCTAGCTTAGGAAGCAAGCCTTGGGAGATTGGGAGTGTGTTCCACCATTGAAGGCCATCATAAGCCAAGCTTTGGGTAAGTTTCTAACCATAGTTTCTCTGGTTTGCTCTGTTTTGGTTTTGTTTTGCAGCTGAAATGTTTAGGGTGAATTCATGGGTTTTGTTGGGAGTTTTGGCTAGGTTTCCCATGCTTTTGATGTTTGGGGTGTGTTGGGATGGTTTTTGGGTTCATTTGGCATCAAGAATAGGCTTTGGAAGCTTGGGAATCGAGTTAGAATGAAGAAGATGAAGAAGGTTGGTTCAGGGATGTTTTGTGCTGGAGGTAGCACTACAGCGCCCACCCTAGGGCGCTATAGCGCTCATCAGGAGGCTTTTTGGCTTTTGGGAGGTTCTGAGTAGAGCGCTGTAGCGCTAGGGGTTGAGCGCTGTAGCGCTACCCTGTTCCTTCCAAACCCCGTTTTGAGTGTTTTTAAGGGTTTTTGACTTGGGGTTTCAATCCTTAAGGCCCGGGATCGATTCTACTAACCGTGTGGGCATATTTCGAGGTCCCGAGGATGGTGCTTAGGTTAAGACCCTGTTATTGTGGATTCTCATTAATTGAGGTTATAATTGGTTGTGATTAGGTAACCGCTAAGGAACTGAAAGACCGATCGTTCTCAGGGATCGTCTTTATCATACTTCTCGTTCGAACTTGAGGTAAGAAAACAGTGTATGGATACAGTTGCACCCTGTACAGGTATATGGCATGCATGGTTTGACATTGAAGCATGTTGGTTGGCATATGTGAGCGTGGATTGCATATTAAATACTAACGAATGCTGATTACCTGTTTAAGACACTGACTAGTCAGGGACCGACTCTAAAGTCGACGATCACGCATTGAATGGCTCTATGGCATTAATGCGGGACCGAACCTAAGGTCGAAGAACTTATAAGCGCTTGCCTGGTCTACGACCAGATGACTATAGCCAAGGTATATGACCTCGGCGACCGTTTGTCACGTGGCTAAGGGACGTTGTCCGTAGTTTCGACTCTAGAGTCGTGAGAAAGGTTATGTTGGTGACCAATCACCATGCACCTGTCCTGAACAAACTTATGAATGAAACACTTATCGATTAAGCCCTGGTGACTCTATCGTCACATGGCTAAAGGGAGCGATGCTCATTATTGTGACTTTCGGCTATTGTCACCTATTTGCTGGACTGATAGTCCTGGATGGTTATTATGAACGTTGTTGATATTATATCATGTTTTCTTGCTGGGCCTTGGCTCATGGGTGCTATGTGGTGCAGGTAAAGGAAAGGAAAAGCTTAACCAGCCCTGAGTGGAGAGCTTGGGCGACGTTGTGTGCATACAGGGCCGCTTGACCGCCACGGTCAAGGAGTTCTCAGAGGGACTAGGGGTTTACCCTATTTTTGCCGCTTAGGCCGGCGGGAATTGTAAATTTGGAACTGTAGCGACTATTTTGTATTACGAACTACTTGTAAATATTTTGAAAGGCTCATGAGCAGTTTATTTACTTAACGAAATGTACCCTTTCCTTTTTACTGGTTTTCTACCTAAACCTGATAATAACACTTAGATCATGTTTTTAACCAAAGGACTCGGGTAGCGGGTCAAATTTCCGGTTCACCGTTCTCCGTAACTGTTCTGGGGTAGCCAAGGCGTTACAACAACTTACCCACCATACAAGCATCAAAACCCAAGTGAACTTCCTCCAAAAAATTCCATTAATTCACAACTGAAAACCATAAGAAAAACAAAGCATAACTAAGGTTTCATGGATAGATTCTTACCTCAAGCTGGATTTAAGTCCTCTTCAATGGTTGAACTAAAGTCCTAAGCTCCAAACCTTGATTCCTTAACTTAGTTCTTCAAATTGGGATAAAAAACTCCAAAGGAAATAAGAAGAAGATGATGAACGCGAGGAAGGTAACCAAACTCTGTTTTGGTTCTATTTTCTACGGCCTTCAGCCCATATACCAATCCTAGGGGTAAAAAGACTAAAATGCCCGTAGGTCAAATAAAAGTTTCTAAAGACTCCCATGGGCAAAACCGTCCTTTTCCACCTATTTCGTTAATCATAATTAACACCCTTCAATTCCCACTATTCTCAAAGACTAATAATTCATATCCCGTTACCCTTTAATTCGCAATAATGCTCTAATCAGCAAAACACCCCGAACCCCGAGCTTAAGCCTGTTATCACCAAACCGATAGTTAATATTGAAAGATCGTCTCATGCCAAATAGCTCGAACAAATCCACATTATAAATGTGGCCTCAATAATTAATCACAAACATGCATCAAAATATACAAATATGCCCTCAACGGCCCAAATTACCAAAGTATCCTTATGATGAAATGTGGATCCACATGCATGCATTTAATATCATATTATAATATAATTCACATAAACATGCATATAACAGTTTAATGTCATAATAAATCAATTTTTGCCCTCCTGGCCTACTAATCCAACCATTAAACCACAATAGGGATTTCAGGGCATTACATTTAGTGAATATATTATGTAACGAAATCCCTGATTTAAGGGGGTGAGTACAGCTCTGGTAAACACATAAATGGGGGGAACCGTAAGAATTAAAGGAAAGGAAAAAAAACAATGAAAAAAATTGGGTGTCAAACAAAATATCATAAAATACATTATCACATCTAAGTCATATTTTTGGGGCTGAACCATTATAATATAATTGCTTTTTCTATTCCTTTCATTAATCTTTATACATAGGGAATAAAGTTCTACTTGAATTATCATTGACGAAAATACACCAATGCTACCATGTCGCACCACCTGTCATATACCTAAGCGACATCATAGTCAACAACTCTAGTGACAGCCCCTCAAGCTTGATGAACTGAAATCCTCTTGACGTCCTAAGAAAGAACCTATGGTGGAAGGCTCTGAGGTGCCAGCCAAATCTGGTTTGGTTAATAATTGAATGAATGCCAAACTTTGACAAGCTTTTGCAAAAATTGAGGAATGGCTAAGAAGGTTGGTGACTAAGTAGGTGAAAATTGAAACAGCTGTTTGAGAATGTTTTGCAACATATCCAAGATAATGAGACTAGTCTGATCACTATAGGTCAGTCAGCCCAACCAACACAGTCCATATACTCCTATGCGAAAAGGAGAAATGTTCTTCACGAGGAGAGTGAGTGAAATTGAGCAGCAAAATGCCTGATTGTAGATTAGCATGACTAGATGTGGACAAATAACAATGAGTTGGCATATGTCATGGGCATATGAAAGGAGCAGCACACCTCGCCAGTGTATCAAGGGTAGATTCTAGAGGTTAAGCATCGAGTAGGACTTCTAAGAGATCGATTAGCCACCACTAGGAGAGTCATGCTTGATTCTGCCAGTCATTTATGAGATTTCAGTTAGGGAATTTGAATCAGTTCATTATATAGCTAAGTATTGTTTGTATATTTACTCAGATGAAGATTGCAAGGCCCATTTGAGAGAATAATGAGGCCTTTTACTCTCTTAACTTATTCCAGACTTCATTTTTATCACCTCAAAAACTTCGTTCTTTTTCTTTCCAACGAATGCAGGAAGCCTTAAATATTTAGCGAGGCCATCCACAAGCTTAACCTGTAACTGATCTGTAAGTAACTTTCCCATATCAATGTCAATTTTTTCTTCCAAGAAATTTTCAAACTTCTCAAGGTTTATTTTCTGGCTCGAATGATTAAAGTAAAGCTTAAGGCCATTAAATAAACCTTAAGGATTTTAGCCATCACTCCAGCAAACTCCTTAATATTAGCCTCCATGAAAACAAGAATGTCATTAGAAAGAAAAGACACTTTTAGCCCTTTTTTGTTTACCTAATTTAACACCATTGATTTGTCATTTCATTTCCACCTTCACGAACGAGACAAAAAAGGCCTTTGTAGCATAGGAGATTAAGAATCTCTTTGGCTAAGACCCATTTTTTTTTTTGCATAGTATTCCTATTGGGGCTCACCATCAATAACAACTGGATAAGAGACCTAGGTGACACTTTGTAATTTTTCGTAATCCACTTATTGTCAAATCCAAGATCTCTCATCATTCCAACCTAAAATTATGTATTTTTTGTTTACCAAGGGTTTAGAATTAAACAACTTAATTAAATGAAAAATAGTAATTAAGGTGTTTAAACTGATTCCTATGTTGTTAGCACAATTGTTATGAATGTCAAGACAGAAACGGAAAAGCAAGTAAAAATCAACACAAGAAATTTTTACGTGGTTCAGAATTCCTTTAAGATAATGTACATTCAGAGGACCACAACGAGAGAATAAACTAATTAGTAAAGAAACAACGTGTACAAAAGCATTGACTTAAACAATGTAAGACTCCATCTTAAACTATTGCCGCAATCTTGTAGTACTCTTCTTTACGAATCTGATTTTGATGAAACACTGATTCTCTTGAAATTCTTTCAAAGAATAGCGTGTGCTCTCTTTCTCCCAAAGTGAGTCTTGATGAAATCTTCTCCTAAAGATCCTTAGGAACACATTAACAAGAGATACCACTTGTTACACAAAGAACAAGATATATACACAGACAAGTGCACTCGGCACACAAACAAAGATTAAGGTACAACTTAATCTTTACAAAGAAACACTCCTAAAAAATAACAAGTGTTTTCAAAATTAAAAATTGAAGAGGTAATTTTTCCAAAGGCCTTGGCAATGTATTTATAGATGAGAAAAACGTCCAAGGGCCAGCTCTTCTGAAATCTTGCAATTAACACAAGAATATTTGCAAATTTCTTTAATTGAAAAAATCTGCCAGCGAGGCTTATTATGTTACTATAGAATAGGAAACTACTGAGTCAGCGTGGTCATTAGTCTTGACTGGATGAAATGAATTTGGTTATTTCACTTGACCATGTTCATTTTCGAATCATGCTTATACTGAAATACTCCATCCTTGAAAATACTTAGTCAGAATAAGTCAAATAGATTATTCTACCAATAAAGTCTATTTTGTGATAAAAAATGGTAAGAATAATATATTCACACTAATAAAGATTTTCACATTAAGGACAACTGTTTTAAATTACAATCTCAATCAGAATTTTCAAGAATTAATTCACAAATCACACAAGATATTTCACCCGATTTTCTTCAAGAGTTGTAAATTATCTTTTATAAATTAGCATCATTATTTAAGGCACCTAAGTAGGCATTTTTCACTAATGGCCTATGTTTTACCAATAATATTGAAAAAACAAGCCTGGTTGCCCATCAAAGCCAAGGGCCTTAGTAGGGTAAATCTAATATATAATAGTTTCAGTCTCACCCTCCATGAAATCCTCAAGAAGTTTGTTATTCTTTTCATCAATAGTTTTAGTTGGGATTAAACTTCTAAACCCTTTCACGACAATATAATTTTGTTTGAACTTGAACTAAGCCTTAAAATATTTGCAAATAATTTAAACCCCCACCTTTCTAGTTCCATTGGAGATTATCATCAAATAAAGCCTTTTATTCAACTTTTCTCCTCTCTAGCCAAAGCTTTTTGGTGAAAGAATTAGGCTTTCTTGTATCCACTAGTCAACCAAATGGCTCTACTCCTGACTCTCTAATATTTCTTCTCCTTATCAAGTAAACAGTTCAAACACTTCTCATATTTTTGTAGGATAACACAATCCTCCCTTTATATTACTAAAATGACTTTGGTTTGTCTTAACTTTCCATCACTTGCCCATAATCAGATGGCACTCTTCCTGAATCCATGCTTGCTCTAAATGTAACCTCAATTTGTACTTCACATCTATATAGTCTTCAAATCTTCTTCTTATTATAGGTGATCTTATTGAAATCCCTCCATAGATATGCATGGCCCATCGGACATAAAATAGAGTATATGGAGTAAAACCCAGAAGTGCTTCCTCTTGTTTGAGTCAAGATTTCCATAAAAACTTGGAGGGGGTTTGACTTTTTAATTAAAAATCTGTTTTTTGTTTTTAAAAGCTAAAAATCATTTTTTGAAAACAAATTAGGGTGTTTGGTTTGTTTTCAGAAAACGATTTTTAAAAACAAAGTTACAAAAAACAGAAAATTTTGAGAACAACAAAAAGTTGTTTTCTGCTATTCTCAAATTTTTTTTGTCTATTTTTTTTCTCACATCACTTTTTTAATTATTATTATCTAACATCATTTATTATCACATCATTTTCTCTCTCTTCACTTTCTCTCATATCACTTTCTATCTTCTTATTTTCTCTATTATCACTTTCTCTCTCCTTACATTTTCTCTCTTCACTTTCTCTCTCGCTATTTTCCCTCTTCTCACTTTCTATCTTTTCATTTTCTCTTTCATCATTTTTTATCTCCTTATTTTCTCTTGCATTACTTATAATGTCATCATTTTCTCTTTCATCACTTACTATATCCTCACTTTCTCTCTCATCACTTAATATATCTTCATTTTCTCTCTCATCATTTTTCCCGTTCGCCATTTCTTCTCTCATCATTTTTTCTCTACTCACTTCTCTCTCTTCACTTTCTTTCTCATCACCTTCTCTCTCATTTTTTCTTAGATCAATTTCTATTTCTTCAATTTTTCTCTCCTTACTTTCTCACTCTTTATTTTTCATCATTTTTTCTTTCAAATTATTTTATCTCATTATTTTAAAATATTTTTCTCTTTGTAAATATATTTGTTAATTTTTTTATTTAAGATTAAAAAAATAAAACTAAAAAATTATTTTTAGAAAACATTAATTTTTAAAGCTACAAAAATTGTTTTCTGTTCTCATTTCTGAGAACACAATTTTGAAATTAAAAAACAGAAAACAATACCACAGAGACCCTTGACATTCTCTACCTCTTATAATAGTCCAAGCTTCTTAATGCATTAATGTGGAAGTCACAATAGGAAAGAATACTAACCTCTACATTGTTGGTCCAAATCAAGACCAAACCTCTATGCCTATCTCCTCAAGAAATTGCAAAACAACGTTCAAATTCTAGTTTAATTTAAGTTCTCTCTGCCAACTCTTTCCTCAATCAAGTTTAACTTTAAAAAACCACTCTAGGATGTACTAAATTTGGCATAGTTTTAGCACACTATTGAAAAAGTACATATTTGTTTATAAAAATACTAAAATATAGTGTTGCATCAAAAATTTGACAATCTACTAAAAATGTTTTAAGGAAAACTCTTCATCGAGTATATGTCAAGCAAATTAATATTGTATTGGCAATAAATTAACCAATTTTTATGCAGAGCTATAATGGTAGTACTTTTTTAAGAGCATGCCATAAGAGTTCATTCACCTCAATTGTTTTAATTAATATTGTCCATATTATTTTTGTTAACATATTTTAAACCGTTAACTATTATGTCCTAAAATAAATGTAATTTATTGTACTAAAATTTTATATATAGTTTTGTGTAACTAAATTTAAATCATTATTTAGACATATGATTTTTATTCAAAGTAATATGGCGAGTAAAAAGTTAATTAGAGGTAACATTTCTTATAATAGAAGAAATTTTTAAATCATTCTTTAAAACTACTCTCAAATGCCAAACCATTTCTTTACAATTTTAAACTCTAACATAAATGTTATCTAAAATATATATATTTCTTCTACATTTGTTTTTAGATAAATTATATTTCTTTTTTCTATTATCTTAATTATTTTGTGTAGCTTTTTAAAGATTATATAATCTAATTCTTATTAAATAATATAAATCTGTATTTATAAGATTATTCACCATTTTTAATATGTACTAATTATAATATATACTCAGGACTTTATAAATCACTTAAAAATTAAATCCACTTTACTAGATTTTTGTTTAAAATTCTTATGTGGTTTTTTTTTAAATGATTATGTGCTTTTTTTTAGCATAACATAAATATAAAAACATTATTTTTAATATTTTTGTCTATTTTTTAATCTAGAAGTAAATATTTGAAGATAATTCAATAAATCTTAATATATAACTTTAAAAAAATTCTTGTTATAATATGTGTACTTAAGTTAAATATATTTTTTTATTGTAGCATTTAAGTCAAATAATCCAAAAACCATTATATAATAAAGGTAATTATATTAGACTATCTCCAATGCAAGATGTAAATATTGTACCAAATTTAGCCAAAAAAATGAGTTATTGTCATATTTGGCCCAATATTTACAATTGTGCTCTAATGCAAAAGATGCAAATTAAAACAAAAAAAGTCAATAATTCATTTAATATTTATTGAGAACATACAAAAATTAATTTTTTTTATTATCCAAATTATGTACTCAAAAAAATTTGCCATTAATAAAATAATAAAAAAAGATATGGTTGGCCATTAATTATCAACTACTCAATTATATTAATTAGTTGCAATGTGGTAAATAAAAAAATAATAATATTTAGAACACCATTAAAATTATAATTTTTGTAAGATGTGCTAAATATAGCTTTGCACCGACTTTTTGACACTCCATTATATTTATATAGTTATCCCATATTTTGGGTGTTGTCTTCAAAATTATTGTATGATAACATACTTGAAAGTAATTTGTTACTATGAGAATCAAGATTTGGAGTATACATGTTAAGCTCACACCGTGAGAGCTAACAACTACCATCAAATTTATAATAATATTAAATAATAATTTTCAAGATACAGGACAACTAAAAAAGTGATACTACAAAACAATTTTTTACTCATAACTACTAGATTATTACTCACACTTAAAAAAATATATAAGAAAAAATTATATCCTACAGTTGCAACAATTATTAATAATTGTATCATAAACACAAATGCATATACCTATAACCAAGGTCTCCTATGTAGTTTGTAAAAATAAAATTAATAAAACATCATAAAATCTATATTTCAAATATTTTATAGTAAAACATATTTTTCTAAAAAAACATTTATCTTTTCGAACCTTACATCCTTTACTTTTATTTTCATAAGTTATTGTAATAAAAAAATAACTAAGTTATTGTAGACATTTTGAATTTTTTTTTTAATAAAAGCATGATAAAATATTTACTTTTTCTAAGCTTATGGGTCCTCTACTTTTATTTGCATAACTAAGTTATTGTAATTAAAATAAGAGTTTATATATTTTTGGACCTTGTGTTTTGTCTCATTACCTGTTTAGACCCCCCGTGTTTTGAAAAATTACTTTTTGGACCCTATGTTTTGTAAAATATTTAAAATATAACCTTAAACTCAATTTTGATGAAGAAAAAATTGAATATAACAACATAGTTTTTAAGCAGAATGATTTTATTTTTGTTCTGAATTATTAGTTTGGTAAATTATTTGCAATTTTAGCTGAGAAAACATTGACCAAAATTGAGTTTAGGGTTCTATTTTAACCATTTTACAAAACATAGGGTCTAAAAAGTAATTTGTCAAAACACATGGTCCAAACATGTAATGGGACAAAACATAGGGTCCAAAAAAGTATAAACCCTTAAAATAATATACAAATTTAAAGTACTTAATATATGATATAATCTAACTCGAAATCAACTATGCATAACCATGTACTAAAATTGAAGTTTTATTTTGGTAAAATGCAGTGTTACACACAGGATTCAAATTTATAGTTGGGACACCATTTGTAGTTGCCTTTGTAATCTATAAATGGCGACGACGTCATTTATCAACATATGATTCTATCGAAGAGTTCCTTCACAATCAAAATAATTTCACTCCTATAAGATACTCATTTAGTGAGATAAAAAAGATGACCCAAAACTTCAAAAACAAATTAGGAGAAGGAGGTTATGGCTCTGTATTCAAAGGAAAGCTTCGTAGTGGTCGTACTGTAGCAGTTAAAGTATTAAGTAAATCAAAGGGAAATGGACAGGATTTCATTAATGAAATAGCTACAATTGGAAGAATTCACCATGTTAATGTGGTTCATTTGATTGGTTTTTGTGTCCACTCTTCAAAGAATGCTCTTGTATATGATTTCATGTCTAATGGATCATTGGAAAAATATATTTTTTCTCAAGGAATTACCATTTTAAGTTGCAAGCAAATTTTTGAAATTTCGCTTGGTGTGGCACGTGGGATTGAATACATGCACCAAGGATGTTACATGCAAATCTTGCACTTTGATATTAAACCTCACAACATTCTTTTGGATGAAAATTTTATTCCAAAAGTTTCTGATTTGGATTAGCAAGATTATGCCCATTGGATAATAATAATGTGTCCTTAACTACAGCAAGAGGAACTTTAGGATACATAGCGGCAGAGCTATTTTACAAAAACATTGGAGGAGTTTCTAATAAAGCTGATGTGTATAGTTTTGGAATGTTGTTGATGGAAATGGCAAGTAAAAGAAAAAATTTAAATGCAGTTTTAAATACTAGCCAGATTTACTTTCCTTCATGGATGCATGACCAATTAAGTCAAGAAAAAAGTATAGAAATGAAAACATCTGATACAGACGAGGTCGATTCAAGAATTGCAAAGAAGATGATTATAGTAGCATTATGGTGCATACAACCGAAGCCAAGTGATCGTCCTACAATGAACAAAGTTATTGAAATGCTTGAAGGAGAAGTTGAATGTCTACAAATGCCTCCAAAGCCTTCCTTGTATCAACTAGAGAAGCCTACTGAGCATGTTCAAGAGACATCATATTCACAACACTCAATAATACCATCATTAATGCTACAAAGATAGGTATGGCCCCAAATCCAAATGATTGACATTTGTAATTTTTGTATTTTGTTAAAATACTTAACATTATTGGTTTTGATTTTTGTAATATCAAAATATAATTATCTGTTAAACAATGTATGAAAAAACTTTGTTTGATGATTTATAATTATAGATTAAAGTATCAAACCCCTAACTGATTGTCGAAATATCAATAATTAGTCAAAATCTTTTTTTTGATATACATAATCATTATGCTTTTTTATTGATTTGATTGTGGTAGAATTTTTTTTGTTTTACTATTTTGTGTCATTATTTTTCTTGATCTATTTTCAATTGGGATGATTGAGATCAATTTATGCTAAAATATTTCTTCAAAGAACTTTATGTTAAACATATATGGCATCTAATTTAATATTTAGCGGCCCTACTATGATATCTTATTGATAATAAAACATATCGTTCCTACTTCTTACTGACAACAATTAATTTAGTTTATTGTCTTAAATCTAATTTTCATGTATAAACGTCGATATACATTTATTTAATTTAAGTGTACATATAATAATGAATCTTTATGGTATTTAACATGTGTTGACGCAAATTTTGTCAAAGGAGAAAGTTCTTTAAGTCCACAACAATGAATTGTGTGTGTGGTTTATAGAATGACGAAGAAAATGAATAGTGGTTTGAACCTAAAATGTTGGCTACAGTATGAAGATGATACTTTGAGTTCTTGTGGGTTTTCAATCTTGTACAATATTCAATAATATTTTTTATGTTTATGTTTGTTAAGTTCAGATTAAGTGTTTATATATAGTTATAAACTTTTTTACTTACTATGTTAGCATATTTTGTACCGTGTAGATTTTTTTTAACATTTTGGTTTAAAGTATATGGTTAATTTAATCGTAACAAACACATTTGTGAAATTCATATTAAGTTTTATATGATGATATGATGTTGTTGGTGTTATATATTGTTTTGTTGATAAGTTAGTGTCCAAATTTAAGCTTTCATAAATTATTTTGTATAATATCAAGATTAGCTAAAATCTATATTGTAACAATTCAAAATTCTAATTATTGTTGACTCACTAGAAATATGATAGTGTATTTTAGTGATCAACACCTTATGAAAGTAACATATTTTTAAAATCGATCGATAAAATGACTATTAAATGCACTTTTCGTAAAAAGATAGTTTTAACGGAAATAATCTTTAAATGCGTAAGTGTTGGGATCCCAAACAGTTGAAAACATAAATCATAGTTATTTAAAAGTGCATAACTAATGTACTTGAAACACAAATCATTTCAAAATAAAAATGAGTAATATAAGTGATATCCATCACCATGAAATTGATGTGGAGGACTTGGAAGCCTACCAATCCTACATGTCAGGTTTGTCATTGTATGCAAATGAGATCCCTATCAACCACCTATACCAGGCTCTTAGGCTTTGGTCTTACCTGCACACAGAGTAACTAAGTGAGCTTAAGAAAGGAAAACATGAACAAGTAATCATATACTCATACATAGCATAATGTATCATTTTCAATTAGCTATCATTCTCAAAGTTATCTTTTAATCTCAACTTAGCAATATACTTAAGACATTCTCATAGTCAAAACATGTAATCACAAACAATAAACAATACTATCATTGAGACCTTTAGCTAGAGGTGATCAACCTCAAAGACTGATGGTGGTCTAAGCCCTATGCCACTCTCATTGACTATGCTAGCTCTCGAGCTCTTATCACATATCAACTTGGCTGACTCTTTGTGGAACATTGAAACCTCTCTCATATGAGCATATCTATTCCACTAAAACGTTGATGTTACTCCTACATGGACATAGTCATTCTTTGCCACCTTAGATGACCTAATGGTAGCTAGTGCGAGATTAATATGTCATATTCTTACACAACAACCTCCCAGTACAACAACAAGCATATAAAACACGACATATCTCATTTCACATAGCAAGCATACACAACATTGCTTGTCTCAAAATATATAAATCCACATATACATTCCTAATATCCACAACTATCAGCATACATTTCCATATCATATAGTCTCATATACAATCCTAAATAGTTCTAGTAGCATACAAGGAATTCTATACAGTAGACTTCCACATATCCTAAGTTACTCAAATGTAGACTTCTTTACCTTGACTCCTTAGCACTGGAACTTCTTGGTGTTGAGAATGTAAGGCTCACAAAAACATATATCAACAATGGCTAAATGAATTAACTCAATAATACAAACGCTAGAGATTAGTCAAGAATCATATTCATAGTATAAAGGAAAATCTTGATAATTAACAAACTATATTCAAAGTTTGAAGGCAAATCTTGATAATCAAATTTTCATTGAGAAAATTAAAGATAAAAAAGATAGAATAATGATCAAAATATAATTTTATCACATGGAATCATCAATTGTATGATGAAAAAAAACAAAAAATGAGGGATGAAAGCACAATTAATTAATTAAAACACAAATTTCACACCACTATTATGTGAAACCATTAAGTGTTTTGCACCACCTTGTGTTAAACATTTAACCAATCTCAACACTTGGTGAGTGATCCGATGACTTCTAAGTCCTATAACCAAACAATACGTTCAAACTTAGCTTACAACTCTACTAAGTTTCTTAAAAAAAATGTAAGGAGTTCTATCCCAAAATCTCGATCCCAACTTTCGGCTCAAACCCGAGTCCTTGGGGTAAAATGACCAAAATACTCTTCGAGACCAAAAATAAACTTAGAAAATTATTATCCACAACAATAATTCATTCTTATTATAGGTCTAAAATCTTGAGTCTAAACTCCAAGTATTTCTCAAAATACAAATTCTTGAGCCCCAAGCCTTAAGTCGTTATGATAATTATCTTAATCTTAAGGGAATTTTTCAACAATATGAGGATTATACTTTTGCTAATTTGTATGGGAAAATTTATTAAAGAAAAAAAACAAAGTATGGGAAACACAATTATTAGTTAACTAAGTATGTAAGGTAAATTTAAAACCAAAACACATAAGCCAAATAGGGTTACTATTGTAAAATTGGCATTCCACTCTGCTCTCTCTCTCAAACCCCAGCCACACAAACCCTTTCTCTCTCCAAACCCAGCCACACAAACCCATTCTCTTTCCAAAACCTAGCTGCACCATACCCTCCAGCTCCGGTCGGCACTATCCCCTTCAGCTCTGGCGACCCCAGTCGAATCCAACACCCCATCTCCGCCCGAGCCCCACCATCCGAACCCAACTCTAACCGTTCAAGACCCCAACCGTTCGAGACTCCAGCTCAACACGGGCCCCATCCATCCAAGACACCAGCTTCGTTCGAGACCCCATCTGAGTACGGGCCCAGGTGTGACACCACAATCTCCATGATGAACCACCTCCAGCTCCAGTCGTGGTGTTGATGCGCACCTAGATCCAAAACGACGAGGCTCGCGTGCAGGGGATAAGGGGTTCTGATGGTGGTCAGAGGTGAGGGAGGAAGGTGGTTTGTGGTTGGAGGTGATGCAGGGAGGTGGTCTAGACACGAACCCAGGCGGCGGAAAGGCAGGCGACATCTAAGGTTCTTTGTGAGGGAAGAGAAGAAGATGGGAGAGAGAGAAAGATGGTGGATTTGATTTTTTTCTTTCTATCTTCAGGTCTGTGGTAACTGGTTACCTTCCTGTTCTTTGTGTGTATATTTTTGGGAGTTACTGGTTACCTTCACGCTCTGATGTGTGTGTATATTTCTGGGTTCTTTATGGTAGTTGGTTACCTATGTTACTAAAATCATAGTTACTTTTTCTTCCTTTTTTTAATGAAGTGTTCTTCCTCTTTTTCCTTCAAATTTGATGTTTCTTTTCACATTTAATATGAGTAACCCGTCACTACTCTTATGGTAATTGGTTACCCCTCTTATGGCAGACGGTTACTCCTCTCAGGGTAACTGGTTACCTTACCTAGAATTTGAAAAAAGAAACGTACAATCTAAAAAAAAAGGAAAAAATGTTTATAATAAATAAAAATTAATAATAAACACAATTCATATTATAAAAAAAAAATTGCAAAACAACCCAAGAAAAATTGAATATAAAAATAGTTATATAAAAATAATATAAAAAAAACAAATAAGATAAAAAAAAAAGAAGCAAATTATAAACATACCCTTCCAAATTAATAAAACTTGATTAAGAGAAAAACTATGGCATAAACACACTTTTATACAAAAATATGGGAAAATAAACCCATAAAATTTAAAATTCTTAAAAAAAGCCAATGAATAACCCTTTTTTTTGTTTTGAAAAAATGCCATATTTTTGCACGCTTTATTAAAAATCTCATATAAAATGTAATAAAATAATTTCTAACCTTTGAAAGTATTCCCGAGCCTTAAATCAAAACCTAAAGACTAAAATGAATTCCCGAGCCCTAAACCATTAATGACTCAAGCCATGCATGCACTTCACGTGCATGGTTCATGCATTTTCCATGCATCACTAACACTGGTTCTAAGGCTTTTCCAAGGCTCACCCGAGCTTCTCTCTCCATTGACCTCATCATCATCATCATCATCATCGCCACATCTTTACCATGGCCGCCACTACCACCACCACTATCAACACCACACAGTGGCGGTTGTTTAACCAATCGAACATGCACCAACGTCCCAAGAAGAGGTCGGTGTTTCTCCCCTGGCTGAGCACACCACCATACATGACCCATGGTTGGGGTGCTTGTAACCCAAACCCAACATGACAATCCCACTACCGGCCACCACCATTAAAGCTAGCCGAAAGCTTTTAAAAAAAATATCTGCCTCCCACACAAAGAATAACTGCTCCATCTCAACATCTAACCACAAAGATCAATGTATTAATCATTTCTAAGTGTTTACAACCATCAAAATAAAATTTAACATCACAAATCAATGATAATCAACCCAACAACATCAATATCGTAGAAAATCATAAACTTATGAATCTATCATCAATTATTAAAGAGAAAAGAAAAAACTTCCCTTAGCTTCAATATCCGAAAAATATGATGCTTCTCCCTTCAAGTTTGCTCTCCAATCTTCTACACACACAAATGATAACTCTAAGAACCAAATCTAATCTCAATATCATCAAGAGAAATGAAGAACACTTACCCTTGTTGGTGATCTTAGCCTAGGCCAAAACTACAAGCCTCAATTCCAAAGTTTAGCCTTCCAATTTCTACAACCAAACAAATATCCTCAAAAGTAATTCCATGAATGAAACCATAAAAAAGATTAAGCCAAAAACTTACCCTTGAGTGATGAATTATTTCTGCCTTCGAGTGATGAATTATACCAACCGAAATCCCAAGCACTCAACTCTCTCTAGTTTTCTCTCTAGGTTCAAAAAGTGGGCTGTGCAAAATGAGAGGTAAACACCCTCCCACTCTCATTTATCTCAAACATTTACATGATAAAAATTGCCCTTTTCCCACCATTTTCTTAATAAGTCGAAAACTACATAATTAAGGCACTAATCATGTGTCTAATCCAACTTTAGCCTGTTAGTCATAACATTAACCATCCACGATCACCATCAAGCCATAGTAACCAATTCCAATTGCCTATAATGATCTTAAATCCATTTATAGAGCCAATTATTTCATTAAATAATTAGAGGCTTAGAACTATAGTATAAACCCCAAATAATACACTATATATTCGACATACACGAACTATAGTCCAAAATACTTTATATGATTAATGTATATCGCCAACACATAAAATTATAGTCCAAAGTCCCCAAAATAAATTATAGAATATCCCAATAGTTATTAAAAATTATTCCAAGACTCTAGTTATGAGATTCCAATCAAAACTATACACTAAAAAAATAATCATTCCTATTTATATTTATTTTTACACCAAAGTTTTCAAATACTACTATCTAAGTGATCTACTCAAAAATATTTTATTAAAATAATATACCTAATATTATTTTAATTATCAAAATATTCAATCACATATTTAATTACTACAAATAACTAAATAAAAAATTTATATGGGGTATTATATACAAATCTTTTTGTTTAATATTTATTTTAGGAAAATTGGCCCTCACACTTGGGAATCGTAGTCCTTCATTTTTTTGATTTTTTGGGCACTCTAGGCACCTAGGCGCTCTCCCTATTGCACTGCATCGTTGGTTCAAAAACTGTAACATCCCAAATTCCATAATATGGCTTAGTGCCTTGATTAGGGGGCCAGGAAGACAATAACTGGTTTATTGTATTATTATGTGTAAATATGCATGATTATGTGAGTTATATTATTCTATGATTGTATTTGCATGCTTGTGGGCTCATTTCTTATTAGAAGGATATTTTAGTAATTTTGGCCCGTATAGGGCATAATTGTATATTTATGTGTTTATGGATTGAGAAAAAATTATTATGTGGATATATATTTGAGTTATTCGACACGAGGCAATCCTAGATAGCGAGTTAGCAGTTTAGTCATAACGGGGTCAAATACCCTGCTCGGGGTGAGCTTGGGGGTAATTTGGTAATTTAGAACATTACCGGGATTGGTCGGGGAATGAGAAATTATTCGGTAACTATTCGAGGATATTGGAGGTAACATGAATTACAAGGCGTTAATTATGATTAACAAGATATGTGGCAAATGAAAAAATTACCCTTAAAGGGCTTTGAGAGAGAGATTTGGCCCTAGGGGCATTTAGGTCATTTTGTACCAAAGTTAGTGACTTAGTCACTTTTTCCTTTAGTTGAAGGGAACCAAAAATAGAGAAAACAAAAGCAATTAGCTCTCTCGCGCTCTCTCTCTCACTCGACTCTCTCTCTAGTGTTGGCTTGGTTTTGGGGCAAAGCTAGTGAAATTCAAAGATTGGAAGCTAAGGCTTTAGGTCTAAAGTTGGGTTAGCTCCAACTAGGATGATTTAATCCACAGTTGAGATAAGCTATAAACTCTGTTTTTAATTGAATTCTATTTAGGCTTTATGGTGTTCCTGAGCTTTGAGGCTCAAGGTTATGAATTTGAGTTTTGGTGGAGTTTTGAGTTAGTTTGAGTTGAGGTTTTGATGTTGAGGTTGTACTAGGATTTAATTTTGGCTTTGGGTATGATTTGGGGTGATTTTTGGTTAGGTTTGGCTGAAGAAAAAATAGGGAAATCTGGGTTTGAGGGGTCGCGCCGTGACCCTGTTCTTGGGGCGCCGCGACCCATGTGAACCTAGGGCCCAGAAGAGGTTTATGTTTCGGAGGCACGCCACAGCTCTCAGGGGAAAGTCGCGGCCCGTGTCTTGAATTCTAGAGAGGGGGATTTCCATTCTTGGAGGCATGCCGCGACCCTTTGGGTGAAGTCATGGCCCGCCTGGGCAACTTTGGCTAGGATAGGTTTTGAGTAACGGGAATTCAAACCTAAGGGCTCGGGAGCAATTCTACTATCCAGTTTAGTATAATTTGAGGTCCCAGAGGCTAGGACTCGGTCTGGAGGCGTTTATTTACTCGATATTGATGAATATCATTTATTTGGTTATGACGAGGGTACTGCTAAGGCTCGGGAAAGGATCGTGCTTGAGGGTCGTTCTTTTTATTATGTTGTACTCGAACCTGAGGTAAGAAAATTGCACCCTATATGTGATATATGTGGTTAGGGCTTGGCCCAGTTGTTAATTATAACTATGAATAGGGCTCGGCCCTTGAGAATGAACGTAATGTAGGTTATGCTTGAATGTTATGTGTCTGGATAATTGTTTAATGAATGCTTACCTTGTTCGCATAGGTAGGGCTCGACCCTGTTAAGGAAAATGGTTTTTATTGTGTTTGTGTTTGATTGGTTAAGATACCATGATTTATATGTATGCATACTTGTATAGTCTGAAGTATGCTTATATGTATCTGTCTTGTTTGGTTATCCGAATGACTGATTAAAGCCTTGACTTATTAGTCAAGGGAGGCAATAGCGTGCTGCTCGCTGGTCGAGAGGCTTAGGCCCAATCAGGGACGTACTATTACATTGACCGACCCTATAGTCATTGGAAAACAAAGCACTTGGCTAGTTACTCAAAGCTAAGGTGTAACGTCCCAAATTCCCTAATATGGCATAGTGCCTGGATTAGGGGCCAGGAGGGCAATAATTGATTTAATGTGTTATTATATGATTATATGCATATGTGGGTTGTATTATTATATGATTGTATTTGCATATATGTGGGCCATTTCTTATAAGAAGGACATTTTTGTAATTTAGGCCTGTTGAGGGCGTATTTGTATATTTATGTGCATGTTTGTGATATATGGGTGACACCACATTATTATGTGATTATTTTTGAGCTATTCAGCATGAGACAATCCTAGGAAGCAAGTCATCGGTTTAGTCATAACGGGGTCAAATACCGGGCTCGGAGTGAGCCTAGGGGTAATTTGGTACTTCGTACATTACCGGGTTTGAGCGGGTAATGAGAAATAATTTGATAATTATTTGAGGACATTGGGAGTAATGAGAATTGTGAGACGTTAATTATGATTAATTGGGTAGGTGGTAATGACAAAATTGTCCTTAAGGGACTTTGAGGAAGTAGGTTGGCCCTAGGGCCATTTTAGTCATTTTAGGCTAATTAGATAGACTTAGCCAAGTGAAGTTGTAGAATGAACCAAAGGAAGCAGCAGGAAAAAACAGGGTTCTCTCTCTTCTCTCTCGACCATTCTCTTTCTCTCTTGGTTGAATTTTGAAGCTAAGTTTAAAGGAATTGAAGCTAAGTTTGAGCTAGGTTCTTGATTGGGTGAAGCTTAGGGATAATTCAGTGATTGAGGTGATGGTTCTAAGCTTAAACTTTGAAGTTTTTCCTCTATTTTTATGTTGCTTATAAGCTTGAAAGTTTGATTATGGAATTGGGTTTTTGGTAGTGTTTTAAGTGTTATAAAGCTTGAGTTTTATTGGTGGTTTTGTGGTAATGTTGTGTTGAGTTTGGTTTTAATTTTTTGATTGATTGGAAGTGTTGTTGTGGTGAGTTTTGAGCTGAGGAAAACAGGGGTGATGGGTTCGTGGGGTCAAGTCGCGGTTGTGTTCTTGGGCGTCGCAACCTGAGCGAACCCCAAAGCCAAGTTAGGGCTCTGTCTAGCTAGCGCGCCATGACCCTCAAGGCCAAGTTGTAGCTCGCCCTTGGCACCCAGATAGGGGGATTTCTGTCTTGGAGGTGCATCGCGGCCTGCCTGGTTCTTTTTGGCCAGGCTTGGTTTTAAGAGCACGTTTTCAAACCTTAAGGTACGGGATCGAACCTATTACCCAGTTTGGTATAATTCGAGGTCCCGGGGGCTAGGACTTGGTCCGGGAACCTTTAATTACTCATTTTTGGTGGGATTTCCTATTTTGTTATGATTAGGTGACCGCTAAGGGCCTAAGGTCAGGATCGTGCTTATGGGTCATTCTTAACTTATTTTACGCTCAAGCCTGAGGTAAGAAAACTGCAACCATTATGTGACATACGTGATTGTTGATGAAGCATGTTGAGTGCCCTATATATGAATATATGTTGCATTATGAATGCTTGGTTGCATTGTTTGCTTGAGAAAGGCATTGATTTATCAGTCAGAAACAACAATAGTGCTGAGCGCTGGTCGTAAAGCTCTGACTTATCAGTCAGGAATGGTTATAGTGTTGAGCGTTGGTCGTATGGCATTGACTTATGACTAAAAAGCGGTAATAGAGCATTGACCACTAGTCGATATGATTAGAACTGATCAATAGGGTGTTACACGCTCATCCGACCCTATGGTCGAAGAAAACTAAAGCGCTTCACTAGTTCCATGACTAGTTACTCAGAGCTAGGGCAACGGACCCCAGGATGACTCCACGATCATCTATTTAGGGCATGGGACCCCGGGATGGCTCCACAGTCATCTATTTAGGACATGGGACCCTAGGATGACTCCATGGTCATCTGATTACGGTTGCGAGCCCAAGAATGATTCCATGATCATTTATTGATACTTGTGCACATGCAGTAATAAGTTTTCTTGCTGAGCCTCGGCTCATGGGTGCTATATGGTGCAGGTAAAGGGAAAGAAAATCTTACCCAACCTTAAGTGGAGAGCATAGGTGGTGACGTGTACATATACGACCGCTTGACCACCACGGCCAAGGTGTTTCAGGGGAACTAGGGTTTTACCCTATTTTTGCTGCTTAGGTTGGCGGAGTGTAACTTTTGAATTGTAATGACCATTTTGGATTGCAAACAACTTTGTAAACAATATTATGGGATCCCATGTATAGTTTAACGTTTTTAATAAAATATCCATTCCTTTTGATCGGAATTTTAACCCTGGCCATTAATAACACTTAAATGCACGTTTATGGCCTAAAGAATCGTTTAGCGAGTTAAGTACTATTTAAAGTACATAGTGTAACAGTCATGGCTATCCAGGGCGTTGCATAAGGGCAAGGGTCCCAGGTGACTCTATGGTCACATAGCTAGGGCACAGGGCCCCAGATTGACTCTATGGTAATTTATTCAGGGCAGTGGGCCCCAGAATGATCCAATGATCATTTATTTGTAATTGTATGCATTCATGAGTAGGTTATTACTGCTGGGCATCCTAGATATGTATTTTGAATATGTATTTACTGTTTATGCACATGTTTAAGTTTTCTTGCTAAGCCTTGGCTCACGGGGGCTAAGTGGTGCAGGTAAGGGAAAAGGAAAGCTAGACCAGCCATGAGTTGGAGAGCTTTGGTGGCGGCATGTACATATGCGGCTGCTTGTCCACCACGACAGAGGATTTCTTAGAGGAACTAGGGTTGTATCCGTTATTTTGCCGCTTAAGCTGGCTGGTTGTAACTTTTGAATTGTATATACCTTTTTAAACATCTGTTTGTAACAATTTGGGATCCCATGTATGTATTAAACTTTTAAATGAAAAGTAAAAAATTCCTTTGACCAAAATTAATAACCCTAACCCTTGACATTATCCTTAGTTACACGTTTATAACCAAGTGACTTGATTAACAAGTCTGACACTATTTAAAGTACACAGTGTAACGGTCCTAGATAAGGAGGATGTTACAACTTGGTATCAGAGCTACCAAAGTTTAAGGGTTCCTGAAAAATGGCCGAGCATGTACACTCACCACTAAAGACAAGCTCGACTCAGGGTTTGATAACTACTTATGTGATTAAGTGCTTAAGTGTTTTAATAAGTGTATACGCCTTATCTGCATTCCTGAGTAGGGAGCATGAGATATTCTGATAAGGCATGGCCCTTGACTATTGCATGAATAATAAAGAACATGCTTATTAGCATTGTTATTGCTTGTGAATGCAAAGGAACTGATTATTAGCATTATTATATGGACATGTAGGTCGGGACACGCTTATTAGCGTTGTTATTTTCATATAGACTAGGAAATGCTTATTAGCACTGTTAATACTAGCAGCGATTAAAGAACATGCTTATTAGCATTGCTGTATATGTATAAACTCTTGAACATGCTTATTTGCATCGTTAATTGCTTATGAATTCAAGAAATGCTTATTAGCATTATTATTTGCTGATGAATATTAGGAAGTGTTTATTAGCACCATGATTGAATGTATTACATGTTGGTATGCTTATTAGCATTGCATTTGTTCGTTTGTTCGATGTTGGATCGTCAGGCAGCAAGAGGTATAGTTATTACTTACCTAACGGCCGATTTGATCACTATAGAGTGGGACTGTTATCAGTATGCTTTGTCGAAGGTCAGAGAGGTTGGTTGGCCAAGAGATACAGACCAGAGAAGAGAATGACTAGGGCCAGGCCCCACTACCAGTTCTAGAGAACTGGCAGCAGATGCTTTCTGAAATGCAAGCCAAGTTACAGAGGCAGAAAGATGAGATTCTGCTCTTGAGACAGTAGCAGGTTCTAGCAGGGAACCTATAGCCCGCAGTACCAGCAGTGTTAAAGCTAGAGGTACCAGCGGTAGTTCAGCCCCAGGCACGGAGAGATAGGTGGGAACCTCTGTATGTGAGGTTTAGAAAACAACATCCTCCAGTTATTAAGGGCAGCTCAGACCCAATGAAGGTTGAACAGTGGATGACTATGATGACCACCATCTTGGATTTCATGAGGGCAGGTGGTAATGAGATTGTGGCATGTGCCACTACATGTTTTGGGAGGATGCCCAAATATGGTGGGAGGCGGTATCCCAGACTAGGGAAGTAAACACTATGGAATTGGAAGAATTCAGAACTCTGTTCAATGAGAAATTCTACAATGACGCAGTTAAAGCTGCGAAGGCTGAAGAGTTCAGTAAGGTACTTCAGAGCAATATGTCAGTGACCGATTAGGCCTTGAAATTTGATATATTGGCAAAGTTTGTCGGGGATCTAGTGCCCACTGATGGGACTAGAAGAGAGAGGTTTCTCTAGGGGCTACAACCTATGATAGCCCGGGATGTTCGTATTACTACTGTGCCAGGGATGACTACTTATGCACAGGCTATGGAGAAGGCGCTTACAGATGAGAGCACAAAAAATAAGATCCGGCGCAAGAATGCGGCCAGAAGGGATTCTAGGAGGTCGGGACCTCCATTTGTAGGCTTTGGTAGGGGCGAAGGCCCTAGTGAATAAAAGAGAAATACTTCAGATATAGTTTCAGGTGCACGGCTAGATAGGAGGCCATGAGGTATACAGATAGGCTGCTAGGGTGGAGGTGAGACCTAGAAAGCATTCCCAGAATGTGCTCGGTGCAGGGGCGCCATATCGGGGAATGTCGAACGTAGGTCAGCTTTTTCTGCGGGAGTATGGGACACCTGAAGGACTCCCTGAAAGCCAGAAAGGAAGAGCCTAAGAAGGTGGACAACCTGATCCCAACTTGGGTGTTCACCTTGACCCACGCAGGGGACCGAGGCTAGTCACTTGGTGGTTACAAGCCAGCTTTCTAGTGCTGGGGCCCTTTATACTGTTTTGATTGGCTCGGGTGCTACACACTCTTTTATTGCTAGTAGGATTATAGATGGACTGTGTAGACCATGTGACTTTTATATGTGGAGTTTTGTAGTGTGCTGCCTACTGGGGAGTTAGTGGTTTCCAGGAGATGGGTCAGATCACTGCCAATGATAGTGGATGGCAGGGAGTTGTCAGTTGACTTGGTAGAATTGGTTATGACTGATTTTGATATAATTTTGGGTATGGAATGGTTAGAGAAGTATGGGGCAATGATAGATTGCTAGAAGAAGATGGTAACCTTTGAGACTGAGGGTGATGACCCTTTTGTATTCGATGGCATTGTGCATGGACCCCGTATACCTATGATATCTATACTTAGAGCTAGAGACCCGTTGCATGGGGGATGGATAGGATTCTTAGCTACCATGTTGGATACCATTCAGATCATGCCAGTGGGACTAGGACAAACCAGATTAGTCTGTGAGTTTCTAGATATGTTTCCAAAGGAGCTACCAGGGTTACCTCCACACAGGGAGATAGAATTTGTGATTGAACTGGTGCAAGGGACAGATCCAATGTTTAGGGAACCTTATAGGATGGCTCCAGCAGAGCTTAAGGAATTAAATGTTCAATTATAGGAGTTACTAGACCTAGGTTTTATCAGGCCCAGTTTTTTTGCCTTGGGGCATACCAGTCCTCTTCGTGAGGAAGAAATATGGTTCTCTGAGGATGTGCATTAATTATAGAGAACTAAACAAGTTGACTATCAACAACAAGTATCCTCTACCAAGGATTGATGATCTGTTTGATCAGTTACAGGTAGGACGTTATTCTCCAAGATAGATCTTCGATCTGGTTATCACCAGCTGAGGATGAAGGAGGAGGATATACCGAAGACAGCTTTTCGCACCAGGTATGGGCATTATGAGTTTTTGGTGATGTCATTTGGACTAACTAATGCCCCAGTAGCATTTATGGATCAGATGAACAGGTGTTCAAAGATTACCTGGATCGATTTGTGATCATCTTTATTGATGATATACTAGTATACTCTCAGTTAGAGTCAAAGCACGAGCAACATCTCAGATTAGTACTACAAAGGCTGAGAGAGGAAAGGCTGTATGCGAAATTAAAGAAGTGCGAGTTCTGGTTGCCATAGGTGAATTTCTTAGGTCACATAGTCAGTAAGGATGAAATTATGGTGGATCCAGCGAAGATTAAGGAAGTCAGAGATTGGCCAAGGCCGAAGAACGCGTAAGAAATAAGAAGTTTATTGGGATTGGCAAGTTATTACAGATGCTTTGTGGAGGAGTTTTCCAAGATTGCATCACCACTAACAGAGTTGACACGCAAGAATCAGAGATTCATATGGTCAGACAGGTGTGAGGTCATTTTCCAGAGACTGAAGAAGAATTTGATCACCGCTCCAGTTCTGAGTCTTGCTACAAATCCGGACAAGTTTGTGGTTTGTTGTGACGCCTCGAGGCAGAGGCTATGTTGTATCCTTATGTAGACGTGGAAGGTGATTGCCTATGAATCACATCAACTTAAGAAGTAAGAGTAGAGGTACCCCACACATGATCTGGAACTTGCAGCAGTGGTTTTTGCATTGAAGGTGTGGTGGCACTACTTATAGGGTGAGAAGTGTGAGATATACACATGAGGCAGAGACATTGGTTGAAGCTGGTAAAGGAATATGATTGTGAGATCCTCTATCACTCAAGGAAAGTCAACATGGTAGCAGATGCCTTAAGCCGGAAAGGTCTGTGACAGTTGTATAGTGCTAGGCAGATATCCAGGGAATTGGCTGAGGATATGAATAGAGAAGGTATTGAGCTAGTGGTGGGACAATTTTCCAATATCACCTTACAATATACTCTTTTGGAGAGGATTAAAGAGAAGTAGTTGAGTGGCCCACATTTGGGAAATATCAGAGGGGACGTCCTAGTTGGATTAGCTAAGGACTACACAATGTCATACATGGGCTTATTGAGATACAAAGTTTAGATCTGCGTTTCGATGGACACTGGGATCAAATGGGAGATTCTAGATGAATCTCATACTACCCTTTATTCTCTACATCCGGGCATCACGAAGGATCTGATTCTAGATGGATCAGATAGGATCTGAAATTTTTGTATTGGTGGCCTGGGATGAAAAGGGACATGACTAAGTACGTAGCAAGGTGCTTAACCTGTCAGCAGGTCTAGGCAGACCATCAAAGACCAGCAGGGTTGTTGCAGCCTTTGGATATCCCTGAGTGGAAGTGGGAGGACATCACGATGAATTTCATGGTAGGATTGCCAAGGAGAGTGGGTCAGCATGATTCAATCAGGGTCATTGTATATCGGTATACGAAATCAACTCACTTTCTACTAGTGATGATGAATTACAAGATTTACCAGTATGCAGATCTCTACGTGAGAGAGATAGTTCGCCTTCATGGGACTCCGAGGTCTATCGTGTCTGATAGGGACCCTATATTTACTTCCAAGTTCTGGGGAATTTTGCAGAAGGTAATGGGTACACAGCAAAATTTCAGTACAACTTATCATCCTCAGACTGATGGTCAGTCCGAGAGGACTATCCAGATACTGGAGGACATCCTGAGAGCATGTGTTTTGGACCTTGTAGGGTCCTGGAGTAAATATTTTCCTCTGATAGAGTTTTCCTATAATAACAGCTACCGGTCGACTATTGGAGTGGACCTTATGAGATATTGTATGGTAGGAAGATCAGATCACCTATTCATTGGGATAAGATGGGTGAGAGGAAATATTTGGGACCTAAGGCAGTTCAAAGGACCCCTGAGGCTATTGAAAAGATTAGCGCTCAGATGCTCGCGTCTCAGTGTAGACAGTAGAGTTATTCAGACCTAAAGTGAAGGAACGTGGAGTTCCAAGTGGGAGACTATGTCTTCCTTAGGGTTTCACCACTGAGAGGGGTGAAAAGATTTGGGAATAAGGGCAAGTTGAGCCCTAGGTTTGTTGGACCATTTAAGATCCTGGAGAGGATCAGTCAGGTGGCCTATAAGTTGGCCTTACCCCCTGCACTGTCTAGTGTGCACAGTGTATTTCATATTTCCATGTTGAGGAAGTATGTATCAGATGGGACTCATGTGTTGAGTAACGTGGATCTGGAACTAGAGACAGATTTATCTTATGAAGAGCAGCCAGTTCAATTCTTAGACATGAAGGATAAGGTCCTGAGGAACAAGACTATACCTTTAGTTAAGGTATTATGGAGGAACAATATGGTCGAGGAAGTGACCTGGGAGCAGGAGGCAGATATGCAGAATCAGTATCCCGAGTTGTTTAGGTAAAATTTTGATGATGAAATTGCTGTAAGGAGAGGATAGTTGTAGCGTCCCAAATTCCATAATATGGCTTAGTGCCTTAATTAGGGGGCCAGGAGGGCAATAACTGGTTTATTGTATTATTATGTGTAAATATTCCTAATCATGTTTTATATTATTATATGATTGTATTTGCATGCACGTGGGTCCGTTTCTTATTAGAAGGGAATTTAGTAATTTTGGCCTGTTGAGGGCATAATTGTATATTTATGTGTTTATGGATTGAGATCACATTATTATGTGGATATATTTGAGCTATTAGACACGAGGCGATCCTAGTCATAACGGGGTCAAATACCCGGCTCGGGGTGAGCCTAGGGGCAATTTGGTAATTTTGTACATTACTCGGATTGATCGGGGAATGGGAAATTATTTGGTAATTATTCGAGGATATTGGAAGTAACGGGAATTACAAGGTGTTAATTATGATTAACAAGATATGTGACAAATGAAAAAATTACCCTTAAAGGGCTTTGAGAGAGAGATTTGGCCCTAGGGGCATTTAGGTCATTTTGTACCAAAGTTAGTGACTTAGTCACTTTTTCCTTTCACTGAAGGAAACCAAAAACAGAGAAAACAAAAGCAATTAGCTCTCTCTCTCTCTCTCTCTCTCTCATTCACTCGGCTTTCTCTCTAGTGTAGGCTTGGTTTTGGGGCAAAGCTAGTGAAATTCAAAGATTGGAAGCTAAGGTTTGGAAATTGAAGGCTTTAGGTCTAAAGTTGGGTTAGCTGCAGCTAGGAGGATTTAATCCACAGTTGAGGTAAGCTATAAATTATGTTTTTAATTGAATTTTATTTATGCTTTATGGTGTTCTTGAGCTTTGAGGCTCAAGGTTATAAATTTTAGATTTGGCGGAGTTTTGAGTGAGTTTGAGCTGAGGTTTTGTTGGTGGTTTGATATTGAGGTTGTACTGGGATTTAATTCAGGCTTTCGATATGATTTGGGGTGATTTTTGGTTAGATTTGGTTGAATAAAAAATAGGGAAATCTGGGTTTGAAGGGTCGCACCGCAACCCTGTTCTTGGGGCGTCGCGACCCGTGTGAACCGAGGGCCCAGGAGTGGTTTCTATTTCGAAGGCTCACCACGAATCTCAGGGGGAAGTCGTAGCCTATGTCTTGAATTCTAGACAGGGGGCTTTATGTTCCGGGAGGCGCGCCGCGACCCTTAGGGTCAAGTCGCGGCCCGCTTGGGCAACTTTGTCCAGGATAGGTTTTGAGTAACGGGAACTCAAACCTAAGGGCTCGGGATCGATTCTACTACCCGGTTTAGTAGAATTTGAGGCCCCGGAGGCCATGACTCATTCTGGAAGCCTTTATTTACTCGATATTGATGAATATTATTTATTTAGTTATTACTAGGGTACCACTAGGGCTCGGGAAAAGATCGTGCTTGAGGGTCGTTCTTATTATTACGTCGTACTTGGACCTGAGGTAAGAAACCTACACCCAATACGTGATATATGTGATTAGGACTTGGTCCAGTTGCTAATTATAACTATGAATAGAACTCAGCCCCTGAGAATGAAGATAATTTAGGTTATGCTTGAATGATCTGTGTCTGGATAATTGTTTAATGAATGCTTTCCTTGTTCGCATATGTAGGGCTCGACCTCATTAAGGAACACAGTTGTTACTGTGCTTGTGTTTGAATGGTTAAGATACCATGATTGATATGTATGCATACTTGTATAGTCTGAAGTATGCTTATCTGTATCTGTATCTGTTTTTTCTGGTTATCTGAATGTCTGATTAAAGCTTTGACTTATTAGTCAAGGGCAGCAATAGCGCGTTGCGCGTTGGTCAAGAGGCTTAGGCCCAATCAGGGACGTACTATTACAATGACCGACCCTATGATCGTTAAAAAACAAAGCACTTGGCTAGCTCTATGGCTAGTTACTCATTGCTAAGGGCAAGGGCCCCAAGTGACTCTATGGTAACATAGTTAGGGGACAGGGCCCCGGATTGACTCTGTGGTCATCTATTTAGGGCAGCGGGCCCCAGAATAATCCAATGATCGTTTATTTGTAATTTTATGCATGCATGAGTAGGTTATTACTGTTGGGCATGCTAGATATGTATTTGGAATCTGTATTTACTGTTCATGCACATGTTTAAGTTTTCTTGCTGAGCCTTGGGTCACGGCTGCTATGTGGTGCAGGTAAGGGAAAATGAAAGCTAGACCAACCATGAGTTGGAGAGCTTCGGTGGCAGTGTGTACATATGCGACTGCTTGTTCACCATGACCAAGGATTTCTTAGAGGAACTAGGGTTGTATCCTTTATTTTGTCGCTTAGGCCGGCTGGTTGTAACTTTTGATTTGTATATACCCTTTTAAATATCTATTTGTAACATTTTGGGATCTCATGTATGTATTAAACATTTAAATGAAAAGTCAACGATTCATTTGACCAAATTTTTTAATCCTAACCCTTGACATTAACCTTAGTTACACATTTATAACCAAATGACTTGATTAGCAAGTCTAACACTATTTAAAGTACCTAGTGTAATGGTCCTGGATTAGGAGGACATTACAAAAACTAGATGCCGACTAAACTTCGAAAGGCCATATCCCCTTCAATATTAATCTTTTTTTTAGTGATTCTTTTTGGGTTTTTCTCGATTGAATCTCTCTATATCTTCTTACAGTTGTTAGGGATAAATAAAATTCAAAAAATTACGAGCAGCCCCCTAACTCTATAACCCTAACAAATCTCACGCAATAAAACTTCTTTTTTCCCAAGCTATGAACATATATCACAAAATTAGACCATATATCATCATTAATTCATCCCTAGCATGTTTCTAACCATTATAAATTAACCTCCTAGTCTCTAACATGCATATAAAACCAATCACCATAACCTATCATGCTTTGTAATCAAATCCACTATTAATAAAAACCCAAAGTTTCAAGAACAATCATGGAAACTTTATAAGTGTGAAAAATTCTTACCAAGATCATGTAATGCAACCTAAGCGACAAAATTTTTCTCCCAATACGTCATAACCAAACCCCTTAATGAGTTCATATTGCTGTATACTCATACATGAATAAATCTTTCTTATTCTTCTTCCTCCTTTCCTATGGTTTGGCCAAGGCTTGTGTTTTCCCTTGTATATCACATGAATGGTCTACACATTCAAATTGTAATGCTTACCCTAAGTGTTTTATGATGCTTTCAAACTTATGGTTAACCCTAGATGTCTAATTACCAACTTACCCTTAACTTTCATTTAAACAACCATATATGCAAGCCCTTAATATAACAATTATCCATTAAATTATTATACTAATTATCCTTTATTAGCTCTATTTATTCCATTATAGTCGTTATTTCAATGATTCTTGACAATAAAACCCCTAACACTTGATGGAAACCGTGTGTAACGCCCTACTTCCTTAGAGTCGTTAACTAAGTGAGTTTAAAACGTGCTTTTAACTCGCTAATCGAGGTTTTAATGCAAACGTGTAATTAAACCATAAACAGAGTCATAAACTTCGAAAATAATTCCATTTACTGAAAAACCATAAAACGCTAAACATTTGGGATCCCAAAATACTTTTCATAAATATCTACAACTCAAAATAAACTTAAAGTTGACTATAAAAAAAATAATGTTCATCACAAGCATTTTCAAAAAAATTCCCCTGGCCGTGGCAGCCAGGCAAACCAGACATGTACGCGTCGCCTCACCCTCTCCATACTCATGGTTGGTTGACTTTCTCCTTGCCCCTACTTGCACCACAGAGAACCCTTGAGCCGAAGCCCAGCAAGAAAACTCCACATAAAAAAGATAACATACGCATATGAACCACTTAGCATATAACCAATTCGCTAACAAGCTAAACACATACGGCCATGCCGTCCCAGGTGCTTTACCAGGCCCTGGGTTGCGGTCTACACCGTAAGGACATCCCAGGTATCCTTTAGGGTCTTACCCTGGCAACTCGCACTCCGCGTGCGAAACGCTGCTCTTGGCCCCTTGCCGTTCTCGGCCTTCGCCGTTCCTGGCCTTCACTGTTCTCGGCTCTTGACGATCATTCACAGATATGCATAAACAACATAATTAAACATAACTTAAGCACATACTAACATAAACAATGGCTACACCCAACACATAATCATATAGGGTAGTGCCCTACAACACAACTATGGGCCTCGCCCTGCTCTATGGGTACAACATCTTTCTTACCTGTGTCCCAAGCTTCTTGAGCATTGAACCCTCGAGCACGGTCCTCAAATCTGAGCCTCACTGAGAACCTAGTCACAACACATACATAACACTCCCATTACTAACCAATTCAAAAACATCTCCCGGAACCAATCCCGAGCTCTCGGGACCTCCCGGATCCCTACACAAGGTTGCGGAAGCATCCCTCGAGCCCCCTGGGAAAAAGCCTAAAAACTAAAATTTTCCCCTGCCCAGAAATGGCTTAGCGCCACGGCACTAGCCCATAAGGGCCGCGGCGCCCAGCGTGGCTCCCTTCCCCTGATGCAACCTAGTGCTGTGGCACGGAAGAACAGGGCCGCAGCGCCCCTTCGCAAACCCAGAAATCTGAGTTTCTCCCAACATTTTCCCCGAGCCAAAACACTCCCAAATCTATACCAATGCATACCTAAGTCCCAAATTCAATCCAAAACCCCATATAAACCATCTAACCACTCAGAAACATCAACAACAAGCCTAGACACACAATCAAACCCATGATTCTCAAATAGGTTTAAAACTTTATAAAACTTAAACCAAAATAGAGTTTACCCTCAGAAATGCATGGAATTCTTACCTCAATTAAGAATTCGACCTTGAGCTTCCTCAAATTACAACTCCAAGCTAAGCCCTTTTTGATTACCAAGCTGAATTCTCACACTAACCAGCCACAAATCCAGCTTTCAGCTTCCATTCTTAAACTCTCAAAATCAAGCTTAGAAACTTAAAGAAAACAGAGATGAACTCCTTACCTCTGAGTTCAACACACCTTTGAGTTAACTTTCCTAGCCACAGGAGCCAAATTCCTTCAACTTCCTAGTCCAAAATCCTCAAAACTCAGCAAGCTCTCAATCACCAAGGAGAGGGAAGAGGAAATCGCATGGGAGAGGGAGTGAGCTGAGAAGTTCTGTGTTATTTTTCTTTCCTTGCCTTTCTAAACCGTTCTAAAATTCCCTTAGCCCTTATCCCAACATAACCAGCTGCCATAAAACCCAATTGCCCCTTAAGTTACCCCAAATCCTCATATGCCATTAAGGGCAAATTAGTCTTTTGACACACCTGGCTAAATCCTCGAGTGTACCTAAAAATCCCCATTTTAATCTCGACATGTCTAAACTATTTTTATTGCTAACTGCTACTCCATAATTCCTGAACACTTAATAATATTCCCAAAATACCCCTAGGCTCCTCCCGAGTCGGGTATTTGACCCTGTTGTGACTTCCTAGCTAAACAGCTCCCTCGGACTGTCTCGGAACGTGTATCACAAATATATCACCATTATATCACATATATCATATTTATGCCCTCAACGGACTAAAATTACAAGTATGCCCGTGACAACCAAATGGGACCCATATACATATTTAATCTCCTAAACATGCATTCTAATCACATATTCATTAAATTAACATATTTTAATACAATATAACAATTATTGCCCAAGGCCCCAAGCCTTATTAGCAAATTTGGGTCGCTACAACTATCTCCTCCTTACAGAGATTTCGTCCTCGAAATTACCTGAACAACTCGGGATACTGCTCCCGCATGCCTGATTCAAGTTCCCATGTCACCTCCTCAACTTTGCTGTTCCTCCACAACACTTTCACCAAGGCGATGGTCTTGCTCCACAAAACTTTATCTTTCCGGTCAAGAATCTAGGATAAATCCTGGTCCAGCTCCAAACTCTCATAACTCAGTACGTGTGTCGAATCTGATACATATTTCCGGAGCATGGATACATGAAAAGCATTATGAACCCCTGATAAGGCTGGAAGCATTGCCAACCTGTAGGCTACCTCCCCAACCCGCTCCAGATCCTCGAAAGGGCCTACAAACCTAGGGCTCAACTTTCCCCGAATGCCAAACCGTTTCACTCCTCTCAGAGGTAAAACCCTAAGGAACACATGGTCACCGACCTGAAATTATACACTCCTGCGTTTCAGGTCCGAATAACTCTTCTGGCGACTCTGGGAGGTGAGCATTGGCGCTCTAATTTTGTTAATCGCCTCATTGGTCCTCTGAACCATCTCAGGACCCAAATAACTCCTCTCACCCATCTCGTCCCAATGGATAGGTGATCTACACTTCCTCCCATAAAGCATCTCATACGGAGCCACTCCGATAGTCGCCTGATAACTGTTATTATACGAGAACACAATCAAAGGGAGATATTTACTCCAAAATCCCCCAGAGTCTAACACACAGGCTCACAACATGTCTTCCAATATCTGAATCGTGCTCTCAGACTGTCCATCTGTCTGAGGATGATAAGTGGTACTAAACCGTAACTGCGTGCCCATAGCCTTCTGCAGGCTCTCCCAAAACTTGGAGGTGAAGGTGGGGTCTCTATCAGATACTATCGACCTCGAAGCTCCATGAAGTCGAACAATTTCCTTCACATATAATTCAGCATACTGCTCCACAGTATAAGTCGTCCTGACAGGCAAAAAGTGGGCTGACTTGGTATACCTATCCACAATCACCCACACCAAGTCATGCTGTCCCACAGTTCTCGGCAAACCAACCACAAAGTCCATGGTAATGTTCTCCCACTTCCACTCTGGGATCCCTAGAGGCTACAGCAACCCTGCTGGCCTCTGATGTTCAGCCTTGACCTGCTGACACGTTAAACACTTGGCCACATAATCCACCACATCCCTTTTCATGCCCGACCACCAATATAAAGCTCTCAAATCTTGGTACATCTTCGTTGTACCTGGATGTAAAGAGTAGGGAGTAGTATGTGATTCGTCTAAAATCTTCCATTGGATAACAGAATCCATCGGAGCACAAATCTGACCCTTGTACTTCAGTAACCCCATCTCTGAAAGTGAAAAGTCCTTAGCCGCTCCGACTAAGACGTTCTCTCTGTGATTTCTCAATTGGGAATCTTTCCCCTGCGCCTCCTTGATCCTCTCGAGGAGTGTAGACTGAAGAGTGATGTTGGCTAACTGGCCAACCACCAACTCTATTCCTGCTCTAGTCATCTCCTCAGCCAGCTTATCAGATATCTGCCTCGAACTGAACAACTGTCCTGGCCCTTTCCGACTCAATGCATCAGTCACTACATTAGCCTTCCCAGGATGGTATAGGATATCACAATCATAATCCTTAACCAACTCTAGCCACCATCTCTGGCGCATATTCAGATCCTTCTGAGTAAAGAAATATTTTAAACTTTTATGGTCGGTGTATATCTCGCACTTCTCACCATATAAATAATGTCTCCATATCTTAAGTGCGAATACTACCGCTGCCAGCTCCAGATCATGCGTGGGATACCTTTGCTTATACTCCTTTAACTGTCTAGATGCATAGGCTATCACCTTACCAGCTTGCATCAGCACACACCCCAAACCCTGTTTGGAAGCATCACAGTAAACCACGAACTTCCCATTATCTGTTGGCAAACTCAACACTGGCGCGATGACCAGTCACCGCTTCAACTCTTTGAAACTGTTCTCACATCTGTCTGTCCAAACATACTTTGTCTTCTTTTTCGTCAATTCTGTCAATGGTGTAGCTATCCTGGAGAACCCCTCAAAAAACCGCCGATAATATCCTGCCAATCCCAGAAAACTTCTAACTTCTGGAACGTTGCTCGGTCTAGGCCAATATCTTATTGCCTTAATCCTACTTGGGTCAACCAGAATCCCCTTCTTACTGATGATATGGCCCAGAAACGTGACTTGCGGTAGCCAAAACTCACACTTGCTAAACTTAGCATATAACCTATGCTCCCTTAACCGCTGAAATACCAACCGTAGATGTTGCTCATGCTCTGTCTCTGACTGAGAGTACACCAAGATCTCGTCGATGAACACAATCACAAACTTGTCCAAATAGTCCTTGAAAACCCTATTCATCATATCCATAAAAGATGCTGGGGAATTGGTTAATCCAAAGGACATAACCAGAAATTCATAGTGTCCATACCTCGTGCGGAAAGCAGTCTTTGGTATGTCCTCTTCTTTGATCCTTAACTAATGGTAACCTGATCGGAGATCAATTTTGGAAAACACTGTACTTCCCTGTAGCTGGCTAAATAAATCATTGATCCTAGGCAGTGGATACTTATTCTTAATGGTCAGCTTGTTCAGCTCCCTGTAGTCAATGCACATCCTAAGAGGTCCATCATTCTTCCTAACAAACAACACTAGAGCACCCCATGGTGAGAAACTCGGTCTAATGAACCCAAATCCAATAATTCCTGTAACTGAATCTTCAACTCTTTCAACTCTGCCGGAGCCATTCTGTAAGGTGTTCTAGATACTGGCTCCACCCCTGGCGCTAACTCTATAACAAAGTCAATCTTCCTCTGCGGCGGCAAGCCTGACAGATCTGCTGAAAATAAATCTGGAAATTCACACACCAATCTAGTCTCACCTGGTCCAACCAACTCAACCCTAGAGGTATCCACAACATTCGCTAAGAATCCTATGCAGCCTTCCTGCATCAGGTCTCTAGCCTTCAATGCCAAAATCATAGGTATTCGTGGTCCACTAGACGTCCCCACGAATACAAAGGGTACCTCCCCTTCTTGTTCAAAAGTCACCATCCTGCGCTTCCAGTCTATCGTCACCCCATACTTTGCTAACCAATCCATCCCTAGGATCATATCAAAGTCATCCATCGCAAGCTCAATCAGATCAACAAACAATTCCCTACCATCTACCTCTACTGGTAAAGCTCTAATCCATCTCCTAGAGACTACCAGTTCCCTAGTTGGCAGCAAATTCTGAAAACCCCTAGCATACACAACACTAGGTCTACACAGCTGATCTATCACCCTAGTAGACACAAATGAGTGGGTAGCTCCCAAATCAAACAATGCAGTATGCAAAGAACCAGCACTAGAAATCTAACCTGTCACAACTGAGGGGCTAGCCTCCGCCTCAGTCTGAGTCAAAGTAAACACTCTGGCAGGAGCGAGACTGTCACCCTGCTTCGGCTCCTCCTTCCTGGCTTGTGGGCAGTCTTTCTTCAAATGATTGGCACTCCCATAGACAAAGCAGGCCCTGATCCTGCACTCATCCTGATGTCATCGTCTACACCGAGGACATACTAGGAAACTCCTCCAGTTGTCACTTCCGCCCTGACGGCCATCAAAAGTACCCCGTGCCCTCCTATCAGAACTGGGAGGAACGAAGGAATCTGGGGCCTTCCTCTTCTGCTCACTGGGGCCACTACCCCAACTGGATCCAATAAAAGGAGGCACTGTCCTCCTAGCATCGCGCCTAATAGCGCTCTCTCTCCAGATCTGGTCCTCGGCCCCCTCAGCTGTAAAGGCCTTGTCCACCACCTGGGCATAGGTAGTAGTCCCTGGATCCAAAGTGATCTTCACATCACGGGCGATCATAACGTTCAATCCCCGTACAAATCTGTCTCTCCTTGCCGCATCCGTCGACACTAAATCTGGCACAAACTTCGCCAATCGGTCAAATTTCAGAGCATACTCTGTCACAGTCAACCGGTTCTGAGTCAGGTTGATGAACTCGTCAACCTTTGCAGCTCAGACTACTACACTGTAATATTTCTCGTTGAAGATATTCTTGAATTCTTCCTAGGTCATGACTGCCACATTTCTTCTCTGAACCACAACATCCCACCAGATGCGGGCATCTTCTCTAAACATGTAACTGGCATAGGCAACTCTCTCGTTCCCCTCAATCCTCATGAAATCTAGTATAGAGGAAACCATATTCATCCACTGCTCTGCCCGCTGTAGGTCTGGTCCACCCTCAAAGGTGGGAGGATGCTGCTTCTTGAACCTTTCATACAGAGGTTCCCACCTATTTTCCATCACAGGCTGAACCGGCACTGGCGCCCCACGCTACTGAATTGGCAGCCCAGTGACCTGTGGAGGGGCCTGCTGCCTCAACTGTCAAAGTTCTTCTTCAGTTCGTTGCAACCTTGCTTCCATTTCAGCAAACATCTGTTGCCAATTCTGTGGGGGCAGGTGGAGGGTCCTGACCCTGATTCTCATCCTCGGCCCGACTGCCGCGGAGTCTGGATGACTGTCGAGGCATCACAACTATATGCCTGCAACCAACAATGCTGCTCATCAGGCATGATAACAAAATCCAATACCACCTCCCAATCACAACATCCAACCATGAACAGCAGTCCATAAAACATACAGATAACATATAACACACAACGGGCCATGCCCTGACATCATGCATATGTTAACTCATTCATCATGCTCTATATGAAATAAGCAGGCAAACATGGCATTCAAGCACATATTCAAGCATATTAATCAATCATACCAACCAACCCTGAGTCGAGCTAGTCACTGACAACGAGCGTACATGTTTGGTCAATCTCCAGAACCAATAAACCTTGACTCCCTCTGATACCAAGTTATAACGCCCTACTTCCTTAGAGTCGTTACTAAGTGAGTTTAAAACGTGCTTTTAACTTGCTAATTGAGGTTTTAATGCAAACGTGTAATTAAACCATAAATAGAGTCATAAACTTCGAAAATAATTCCATTTATTGAAAAACCATAAAACGCTAAACATTTGGGATCCCAAAATATTGTTCATAAATATCTACAACTCAAAATAAACTTAAAGTCGACTATACGACAAAATAATGTTCATTACAAGCATTTTCAAAAAAATACCCCTGGCCGTGGTAGCCAGGTAGACCAGACATGTACGTGTCGCCTCACGCTCTCCATACTCATGGTCGGTTGACTTTCTCCTTGCCCCTACCTACACCACAGAGAACCCGTGAGCCGAAGCCCAGCAAGAAAACTCCACATAAAAAAGATAACATACGCATATGAACCACTTAGCATATAACCAATTCGCTAACAAGCTAAACACATATGGCCATGCCGTCCCAGGTGCTTTACCAGGTCCTGGGTTGCGGTCTACACCGTAAGGAAATCCCAAGTATCCTTTAGGGTCTTACCCACGCAACTCGCACTCCGCGTGCTAAACGCTGCTCTTGGCCCCTTGCCGTTCTCGACCTTCGTCGTTCTCGGCCTTCGCCGTTTCCGGCCTTCACCGTTCTCGACTCTTGATGATCATTCACATATATGCATACACAACATAATTAAACATAACTTAAGCACATACTAACATAAACAATGGCTACACCCAACACATAATCATATAGGGTCGTGCCCTGCAACACAACTATGGGCCTCGCCCTGCTCTATGGGTACAACATCTTTCTTACCTGTGTCCCGAGCTTCTTGAGCATTGAACCCTCGAGCACGGTCCTCAAATCCGAGCCTCACTGAGAACCTAGTCACAACACATACATAGCACTCCCATTACTAACCAATTCAAAAACATCTCTCGGAACCAATCCTAAGCTCTCGGGACCTCATGGATCCCCACACAAGGTGGCGGAAGCATCCCCCGAGCCCCCTGGGCAAAAGCCTAAAAACTGAAATTTTCCCCTGCCCAGAACAGGGCCGCGGCACGAAAGAACAGGGCCGCGGCGCCCCTTTGCAAACCTAGAAATTTGGGTTTCTCCCAACATTTTCCCCGAGCCAAAACACTCCCAAATCAATACCAATGCATACCTAAGTCCCAAATTCAATCCAAAACCCCATATAAACCATCTAACCACTCAGAAACATCAACAACAAGCCTAGACACACAATCAAACCCATGATTCTCAAATTGGTTTAAAACTTTATAAAACTTAAACCAAAACAGAGTTTACCCTCAGAAATGCATGGAATTCTTACCTCAATTAATAATTCGACCTTGAGCTTCCTCAAATTCCAACACCAAGCTAAGCCCCTTCTGATTACCATGCTGAATTCTCACACTAACCAGCCACAAATCCAGCTTTCAGCTTCCATTCTTAAACTCTCAAAATCAAGCTTAGAAACTTAAAGAAAACAGAGATGAACTCCTTACCTCTGAGCTCAGCACACCTTTGAGCTAACTTTCCTAGCCACAACAGCCAAATTCCTTCAACTTCCTAGTCCAAAATCCTTAAAACTCAGCAAGCTCTCAATCACCAAGGAGAGGGAAGAGGAAATCGCATGGGAGAGGGAGTGAGCTGAGAAAATCTGTGTTATTTTTCTTTCCTGGCCTTTCTAAACTGTTCTAAAATTCCCTCAGCCCTTATCCCAACATAACCAGCTGCCATAAGACCTAATTGCCCCTTAAGTTACCCCAAATCCTCATATGCCATCAAGGGAAAATTAGTCTTTTGACACACCCCGCTAAATCCTCGAGTATGCCTAAAAATCCCCATTTTAATCCCGACATGTCTAAACTATTGTTATTGCTAACTACTACTCCATAATTCCCGAACACTTAATAATATTCCCAAAATACCCCTAGGCTCCTCTCGAGCCGGGTATTTGACCTCGTTGTGACTTCCTAGCTAAACAGCTCCCTAGGACCGTCTTGGAACGTGCATCACAAATATATCACATATATCATATTTATGCCCTTAACAGACTAAAATTACAAGTATGCCCCTGACAACCAAATGGGACCCACATGCATATTTAATCTCCTAAACATGCATTCTAATCACATATTCATTAAATTCACATATTTTAATACAATATAACAATTATTGCCCTCCAGGCACACTAATCAAGGCCCCAAGCCTTATTAGCAAATTTGGGTCGCTACACTGTGATTCATCACTTTTGTACATAACCCAAGCACCCTCAGTTTTTAACGTAAAATATCTTACTGTTAACTCTGGCATAGATGCGGCAACCCTAGTGCAGTCACACTAGGTCCCTTGAAATGACATCACAATCCCATATTTTTTCCATTACAACCGACGATTTCAGACCAAAAAATCACGACCCAAACTAGATTTTTTCACATTTCAACCATACTTATCGACCTCAAATTAGAAGAAAAACCTACATCCAACCTCAAAACACACATATTTCATTCAATAATATACCAAAACCCAACATTGCAAGTTTAGGGTTCTAAAACCACTTTTTGCCCCAAACTGAGAATTCAACCTCAAATCTATGGTCACCATAGGGAATTCAAGCTTTAATACAATCATTAAACTTATTTTTAACATCAATATACATACACAAATAGTTTATAATCCCCAATTTTTGAAATCTAACTAAGAACCCCAAATTTTTTTGATCAAGAACTCCATTAAAGAACAAGGGAAGAAATTTACCTCTGTTTAACCTTTAAATCCTGAATTTCTTGGGCTAAAGGTTATATTGGCAGCTCTAATTCCTTCCTTGGTGCTCACTTCCTCCCTAAAATCCTTAAAGAATAAATCCCAAGGGCTTGATCTTAGCTTTTGAGTGTTTTTCTTTTGATTGAGTAAGAAGAGAAACTAGGAGAGATGAGTAATAGAGAAAACACGTGTGAATTCCCAAGGCTTCAACACTTAGCAGATTTTTGTCTAATATTTGTTCAAATGATCATTATGCCCTTCCCCATACTAAACCTCAAATTTAGCTTAAATTCCTATACTAAACCTCAAATTTCATCGGCAATCGCAAATTTAACCCACTAATTCATCAACCATAATTATTCCACTCATTTATTTCATTCTACCAATAATTCAAAATTATGTAAGATTCCCAAAATACCCCTAGGCTTGATCCGAGCTAGGCATTTATCCCCATTGTGACTTTTCTGCAAAATCCACCCGAAAGGATCCACTCGTGTTGAAGATCACATATATCCACATAATAGTGTGGTCTTAATCACATATCACATAATAATTACAAATATACCCTCAGCATATCAAAATTACAAAAATGCCCCTTTTTAACAAAAGCGGGTCTTTAAACACATTTAATACACACATAATCATGCATACTTAACATATAGTAATATAATTCACATAATTACCCCATGTGCCCTCCCGACACACTATTCAAAACACTTAATCATATTAGGAGTTTTGGGACGCTACACATGGAATCATTGTATGAAGCTTATGAGAGGTTTAAAGATCTTTTGAGAAAATGCCCACATCATGAACTTTCTAACCAGATGAAATTTCGAATATTCTATAATGGTTTGACTTTACAATGTGCTACACAAGTTGATGGAGCTGCTAGGGGCTCGTTAATGAATCAATACCCAGAGGATGCATATGAGATATTAGAGGATCTTACTTCCAATAATTGTAGTTCTCATGAACGAGCAAGTTCTAAAAAAGTTGCGAGTATCTATGAAGTTGATCAATTGACATCATTACACGCTAAAAAAGTGTCACAACTTGAAGCATTGAATAAGAAGATTGAACAGTTATCTGTTGGTCAACTAAAATCTATGTAATCACTACAACAAGTTCAAAATATGCAAATATTTTGTGACATGTATGGAGAAGGTCATTCAAGTCGTCAATGTCCACTAGTCTTAAATTAAAAGTCTTATTTATTTATTTAAGCCCTTCGTCCTCCTAAACATGCATATCAAATCGTATCATATCATCAGAACCCCCAGCAAAATAACCCATACTCCAATACTTACAACTCTGGTTGGATGAATCACCCTAAATTTTCGTGGAGTAACAGTTTGGTTTTGTAACGTCCAAAATTGGCTAATAAGGCTTGGTGCCTTGATTAGCGTGCTGGGAAGGCAATAAATGATTTAATTATATTATTACGTGATTTATCATGATATATGTGTATCAATATTTGATTTCTTGAGTTATGATATAATACGATTAGATATGCATGTTTAGGTGTATTAAATATGCATGTGGGCTCGTTCTTGTTAATAAAGGCATATTTGTAATTTTGGCCCGTTCAGGGCATAAATGTAATTATGTTTTAAACAATGTTTTGGGATCCCAATGTAACACTTTTATGTTCTTAATGAATGTCCAAACCTTTTATATTAAAGTTTCATTTAATGTGTCTTCACCCTAATTTAATCACACTTTTTGGTCTAAAACCTCAATTAACGAGTCAATTGCACATTTTAAAATCACATGATAACAACTATAAGGTAGTAGGGCGTTATAGGTTCCTAACATACCATTAAGACCAAATGTACCACCAGGATTTCAGCAACAAGCAAGGCCACAAGAGAATGAAAAGAAGCCATCACCACTTCTCTAATATATACAAAAAACTGATGCGGTAATCCAAAATCAAAATGCTTTAATTCAAAGTCGAAGCGCATGAATGAGAGCCTTGGAGATGCCAATGGGCCAATTAGCTAGTGCTATTAATAACTGTCATCAAGTAATATTGCCTAGTGATACGGTGATGAATCTTCGAAGAGAAAAGATTGAGCAATGTAAGAAAATTATCTTAAGGAGTGGCAAGGAGATTGAAGGTAATACGAGAAAGATAGACGATGCAGTGACTGAATTTGAATCTTATGAAGGCCCTAGTAAGTTGGTAAAGGAAAATGATGTTGCAGAACAAAAGAAGTCTCAAGAGAGTGTACCAACACCAAAGAAGCTGATTTATTATCCTCAACCATTTCCCCAGTAGTTACAAAAGAAGAGTCGAAACCCACAATTTTCCAAGTTCTTGGGTGTTTTCAAGAAACTTCATATTAACATCCATTTTGCTGATGCTCTTGCTCAAATGCCAAGCTATGTGGAATTCATGAAGAAGATCTTATCAAGCACAAGAATGTTGGAGGACAATGAGATGGTGCTATTGAATGATGAGTGCATTACAATTCCACATAAGAAGTTTCCTCCAAAGCTCAAGGATCCAGGAAGTTTTACTATTTCTTGTACTATCGGGACTCAATTTTTTGGAAGAGCTTTATGTGATTTGGGGCAAGTATCAACTTGATGCCTTATTATATAGAATAAATATCATTTTTGACCCCCAAACTATGACCACTGTTTGATCGTGCACCCTGATTGATTCACGATGTTAAAAAATTCCCCCCAAACTATGAAAAATACTGAAATATGAGACTTATGATAGATTTTGTCGTAGGTGGCTAACAAATTGATGATGTAGTATTTTGTCTGTTGATGTGGCAGTGCCATGTGTAGAATAATTAGCAATTTTTCCCTCCGAACGTAGACCACTTCCAAATTGTGCCATTTTCATTCAAACTATTTTTTTTTCTTTTTAAAAATAATGATTAAATCTTTATTTTTTTTTAAAAGATTAAGAAAATAAAAAATACTAAATGTTTCAAATACTCAAATATTAAAAATCTAATTAATAACAAATAACTGTTTTTTTTACAATTTTTTTACTTTTTATTTTCTTTTACAATATAAAATAAATATATGTTAAAATAAAAATTAAAAATAAATCCTAAAACAAAGTTTTTCCCTTTTTTCCTCCTCGTCTTAAATTAAAAGTCTTATTTATTTATTTAAGCCCTTCGTCCTCCTCTTTAATTAATTTTTTTTGTTAATTTTTTATTTTGATTTTTTTAGTGTGGTGGAAAGAACACATATAATCTTGAGGAAATCAATGAAACTCTAAATGAATGGGCAACTAAGCTCCTTGAGCGGATGAGCTGAAGCTAGAGTAAGTTTTGAAATTAGAATTCAAAAATAAACTAATTATAGTTAAAGCATGCACTTATATAGTTAAGGAAGGATTCTAACATAGTTTTTTTTTTGCAAGAATGTATTTACATTTTAATCTTGTAAGGATACTTACATAGTTAAGACAATGATGTATTTACATAGTTAGGGGAAGAATTATACATTTTAATCTTGTAAGTTTAACTTTATAATATAATGAATTATGTTTATTTTATATGCTGGGTGATTTTGTTTGGATTATACTGTGATTATACAAGAAATTTTGAATGAATGTAGAGATTTAAAACAAGGAAATTTTTTCCCATTTTCTGTGTGTGGTACATCAATTCAAAACATTATGTCGTCTCATGTACCACATGGCACAACGTTTGCTTAAAACCTGTTGTCTCATGTTATAACAGTTGCCCATAAACTGTCGTATCATGAACTACATGGGACGACATTTTTATAGCAACTGTCGTCCCCTATCATACATGAGACGAATGTTTTATTTGAACTGTCGTCTCCTACTAGTACATGACACTACACTGCATGGTACCACAATATCAAAACTGTTGTGTGGATATTCTTACCACAGTAGCCATTGTACGAATTACAAGCTCGCTCTATTTTGTCAAGGAACCTATTCAAAATGTAATTGGAGGCGATATCAAAGTGCTATTCAATGGCCTGAACCACCTCCAAATTAAAATGTCTAGCTTTAGAGGGAGGACTTCGGGGGTCCAGTGTCGGGCATAAAGGCCTTTCAGTGGTCGTAGGCACCACCTGAGCTTGCTGACCTTATGCCATAGAACATGGAAGGGCATCAGTAACCTCAGAAGATGTGGAGGGTTGATCAGACTCTTCGACTACCCGGGTACATTCCACGAACTCTCGCCTCCTGCCTTCATGAAGTTCTCAAAATTATTTGGCTACAGCTGCTTTGGACACAACCTTATCCTCCCGTTCTCAGGCCTCTCTTTGAAATTGCAAGTTTATCAACAAGAAGGGCTCCTTGACTACTACTTCCTTCGACTCATCATGAAATAAGGATAGAATACCGACTTTGAAAGAGTGATACCCTTGCAGTTGTAGCTCTTCGAGCTCGGGGTCACTGTATGATAACTCTACAAAATAGAGTTATTTTACCATATTTTATATGCTAATTGTTGCTTAGTTCTTGAGTTTCTAATTAACTTATTAAGTTTTATGTAATTTTTAATTTATTAGTCTTATTGTAGTTTTCTAGATTTTTATATGTTTTTATAGATATTTTATTATAATATGTTGTAGTTTAATTATTTGAAATTTGTGTTGTTAGATTATAAGTTAAAAAAATGTGATTTTATTGAACTTAATTGCCAAATTAAATTAAATTTCAATTAGTATTTTCATGGACTTAATATGAGTTATTTTATAATTGAAAATATTTGATTCTAATTTAATATTTACTTATTTTGTAGGATGTACTTTGCAATTTTTTTATGCTTGAAAAAGAAGAGAAAATGAATTAAAAGTGGCATTTTTGTGGAAAAAGCAAAGAGATTGTTGCATTTTCCCTCCTGCCTCAGCCCAGGCCCAGCCATTCGGCCCATCAGCAGCCTCCAGGCCGTACACTCCTGAAGCCTTCAGCTCTCCACCAGCTTCTGAGTGACCTGCCCCTTTCAGTTCTGCCCATCACCCAAGCCAAATGACCCTGCCTCCAACTGAACCATCACCAAAGCAGCCAACGCCTGGCTATCTCCAGCTGCCGCCACCTGTCCCAGCCGGTTTCTCTCCATTTAGCAGCAGCAAGTTTGTCATCAACAAGAATGCCGCTTTCAAGCAACACCAGCCCAACCCGTGGCCTAGCAAGGCCCAATGCCACCAACCATTCAGTAGCCACCTCCTTCCTGCCATAGCCCCCTCTTGAGCCCATCAATTTGTACAATATCCCCTTGTCCAAAATGCCAACTTTTTACCCACAATTTTTACCCAAAATCATCATCACTCCTACAAATTACCCCTACTTTCCATATTAGTACTAATTTAATTAATCTAATCAATTTAATTAATTTAAATTGATTATTTTTAATAATTTCATTTTGGCTATAAATAAGAGTTTTCAAGACCATTTTGGAGTGCTTAATTTTTGGGTTACCATATTCTTTTCTCCCATTTTCTCTCTACCATTCTCTCTTCCATTTTGGGTTTTTCAAGAGCATTTTGAAAGTATGTATGTCATTTATTTTGTAATTTCTACTCTAGTTATGTGCTTCTAATCTTTTTCATAAGATTATTAAGATCATGATGATGCAACTTGTAACTAGGTAATATTTATGTTGTATGTTGATTTCCCTTGTAATGCAACAAAGTTTATGGATTTTTCTTCTTCATATATGTCTTTCATCTTTAATATCTCATATTTTGGATTGTTAGATAATATGCACTTTGTTCTTCATTTTGCAAAAACATAATATTCTTTGTGTAAGATGTGTCATTAAATTGTACATATCCATGCTTACAACAAAAATATTATGTTTTTCCTTATAAATAATGTTATTTGATTTTTTGTTGTTTCATTAGGTTGATTCACATTAAATACTTTGAAATTATAATTTTTGAGAAGTGAAGAAAAATCCTATCTTTTTATAAGTAATTTGTGCTTAAAATTATAAATCTATTTAGAAAATGATAGTTTGAATTATTTTAACTATCACTAAAACTTGGAAATCAATATACTAATAAATATTATTAAACTTACATTTTGTGGATTCTAGTATCTTAATAATCTTTTCTTTTAACACTTATTTTCAAATCATTATTGGTTTATTTTTATTCTCTTAAATAGATTTATTTTTCAATTTTTTATTTTATGTTCATAACATTAAAACTCATCAATCTTTGGAGCTAGGTTAGAATTTATTACTTTTGATTTAAAATAGTTTTCTTTTTTATTTTGGACAACTCCTTTGGGTTCGATCTCGTGCTTACACGAACACTATATTCCATATACGATTCACGCGCTTGCGAGTATAATTTTTTTAAAACATACCCATTTTGGGTCCATCACTGTACATCTTAAATATAAAACAAGAAGATAAGTACTTGGTACTACCACCTTTCTACGAATAGTGGCAACCATGTTGTGGTACTACCACCTCATGGTCCCCCCCTCCCCCATTTTCCTTGACACTGGGGATCACTCCTTTACCCAAAAAGGGACGCTTGTGAGTTTGAAGCAACCCAGCCAGCCTCACCAAATCAAGCACAAATCCTCCATTTTCTTGACACTTGTCATGCATCCTATGCATGACTTCCATCTAATCGGAAATAGGGCATTGAGGGGTCATTTGTAAAGATCTGAAACCCTAATTATCCCCCTTGTTACCTTGGAGCTAGACTATCCTCTTCTTAACATGTAAACCCTAAGGGGCTTGTCATTCTGGCAAGCCTTCATCAATACAAGTGATTCATGGGCTAGGCTTCATTAACGACCGACCCCATGAAAACCCTCATGTTTTTTTTTACAATTTTCTATTAGTCTTCCCTTTATTTTATAGTTAACAAAAATTTGGGATAACACCAACAAAGACTTTAGAGAAAAAGGAAAACTATGATGTATATACATAAATGTTATGGATGTAAAGGAGCTATAAAGAAAGTTACCTGGAATACGAAGTTAGATTTATAGCGACACTTACTAAATATGAAGTAGAACTGGTTTATATGAGTTACTATAATAACAAACAGAAAGTGGCGGGAATATTATGTGGCAAATAGTTGAAAGTAAAAAAAAGTGATAAAATGGTCAAAATTTGATCAAAGGTGGTGTGAGCCCAACAATGTGTACGAATATATGTTGTTTATTAGATATGGCTATAGTGCTTAGCCAAAATGTATCATGATGATCATAAGAAGTGGGTGACAAGGAAATGTCAAACTATTAACGACTCTCGAGCAGGAGAGAATCTTGTGATGATATGGTAACATGAATTTCAAGGACGAAATTCCTTTTAAGGGGGGGGGGGGGGGGGTAGTTGTAATATGCCTTCTCATTTCATAGATATTTTGGTAATTTGTTTTGTGAAGGAAATTTGGTAATTTAATACTCTTGAGGGGTATTTTTGTATTTTGTGAAATTTTATGTTATGTGAAGAATGAATATGTTTACGTGATATTAATATCTTAGTAAGTGTTATTGATTTTATCAACCTTACACAAGAGCACGTATCGTAACAAGTATTATATTAAAATTTATCCCACAGAGACTAATCTTTAAGTGTTAAATAGAAATCACTATTTTTCTTTCAATCCAAGTTAAATAACAATCAAAGAAACTAGAAAATTAAGATAAAACTTAAAGAAAAACAACACAATTAGAACTCAAGAATTCCAAGAATTAAGAATTCTAAGTATTTAACTTTCCCCTATGTTATTCCACAAGCATCTTTCATTATCTTTAAGTTAATATTCTAGTTGCTAGCCTAGGGTTCCTAAATATTTACAAAGTTTTTCCAAATCACAAACTAATCTAACAAATAGATTAATTCCAATATTCCTATAAAGAATTTAAATCTATCAATAGCATTAAGGCTAGCCCTAATTTGACTACCTTGGGTGATTAGGTATATTCCTATCCTAAACACAAATAAACATAAATATGTCAATCCTAGATTATATTGATTAGATCTAATTTATATTTTTTTCTTCCAAGTTTCACCTAAATTACTAAATCAATTTCAAAGTTGATAATTCTTTGAAAAGCTTTAAGCACAAATCAATATAAACAATTCATATGAGCATCAAAATAAAGAATTAGAAAAAAACTTATTTATCAACATAGGGTTCCATTAAAGCCCTAGAAAAAGAATTTAGTTCATGATTATAATAGAAAATACCAAATGTTTACCCAAAAAACAACTGTTGAAGATGTGGCAAGAATTTTTGACACGTGGTCGAGACGTGGCAGAGATACTGCTCCCCTATCGACTAGAAATATTTCCACATGTGGAGTTCAAGTTTTTTATATGACCAGCTTGGTCGTATACCCCGTTTAATTATGTAAAGGTCTATACAGTTGTAATGATCTCCGAGAATATCTCTACATTATGACTTTGGTATCCGTTTATTAAGGAAATATATGACTGATTAATTCATGTAATCCTCTTTGAGCCTATTAATATACAAGATATAGCTCCAGGGAGGGGACTTTTGGAGATCTTGAGAATTGCATTACTATTATCCACCGCTTGTATTGTTTTCTTTCTCTGAGGTCTGTGAAACTCAGGAACCCTAGTTCTTTGATCACACCTTTGAAGTTCAATATTAATAATAGTATCAAGTGGACGTAGGTCATTACCAATCACTGGGGCCGAACCACTATAATTCCTTGCGTTCTTTACTTTCCATTAGATCATCTTTATCAAGCTTTGAACTATTTTCTTGTTGCTTATCTAACTCCGTGTCCTTGACCAAAATGATGGTCAACATTCTGGTGCTTTCATTGAGAGCTTAACAAAAGGAAATCGAATGGCGAAAACTACCAAGAAGACTGGACAGGCTGCCGCTGCACCATCCCAGCCTCCTCCCCCAAATGTGGCTGAAGATGAACCTCATTTGGAGTTTGATGAGGAGGAGTTGGATTCTGAGACCCTGAAGACAACCCTGGGGGTGTTGCAAGAAGAGTTGGCCAATCTGAGGGCCAATCAAGAGAATCTTGCCCAGATAGTGGCGTCACAGCAAAGGGAGATAGAGCACCAGCACCAGGAGCTGAGTGAGCGGCAGGCAAAGATGGACCGTTGACAAAGGGATGCCATGGAAACCCTTGAAGCAGCCATCCAGCTGGCCAGGAATCAAGCTGCGCCAGCCTCCCAACCAGATCAACCCCCAAGCGGACCACCTCAAAGGGTTCCCAATCCTAGTCCTCCGCTCCAGTCAATAAGCCCTCAGAGGTCGGAGCAGCCACCTATGCCTCAGGATGATGTCCCACCTAGGGATCCTAAGACACAGCCTCCGTCTTAGGCTGGTCGAGGAAATCCCTCGCGCTAGAGGTAGAATAGGGCCGGGCAACAGCCCCGCAGCCCTAAACGCCCAGAGGGTGAAGAGTCACATCCTCCGAGCAGGGGGCAACGCCCTTCTGCCAATAGAAGGAACTCAGAGATAGGCTCTGCAGTCAGGGTCCCCCCACGGCATGACGATGCATGGGGACCCACTGACCAACGCAAGCCTCCCCCTAACACTCAGGAAATGCCAGCCCAAGGAGGCAACAGAGGAAATAGTCGATCGCACCATATCCAGTCGCGGTTCAGAGATGGCCACGAATACAATGAAGCTGACTCAGGCAGAGGAAATGCTCGTAGGAGGAACGAAGAGAGAGGTGGAGGCAAGAGCCCCCCACTTAGAGAAGACCGACCAGCAGGTCATAACGCTGGGGGGCAGCCCAGGCAGAATAACGTCTTTAGTCGGATCAGAGCCAGCGAGCAGCGGCGAAGAGACGATGACTTGAGGGATGTACTCAAAGGCCGCCGAGAAAGGCACGATGAGTACATTCCCTCGGTAGCAGAGGCCCCAGCAATCTCAGAAGCCGTTCAGGCTCAAATCGATGCCATGAACCAGGCTGTGCAGCAGCTGGTCGAGGGGCGGACATCGCACATTGAGTATGATCGGAGGAGAGGCACCCCTTTCATACAAAGGATTGCTGTGGCAGAAACCCCCAGCAAGTTTAAGATGCCGACTTTTCCAAATTTCGATGGGTATGGAGACCCAGTATCTCATGTCAACAAGTTTGAGATACAAATGGACATTTAGAAAGTCTTTGAAGATGCGCGCTGCAGGATCTTCCCAGTGACACTTTCTGATGCCATCCAGGAGTGGTTCTTTAAGTTCCCTCCTGCGAGTATAGTATCCTGGGAGATGTTTGTGAAGGAGTTTTACGGACAGTTCTACGCGGGTCGTGTGCACCCCACTGAGGCGAACCAACTGGTCGAGATATGCCAGAAAGAGGGAGAGGCCCTAAAATAATACGTTCAGTGCTTCATGCGAGCTGGAGCCAAGACTGTGGACGATGAAGGCAAGATGATGGCCCTAATTGCTGGGGTTAGGTGCCATTCACCCCTCTGGAGTAGCCTCAGAAATCATGGGGTTAAAAGTACCCAGGAGTTTTTAGATCGAGCTGATCGGTACATCAAGCTCAAGGATGCGATTGCCAATGAACGGAAATCACCAACAAAGGACAAGGGGCCCAAGGAAGAACCCGCCAGTGGGTCGAAGCCCAATGGCAACGGAAAAGGCAACGGGAACGGCAATGGTAAGAATGGTGGAAAGCGGGCGAACAACGAGCCCTCAACCTCCGAGAGTAAGCGCCCCAAAGGTAATCGGTATGAACCGAGATTCACTAATTACACTGCCCTTGTTGAAAGCCGAGCCGAGGTTTACCAGGCGACCAACTCGAGCGTGCCCTATAAACGGTTTGCACAAATAAAGAAAGATATCTCCAAGAGAGATTCAACAAAGTTCTGTTGTTTTCATAACAACTATGGGCACGACACTAATGAGTGTAACCAGCTGAAGGACGAAATTCAGTTCCTAATAAGACAGGGACATTTAAGAAGATATGTACGAGCCAGAGGAGATTCTCAGCGAGAGGCTCAAGGTGGCAACGAGTCGGCGCCTACACGCCAACTCTCGCCACCTTTACAGCCAGCTCCCATAGCAGGTACCCTACTCACCATCTGCGGAGGTCCACATCTTGCAGGAGATAGTGGGAAAGCGAGGGAACGATATGCTCGAACCCTACGCCACGACCAGGACATCGAGATGATGAGTGTCGAGGATCAAGCACTGAAAAAGTCTTGAACAGAGGAAGAACTGATCACCTTCTTTGACGAAGATGCCCAGCATGTGCGATTCCCACACTCCGATCTGCTGGTCGATGACATACAGATCGCGAACATGATGGTGAAAAGGGTGTTGGTCGACACAGGGAGTTCGGTCAACTTCCTATATAAGTCCTCACTGGAAAGGATGAAGTTGTCCGTGAAGGACCTGGAGCCTTGCAACCAAACAATCTATGGTTTTTCCGGAGAAGGGCTCGCCCCAGTAGGGTCAATTAGACTCCCGGTCACAGCAGGCACAACACCTGCTAGCAGGACATTACTCACTACTTTTATAGTAGTTGATTGTCCTTTAGCGTACAACGCTGTGATAGGGAGACCAATTCTGGTCGACCTGCGAGCTATCACTTCTATGTGGCACCTTGCTATGAAGTTCCCAACGGACGCGGGAGTAGGATGCGTATTGGGAAACCAGAGGGAAGCAAGGGAGTGCTACAATACCTCGATCACCAAAGTAAAGAAGGGTGTATCGAGAGATGTCACCGGGAAGTAGTTGCAAATGGCAACTGAAGTTCAAACCCGCTCAGGTGATAATCTCACCAAATAGGGCGTTGCCCAAAGTGAGGATAGAGACTTAGATCATTGCTTTTGGGATTTTGAAGAAGAAGTGGGACCCATCAAGGACCTTGAAGAGGTCCAAGTCGATGAGGAAAATTCGACCAGAGTTGTGAAAGTCGGGAAAACTTAGAGACAACAACAAAACAAGCACTGGTGGAGTTCTTAAGGAGAAACTAGGATGTCTTTGCCTGGTCGCATAAAGACATGGTCAGGATAGATTCTGCAGTCATCAGCCATGTCCTAAACATCGACAAAAGCTTCCACCAGTGCAACAAAAAAGAAGGCTACTCGACAAAGATAGATCAAAGGCCTTAAATGAGGAAGTCAAGAAGCTTAAGGAGAATGGGTTCATCAGGGTGGCGTTTTATCCATCGTGGGTCTCTAATCCTGTACTCGTGCCCAAGCCGAATGGCTATTGGCGTACGTGCATGGATTTTACAGACCTAAATAAAGCCTGCCCCAAAGACTGTTTCCTACTCCCGAGGATCAACCAGCTGGTCAATGCCACTGCAGGGCATGAGATCCTCTCATTCATGGATGCATACTCTGGGTATAATCAAATCAGTATGCATCCCCCTGATGAGGATCACACTAGCTTTCGAACTGATACAGGGCTCTACTGTTACAAGGTGATGCCCTTTGGTTTGAAAAATGCTGGTGCAACTTACCAGAGACTCGTCAACCACATGTTTAAGGAGCTGATCGGCACAAACATGGAGGTTTATGTCGACGACATGCTGGTTAAGTCGAAGAAAGTAGAAGGGCATGTAAGGGATTTGCAGGAATGCTTCAACGTCCTGAATAAATATAGGATGAAGTTATATCCCCTTAAATGCTCCTTCGGAGTAGGATCAGGGAAGTTCTTGGGATTTATAGTTAACTCAAGAGGAATTGAAGCTAATCATAAGAAAATAAAAGCCCTGATCGAGATGAAGTCCCCAGTGAAAATTAAGGATGTCCAAAGCCTGACCGGGAGGATTGCTGCTCTTAGTAGATTCATTTCGAAATCGACAGACAAGTGCATCCCATTTTTCAATCTACTCAGAGGCATTAAGAAATTTGAATGAACAGATGAGTGCGAACAGGCCTTTCAAGCACTAAAAACGCATATGGCGCAACCACCCATCCTGTCAAAGCCGGTCGATAAAAAGACTTTATTAATCTACCTGGTAATCACAGATTACGCTACCAGTGCTGTTCTGGTAAGAGAAGAAGAAGGTGTGCAGAAGACTATCTATTATGTAAGCAAAAGGATGATCGGAGTAGAATTGAGGTATCCCCCCATCGAAAGGTTAGCCTATTGTTTAGTTTTGGCCTCTAGGATGTTGTAACCTTACTTCCAAGCTCATCCAATTACGGTATTGACCGGCCAACCTCTTCGGCAAGTCCTGCAAAAGCCAGAGGCTGCAGGAAGATTAAAAAAGTGGGCAGTCGAACTTGGGCAGTTCGACATATCTTTCTTGCCGTGAGCAGCGATAAAAGGACAAGGCTTGGCTGACTTCATCGCCGAATTCACAGACCTCGCGGGTGGCGAGCAGATCTAGGAACCCAGCGAGCCTGAATGTCAAATCCAAGCACCCTCATGGAAATTATTCACAGACGGTTCATCTAACGAATCCCACGCAGGAGCAGGAGTGATATTGATAACGTCGAAAGGGCATCGATTTCACTGTGCAATTAGATTTTACTTCACTGCTTCTAATAATGAGGCTGAATATGAAGCATTACTCGCTGGACTGCGGTTAGCCAAGGATATGAACATAAAAGTGCTTGACATCTATAATGATTCTCAGCTGGTGGTGAATCAAGTCTTGGGAGAGTACCAGGCGCGAGGTTTGAAGATGGTCGCATATTTGAACAAGACGAAGGATCTGTTAGCCCAGTTCGACAGATACACTCTCCAGCAAGTACCTCACGATCAGAATTCTAATGCGGACGCTTTGGAAAAGTTGGCAAGTGCAAAGGATGGTGATACTCTGAACATAGTGCCAGTCGAGCGACTATCAGTACCAAGCATCCAAGCAGCAGAAACCACTCTGGTCATCCAGATGGAAGATACGTGGATGGCACCTTATGTAGAGTATCTATCAAGTGCCGTGCTTCCAGCGGATAGAAACAAAGCCAGGACCCTTTAGCGACAAGCTACTAGGTATATCCTGGTTGATGGGATCCTGTACCAAAGGAGATACTCACTGCCACTCCTCAGATGTATTACAAAGGAAAAATCCAAAGAGTTAATGAAAGAGGTGCACGAAGGCTTTTGCGGGGACCACATTGGGGGGCAAAGTCTGTCAAAATAGATCCTATGGTAGGGATATTTCTGGCCGACCATGAATGAAGACTCAATGGAGTTCGTGCGAAGATGTGACAAGTGTCAAAGATTTTCTAAAATCCTGCGAGCAGCTCCCAACGAGTTAAAGCAGATGCAGAGTCCATGGTCCTTCGCAGTTTGGGGAATAGATCTAATCAGATCCTTGCCTACAGGAAAAGGTGGTATAAAGTACACAGTGGTGGCCGTCGACTACTTCACCAAATGGGCCGAAGCTGAGCCACTCGCAACCATAATGACCAAGAAGGTGCTTGACTTCATAGTCAAAAGCATCGTTTGTCGCTATGGATTACCAAGGAAGATCGTCTCAGAAAATGGCACCCAGTTTGACAGTGATCTATTCACGGACTTCTGCAAACGGCATGATATTATCAAAAGCTTTTCTTCAGTCGCTCATCCCCAAGCGAATGGGCAAGTCGAAGCAGTTAACAAAACGCTGAAGGATACCCTGAAGAAAAGACTTGAAGAAGCTAAGGGAGCATGGCTAGAGCAGTTGCCTGAAGTCCTTTGGTCGTACCTAACTTCCCACCGAACAGCAACAGGTCATACCCCATTTTACCTGGCATACGGGTATGAAGCTATGTTGCCTGTCGAGTTAGATCCACCATTGCATCGCAGATTGGCATACGACCAAAACTCTAATAGCCAGCTATTGATGAAATCCCTGGATTTAATTGATGAGAGGCGTGAACAAGCGCAACTCCGAGTGGCTGCGTACCAGTAGAAGGTCGCCCGGTATTTCAACTCTAAAGTGCGAGAAAGAAAATTCAATGTTGGAGACCTTGCACTCCAAAGAGCTTTCCTTAACACCCGCGACCAAGCTACTGGAGTACTCGGGCCAAATTGGGAAGGGCCTTACCAGATTGATGAGGTCCTTCACCCTGGCACTTATAAACTTGGATGCTTAAACGGAGATCTCGTTCCTCGTTATTGGAATGGAGAACACCTGCGCAAGTATTATCAATGAACAATTCTTCTTAAAGAATTGGCTTGTGTAAATTTTACTTTTTGCAAGTTTCGGAAATGTGTAAGATCTTATTGATCACTCGTACAGACATGTTTAGTCCATTTATTACGAGAAATAAAAGGGACTGTGCTCAGCCAGTCATTTCTTTCCAATCCTTGTATTTATTACAAGTATTTGCTCATTACGTGTGTTGTTTTGCTGTATTATAATTCTAATCATATTTCTTCAAGCAGTAAAGTTCGAACAGGTTCTGGTCAAGGAAAGTGACCAAGGACCTAAAGCTCCTCGATCACTTGGGGGGCATATAAGGTACAAGTAAGCAAAGCATATCGTTAAAAAGTATGTAAACACATGAGCAAAATAAGTGAAAGCATGCTAGGGTACTTAGAGTATTTTTCAAATTTTTATTATTTTGTTAAATCAAACCAAAGTGCTGTGCTAAGTTCGGTCATGCGAACAGATGTTATAATAGGAAGCAAATATATTATAATATCAAAACGAATCCTTTTACACCACGAGCAGTCACTTCTCAGATGTAATTGCTCAAGTAAAAGTAAAAGCTGCCCATGCAGCAACAAAAAATTATATTGTCTTTACATCATGACCCGTAGGTCGTGTAGTTAAAAAGATGAAATATAAGTAGGAAAGACTAGGGAGCTCAAGGATCCTGAGGAGCCGAAGGATCTTGGGGAAGGTTCTGATTGACAACGCCTGCAGCCTCGTTGTCTGCCCCGTCCATCCCAGCGGCCAGCGAGATTTCAGGGGAAGCAGAAACCCTTGATCTTTCTTCCTCAGTCAGCTGAGCAGCGTAGAGAGCAAGCTCGGTGTCTCTCGCATTCTCGGGAAGATAGTCAAAGTTGGAACCCTGATTATGCTTCCAGAAGTCATAGAAGCATCGAAGAGTGGCACTCTTGTACCTTTCCAAGTTGCCAGCGTTGGCTTTCTCTAACTCCTCAATCCGGCCCTCTAGGGTGGCAGTCTCCTGCCTGCTCGTGACCAAGTCCAACTCAAGCTGTTGGGCCGCACGATAGTTGAACCGGTTGGACTCTTTAAATTGGTCCCTCTGCTCGCGAACTTTCTCCAGAGACCTCTGCTTCTCTTCCAACTCCTTATTCACCACTACCAGCTGTTCGGCATGTTTGGCCTCGGCAGCTTTAAGATCATCCTCGTGTCGTTGCTCTAAAGTTCTGGCCTGCTCGGTGACAACACCTGAGTAGATGCGGCCGACAGTAAGGGTCAACATGGCCTACAGTCATGGTGGAGGTTAGACAAACTATAAAATAAAGAATACATGTTTCCACAGAAAAAGATGACTTACACTGGTGAACTAGTTTAGGGTGCGGTTCAGGATCAGGTCAACATCCATAGTCTCCGTAGCAGCCATTGCCTCTCGGCAGCAGTCATGCTTTACAATCTTGGCGATCCTCTCCTTGACCAGTTTAAAGGCGTGACCAACCATCTCGCCCCCAGTTGAAGTAGGATCAACCTGCTGAGTTTGGTCGGTCGGGGCCACGGGAGGAGGAGTCGATCTGGCCGGAGCAGAAGGAGTCTGCTGCTCACAGGGAAAGGATGGATTGGTGGTAGCAGAGGGCATATCCTCCGAAGGGCCTGTATTTCGAGCCTTCTTCGCCTGAGGCGCTTGGCTGCTCTCCCCATGGTGTCTCTTGTGTTGGTTTTTATTGATCAAATCAGAGATTATGCGCAGCGGAACAACAATCAAATTGTCAGATTAATCCCATAAGATTTCTAGATCTACTTCTTCACACTCATATATATATATTGAATCAAGGACAAGAATAGAAAAATTACCTCAGGTCCTTCCTTGCTGCTATCTTTTCGTATGGTTGAATCCTTGAGATCTCACACCAAGATCTTCCAAAATGTTCTCAGTCACACAAAGAACGAGTGTGGGCTCGCTACAAATAATAGGCAATAACTATTTATCAAATGTTCTCAACACATGAGATCTGATAAAGTTTGGACCTAGGTTTTGTGAAGAACAATGACCTTTGTTTTTGTCACTGTTCTCTTTTCTCTGAGAGAATCCTAGATATTTTTCTATCCCTGAAAACTTACGTTCTTTGAAAACTGATATCCAATATTTAATAATATCCAATATATTAAAATATTTGTTATTTTAAACAAATTCAAAATAACTGATCAGTTATCAGATTTTTGTTTAAATAATAATATTTTAATCAAATTAAAATATCTCATTATTTATTTAATATTTAAATAACTAAAATTGTGGAATTAAGAGACTCAGTCCATCTCTTATGCGTGTAGCACAGTGCCTGTGCACTGTGCCATACGTGTACCACATGCATGTGCAGGCATGTGATTTTTCCCAATTTTTATTATTATTTAAATACCAAAAATCCCAAAAATAAATTAATTCAAAATTAATTATATTTTTGATAAATCAAATAATTAATTAAGTCTTAATTAATTAATTACACATAATTATGTTTGATACATAGAAAAATATTTTACTTATCACATAAGTCCTTTTTGCCCATTTTTTGTATTTGCCTTTGACAGTGATTGTTTGAGCCATTTCGGGGACCATGGACCTATAACATTAAGCTCCAATAAATTGAAACTAAATAATTAAACTCTTTAATTATAATAGTTAATTTATTAATTCTGATATTACTCCACTATAAATTCAGAATTGCACTCTTTATGTTATAGATATACTTTTATAGAAATCTTTTTCTTAAGTCGTCCATTGATATAACCATCTTACAATAGTTCAACCCTCTAATTAATTAGTTCATAAATTAGAATGGGAGAATTACCATTTAACCTTTATAATTTACTTCTTATTCCTTAAGTACCATTAATTCACTAGTGAATAATTAATCTATAATCTAATTATAGATTTGAGCTCAAAATCATTCAGTTCCAGAATTAACCCTTAAGGGAACTAATATACAATCCGTTAGGAAAGATTAGATTCCGTATTGTTGATACATGTTCCCAGTCATCCATGATATTAAATCTCCAAAACAAAAGTCATTAGCCTCATTCTTTGAAGAGACCTTAACGAATGAATCAAAAGATTTAATAAACATGAACAGGAGTTCATGAACACTCAGGATTTAGGTTGATCTATAAATGATCATCAGTTATGATATGAATTACAAGTCTTTATTATTAAATGGTTTTTGGATAAAGACTTTAATTCGTATCAGTCCATGTCATATATAATCATATTATACAAAGCACATTTACCGAGATGTCTTACCACATCAATAATCCGAATCTAGATTATTTGTATCATTATGATACTCAGTAAACCGTACTTACAACTCCAATTAAAGAATCCCATAACTTTAATTTTTTGTTGTTGACTATTTTTATTCATTCATGTGATCTTAATTCTCTCGTACTAATACAAGATCACATCCTCAATAATGAATATGGAATTTTTCTGATATTTACAAAATTATTCAAACAATAATTTAACAATCTAAATATAACAATAATAATTAAAACATTGTATTTATTTATTCACAGAAAAAACAAATGTCTTTACATGCTTTTAGGACACACTCCTAACATCTTGCTGGTCTTCTTCTTGCTCGGGGGGGTTGCAGCGGCCTCATGAGTGTTGTAGATGTCGAACACATTGAGGGATTCCATGTCTGAAAAAGAAGAACAATGTTGAACTGTGAGATAGCATGAATGACCAAGTATATTACATAAGAAAAAGAAGTAAAGAAAGATTGTAAAGTCAAATACCCGAGCTATTATTACTGGTCGCTATCCTATAGACTTTGCTAGTCTTATACTCACTCTTTGACATGAAGAAGTCTGGACCTAAATGTGGAGCATATTTAAAATTTCCATCCCCGTCAAATAGGTGACAGGGAATCGGCAAATTGTCTAAAAGCGAAATAACTGTACCATTATCATCTGACGACTCGTCAGAGAGTTCGACAGGCTCGGTGGTCTTCTTTTTCCCTTTCCCCAAGGGGGCCGAGGGCCTCTTTGCTGGAGGAGTGCTAGCAGGTTCCCTAATTGTGACCCCAGTCGGTCTCCTCCGTGGAGGTGCCACTGGAGGTTGCTACTCGGGTTCCTCCTCGGCAATAGCACTCCCTACTGACGGCACCCTCGTGTTCGGATGAGGGGCCAAGAGGCCAACCAACCTAAGGTTAGCCTCTATAACTAGATGCTTGACACTCTTTTCTGCGTCAATCATGCTAGCTAAGAGCGCCGATCTCAACACCATGTCCAGAGTTGGTTTGGTCGCAGCCATGGGCCTGGAAGACATTAGCAGTTTAAGAAAATGTGGAGGAAAGCACTGAGTGAAGAAGTAACAGCCTGTGATACGAGAGTTTTACCTCCCTGAGCGAAAACCTGTTGTCTGCGACCATGTCAGTTGTGAGGAAATACTCCTGGTAGTACCTCCGCACATTTGATATGTGGGTTGTGTCAGTCAGGAAGGTATGCCCGGTTTCCTGATGACAGAGGTGAAAAAACCTGTGCCTTCTTGGTTTGGGTTAGATTTAGGGTCGAACAGATATTTGACCTCATGAGGCGTTGGCACAGGCCATTTCTTATGGCTGTATAGGATATAGAGCGCAGCGAGCATCCTATATTCGTTTGGAGTTATTTCAAAGGGGGCAACTCCAAAGTAATTGGCCACCCCCTAAAAAAATGAGTGAAGAGGCAAGGTAGCCCCTACCTCAATATGAAACCTCGACCACGCGCTGAAGGTGCCTCCAGGCAGGTTCGCCCTTTGGTCTTGGTTGGGTCTGACTATGGTCACCCCCGTGAGACCGTATTTCCTTATATAATTGGCGATCATTCTAATCATCATTCTGCTTTCAGGAACTACATACCACTCAACATCTGGCTGAATGGCATGTCGGGGTCGAGCATGTCTTTGGATGTTGGGGTCGAGAGCATTTTCGTCTCGACCACTGGTCGAGGGAGCATCAGCCAAAGGAGAAAATTGATGAGAAGGATCGGAAGTTCTCCTTTTCTGGGCTTTGGTTTTGGTGCGAGCCATATTTCGAGTTAAGACAGGGGAAGTGTTTGGATTGGCATGAGAAAATGGAATTTCGTATATCAATGACGATGGTTGTTCTTTGTCCTCGAGCAGTTGGGCCAACAGGTCATCGCCGATGGGTCTTTCTCCTCCCCAAGGTTTTTGCATGTAAACTGCGAACAGAGAAAGGAGGAGATAAGACGCACAACTTGGGAACTTATGTTGAAAGTTGGAATAACGCTGCTCGCGTCTACGACCGGCAGCATTCTAACTGAAACATTAAGTTTTATGCAAATAGTTTGAAAAATGGATCAAAAAGTGAACATAAAAAGTTTTTCTGGAAAAAGCTTTTTCAACTCCAAAGGGGCGGGAAAAACTCAGTTTTTCAGCAAGCCTAAAAATCGAATTTTTACTTCGATTTTATGCCTTAAACCTATGATCCTGACTATCAAACTGGTTCCTAACTCCTACAGAGCGATACTACACTATCCTATCAAGCATCAAACGGTATATATAAAATCCTCATGAATTTCTACCCAAGAACACAAAAAATTTCAGAACTCAAAAACAGTCGTGTAGCAATACCCATGGCGTCTCAAAGGGTTTAAAAGTTGAAGAAATTTACTTGGAGAAAGTTGGAGGTTATGAAATGGAACGGTTTTGGGCGTGCGAGCAAAGGATCCTTACAACAGCGACTAAAGACCTTCGAAGATGGAGTTCTTTAGGGTTCTTGGCAAGAAAATGGCGAGTGAAAAGTGAAAAGGTAAATGTGAGGATTATTTATAAAGGCTAAGATATGTTAAAGGGGGTAATCATGAGTTACCTTTTTCAAGGCATGGGGGAGTGTAATAGCCGTCGAAAATGTTACTTGGAAACCAAAAAGGCATGATTGGACGTGGTTGGTTCACAGTTTTCAAGAACGCACGAGGGACTCTGACAGATTTCGTGGGGCATACGAAAGGTTAATTTCCTAAGTTTACCTATTGCTGATCGCAATAAATAAACTTGGGGGTAAAATGTTTACCCAAAAAACAGCTGTTGATGACGTGGCAAGAATTTTCGACACGTGGCCGAGATGTGGCAGAGATACTGCTCGCCTATCGACCAGAAATATTTCCACATGCGGAGTTCAAGTTTTATATACGACCTGCTTGGTTGTATACCCCATTTAATTATGTAAAGATCTATACAGTTGTAATGTTCTCCGAGAATATCTCTTCATTATGAATTTGGTATCCATTTATTAAGGAAAGATATGACTGATTAATTCGTGTAATCCTCCTTGAGCCTATAAATATACAAGATATAGCTCAAGGGAGGGGACTTTTGGAGATCTTGAGAATTGCATTACTATTATCCACCGTTTGTATTGTTTTCTTTCTCCGAGGTCTGTGAAACTCAGTGTTGACTGTATTTTTAGCCAACGATGTGAGAACGTCAATTACGACAAGCCTTCAAGAGAAATAAAAATGACACAGATGGTTTAATGAACAAAAAGTAAATAACACAAGAGATTTTATAGTGGTTCAGCCCCGATGGTCGGTAATAGCCTAATCCACTTAGAGTTGTGATTTATAAATCTGTACTCAAGATCAGATGGACTGAGCCAACTGAGTTTCTTCAGTACAAATTGCAAAAATACAAGAATTCTCTCTCTAGAATACTCAGACCCAACTTTCTCTCTCTAGAATACACAGACCCAATTTTCTCTCTCTAGAGAGAAGAAGCAGAAGAAGACCCCTCTCTCATCCCATAAGCTTTCTATTTATAGGCCTGGGATCCTCAACTGATATCCCCTTATGATAGGGATATTTTATTATATTTATTACATTTAAACATTCAAAATTCGAAATGTAACAAACCCCCCATTTGTGGGAAGAATGAGAGATTCCCGCGTATGTTGTTGAAGCTGTCTCTGGGAATCTTGACTTAGTCTCCTCTAGCTAGTTGATCCACCTCCTACTGACCACTCATGCAAGTGTTGGTCGGACGTGCATGGTGGTAGGACAAGTTTTCGTGGGTTGAACGTGCATGGTGGTAGGACATGCACTTCTCTCCTCTAGCATGCCATGTTCCTCCTTGAACCAATCTCCTTGGCTTCTCCTCGGACCAAGGTGGTCCGAGGCAACCTCCTTGGCACCTCACCTTGGACAACATTGAGGCAACCTCCTTGGCAAGGCAACCTCCTCCATGACATCTCACCTTGGACAAGTTCAAGGCATTCTCCTTTAGCATCTCCCAAACATGTCCGATCGAACATTGTATAGGCTCTCCTTATCAAAATCTAAGTCTCCATCCTCTTGCATGAGACTCCTCCTCCTTAGCTACTTACCTTGGACACGTTCGAGCCAACACTTAGGAAACCTTGGGAGGCTTGCCTCCTACACACCCTTGGGGTCTCTTAGGACCACATCCTCCTTTGGGTCTCCTAAGACCACTTTCTCCTTGGGGTCTCCTAAGACCACTTTCTCCTTGGGGTCTCCTAAGACCACTCCCTTGGGGTCTCCTAGGACCACATCCTCCTTGGGGTCTCCTAGGACCACTCCCCTTAGCTCTCCTAGAATGCATTCTCCTTAGCCTCCTAGGATGCATTCTCCAATTTTTGGGTATAACACTCAGGAACCCTAGTTCTTTGATCACACCTTTGAAGTTCAATATTAATAATAGTATCGAGTGGGCATAGGTCATTACCAATCACTGGGGCTGAACCACTATAATTCCTTGCATTCTTTACTTTCCATTAGATCATCTTTATCAAGCTTTGAACTATTTTCTTGTCGTTTATCTGACTCCATGTCGTTGACCAAAACGAGGGTCAACACTAAACAATAGTCACAAATCATTGTTTGAAATTCAAAAGAACAAGAAAAAAAATAAAGAAGAAGAAGAGATGATAAAACTAGTATGTAGATCCATCTTAACCTTCAAAATCCTTTCTTTTCCTGTGTTTTTCTCTCCAAGAACTTGCTCTCCATGTTCAGATCTGATCTCTAACGATAACCCTGATAAAAATATGAAATATCCATTAAATGGGCTTTAAAAAGGCCTTAAAATAATCTCTAATCGCGACACCTCGAGCCCTCGCACGAAATCCATGACGGCTCGCACGACTTGCTGTCAAAAGCACTTTCTCTATCCGACCTTATTCAGTAAAATGGGAATAAATTTCTCATCTAAGCTCCAAATGAGATGATTGAAAATGATTTAGAAATCCGAGAAAGAGATCTACAACTTCTATTGAACGAGTTTTCCCCAGAAAATGCTTGGATCATAGTCAAAAGTAAGGTTTAAGTTTCAGACTTGCATGAAGACGAACCATATCAAACTATGACTTATACGAAAAATGTTGGCCCAACTCCAAACATCATATTTCTAGAAATTTTCAAGCATAAACATCAAAATAAATATTAATAATAAAATTTAAAGAAAATAAACCTAAGACACATTAAAATAATGCAAATCCTAAGAAAAAGTAATGGAAGATTACTCAATTTCATAGAGTCAACACATCCGCAAACTTAAGATTTTGCTAGTCCCTAGCAAACATAAAGAAAAACTAACAACACTAACACAAACATGAGGCATGATATAATCAAAAGTATAATTGGTCTCAAAGATCACATATTTATATAATTCCAAGAAAAATCAAGATTACTCAACTATTAGAATTTCAACTTAAATCATGATCATGTCTCAAACTCGATTCTCATATGTGTGTACAATCAATCTCACCCAATCACTAGTACCTAGATAAATTTATACACAACAAATATATATTTTTCAATTACTTTTTTCACAATACCACTCCATAAGCTTATTTCTCAAACTGATATCCACTAATATAGGCAAACACAAAATTAAATATCAATAAGACTTTTTAGGTTTGTAATGAATGGCTTAGTTTAAGGTAGATGAGAAAGAAAACTAGAGCTTTATTCACACCATGAACACACAAACCTTCAAACCCACTTCTTAAAACTTTTTCCTTCACTACCCATTCTTTCTTTCTTTTTCATATACTTCACCTTTGTGTTTTTCAATTAAGTAAGACTCCCCAAACTTGTTTCATTTAATACTTTTTTTTTACTTTCACAAGGAGTGTCAATATTTTTCCTTTCTCCAAAGCACTTTTTTTCAATCACATATAACATTACAATTCTCTTTGTTTTTCCATCTTCACATCACAATACAACCAAAATTTTCAAGAAATGGTTATGGTGAAAAAATAGGACAAAGAAACAATTTCAATTAAGTGTTTAGGCTAAAGCATAACATATAGGTAAACAAAGAAAAAGATATAAACTTTTAGGCTAAAAAAGGGTAACATTGGATACAAATTCATCAAGGTTGACTTCATAGGCTCAAATGATCCAAAAATAGCCTAAAGATCTCCCTAATTATATGAAACCAATGATTTCGCCTCAATTACTTTTCAAAATAAGTTTTAGAGTAGTAATTTTTTCATATTATCCCATCATGCATAAACCTTCTCTAAATACTAATAAATGGATGATCTCAATTATGTGCAAAGTTGGAAATAAAAATCAAGCTCAAGAAATAATCACAACAAGAGTTAAGCACACAATTTCATGTAGAGTCAATCATTTACCTGAAATTATATTAACCATAATCAAATTTTCATCATCAACTTATTACTCTTGACTTAATTAGACTCAACTAACAACATGAACAAACTAAACAGGAACTGAAACAAAAGCAAAACACAACACAAACTAACAAGACACAAAAAATGTAATCTACCCCCCCTCCAACTTCTTGAGCACATTGTCCTCAATGGGGTTAATAAAATACATAACAAAGGACAAAATAACATAATAATGAAGAAAAGATCAAGAAAAACTCCTTCAAAATTAAGCATGGTCAAAATCATCCTCAACATATGCAAATTCATTGGTGTCCTGTGTAGAGGCATTGACTAGATGTGGATCTCATAGAGCAAAATCTATACAAGAAAAACACAAACAAAGTTAAAAATTTAAAAATAAATAAAATTCAATTTTTTCCCTTTTTCTCCATTTTTTGTCAAACATGAAACTAAAAATAAATAATTTTTTTAAAGTAAAATGCTTGGGTTGCCTCCCAAAAAGTGCTTCATTTATTGTCATGGCTTCACTTTCTCCCAAAAAGTGTCAACTTTCTCCTTTTATATCATCGATGCACCAACCAACCGAAGTCTTGTACTCCTTCAAATCTTGACCCTTGTTATCACACAACTCCTTCTCTTGTGTACCACTCACATCAGTATGGTGGAACTAAGTCATCTCTTTCTTTATTTCATCAAAATTGGACATTCTCCCTTTATCCTCTATACAACTTTCTTTCACTTTCTTTAACTTAAGGTCTCCATCAATCACTCTCATCGGCATTGAAAAATTTTCAAAGCTCTTTTTATCGTCAACTTTATCCACCCTATCTACCCGCAAAATTTTTTCAGCTCTGAATGACTCTTTACGTACACGAAAATACTGAAAGTTTCATACTCAACTTCATTGTTAAGGTTGAGATCGCATATATGAACTTAGGAATTTTTCTGATATTTACTTAATATTATCATAGAATAATATAGTCCATAAAATATATGCAGAACAAATTCAATTTATTAATTTATTTATCAAAATAATGTCTACTACATATGCTTACAGGACACAATTCCCAACAATCTCCCACTTGCCCTAAAGCAAATGAGGCATCTCTCTCATTCCCATATTTCTCACATGCTCCTTAAAATATTTTATGGATAAAGTCTTTGTGAAAGGACCTGCAAGATTATGCTCTAAAGCTATCTTCATAACTGCAACATCTCCTCGATGAACTATCTCTCTTACCAAGTGATACTTCCTCTCGATGTGCTTTCCCCTCTTGTGACTCCGTGGTTCCTTTGAGATAGCTACTGCCCCACTGTTATCACATTATAGGACTAGTGGCTTATCCATATCTGGTACTACTTCTAGATCGAAATAGAACTTTTTGAGCCACACAGCCTCCTTAGCTGCTTCACAAGCTGCTATATACTCAGCTTCCATGGAGGAGTCTGCAATGCTGGTTTGTTTAATACTTCGCCAGACTACTACTCCTCCCCCAAGAGTAAACACTAATCTATAAGTTGATTTCCGACTGTCTCTGTCTGATTGAAAATCAGAATCAATGTAAGTAGTGGGGTTCAGGTCTCCACCTGAATATACAAGCATATAATCTCTAGTATTTCTAAGATACTTGAGAATATTTTTCACTGCAATCCAATGACTCAATCCAGGATTGGATTGATAATGGCTGACTATCCCTACTGCATAACAAATGCCAGGTCTTGTACACAACATGACGTACATTAGACTGCGTACCGCTGAGGCATAGGGATATTGTCTCATATCTTCCTCTTCCTGAGGTGTTTTGGGACACTGCTCCTTGGAAATGAATACTCCAGAACGGGTTGGCATATCACCCTTTTTTGGAGTTTTGCATATTAAAGCGCTCTTGCACCTTATCAATATAAGTTGCTTGAGACAGTGCCAAAGTTTTGTTCTGTCTATCTCTAAGAATTTTAATGCCCAGAACATACTTGGCCTCACCCAATTCTTTCATGTGGAATTTTTTAGCTAACCAGTTCTTTACCTTTGATAATGATGTTACGTCATTTCCAATCAGTAATATATCATCAACATAAAGAATAAGGAATACTACTACAACATCTTTGATTTGTTTATAGACACAAGATTCGTCAACGTTTTGTTCAAAAACAAACATTTTAATTGTGTCATCAAATCTAATATTCCAAGATCTAGAAGCTTGTTTGAGTCCATAGATGAACCTAAGAAGCTTGCAAACTTTTTGCTCTTGACCTTTTACTTCGAACCCTTCTGGTTGAGACGTGTAAATGGTTTCGTTAAGGTAGCCATTCAGAAAAGCTGTTTTGACATCCATTTTCCAAATCTCATAATCCATGCACGCAGCAATGGACAAGAGTATACGAATGCATTTTAGCATGGCTACAGGAGAAAATGTTTCTTCATGATCAAACCCTTTTTTCTGTGTATAGCCTTTGGATACAAGCCTTGCTTTGAAAGTATCTACTTTCCCATCCGCTTGCCTTTTCTTCTTGAATATCCATGTAACGTCCTGGATAGCCAGGACCGCTACACTGTGTGTTTATAAAGTGCTAGACTTGCTAATCAAGTCATTAAACGAAAAACGTGTCAGTGGAATTATAAAGAGACTAGGGTTAAAATGCTTTGGTCTCAAAAGCCACATTTTCATTAAGAAACATTTCTTGTTTACACGGGATCCCAAAAACATTAAGTTTTAAGACCGTTTACAAAAGACATATAGTTTAATCACAATAACAAGCCATATTAAGGCAAAACAGACAGTTAGGTTATCCCCGTCCTGATCCACTCCTCGATCATGGTGATCGAACAGCTGGCTATGTACATTCAACCCCGCAGCTCTCCACCTCAGGATTGGTCCAGCTTGCCTTTGCCTTTACCTGCACCACGTAGCACCCGTGAGCCAAGGCCCAGCAAGAAAACACAACAACAGAGCATAAGCAATCAACAGACAAATCAATATCTCATAATGCATCACATGTTCTCAACCATATAATCATTCAGTATAATCAGGTATTCGATATACTAAACAAACCAATTCAAATCATATATCAGTTCACAAATGATAACTAGGGCTAGCGCCCTCAGGCCGCTCCCTCCGTTATCCTACTGACTCCGGCCCACTTAAACCGAGCTCAGTGAATATTAAGCTGTCCTTGGCTACCAGTGGCCAAACCGTGCCCTGTGCGCAAATATTGTGTACGGCACTGTTAGGCCGCTATCACGTGTCCCATGGCATGATACCATCATTGACACAATACAAATATCGGGAGCACTTAGTCCCATCACAGACATATAACCGGGAGCACGCTTGTATTAAATGTAATTAAGGCCCATCAGCCCATGTAGTACTCCTTGACCTATAAATAAGAATCAAAGGGCTCAAGAGATGGGACTTTTATTTTGGACTTTTTGAACTTTGGAAGTCTAAGAGAGAAATATAGTGTTTTTTATCTTATATACTTGTAATCATCCTGAGGTTTGGGAAACTCGTGAGCCCTTAGTTCATTGATCACAGTTCTTTAATTTCTACATCAATAAGAACACTAAGTGGACATAGTGTATTACCATAAACTGGGGCCGAACCACTATAAATCTTTTTGTGTCGTTTATCTTTTTGTCTTGAATTCATCTAATTTCTATCGTTTTACTTGACTCCGTGTCATTGAAAAAATCGAGGGTCAACATTTTGGTGCTTTCGTTGAGAGTTGAACTCAAGACCTCCAAAGAAGATCAAATGGCAAAAACAGCTAGAAAGACTGGACAAACCTCTGGTGTCACACCAACCCAGCCTCCTCCGCAAAATGTGGCTGAAGATGAGCCACAAGTGGAATTCGAAGAGGAGGAAATGGATTCTGAGACCTTGAGGATGACACTGATTATGTTGCAAGAGGAGTTAGCCAATCTGAGGACTAATCAGGAAAATGTGGCCGAAACAATGGCGTTGCAGCAGAGAGAAATTGATAGACAACGCCAAGAATTGAATGAGCAACATGCCGATATGGATCGCCGGCAGAGGGACACCATTGTCGCTCTGGAGGCAGCCATTCTGTTGGCCCGAGGACAGCCTGCACCAGCTTCCCAGCCGGATTAGCCACCCAGTGTCCCACCACAATAAGGTCCACATTCAGGTCATCCACAACATCACCACACTCTGCCTCAACCGGCAAGCCCTCAGAGGTCGGAGCAACCCCCTGCTGCTCAACAAGATATTCCATTTCAAGATCCTGAGCAGCAGCCACCTTCTCACACTGGTCGAGACAATCCCAGCAGCAAAGGAAAAATAGGGCTGGGCAGCCTCCCCGAAGCCCCAGACGCCACACTGCTGAGGAGCCGAACCCACCGAGTAGGGGACAACATCCTTCTACTGACAGAAGGCATGTTGAATTAGGCTCTGCGGTTAGGGGCCCCCCACAATATATTAATTCCCGGGGACCTACCGACCAACGCAGGCCTCCACCTGACGGTCGAGACATGCCAGCGAGGGGAGGGGGAAACAGTGCGATCAGCAGGTCACACCATAGTCGGTCACACTTTAGAGATGGCCATGACTATAATGAGGTAGATTCTGGCAGAGGAAATGCTAGTCTAAGACAAGGACAGAGGGGTGGAGAACGGAACCCCCCACCAAGAGAGAACCGACCGACAAGCCAAAATGTTGGGGGGTAGCCTAGGCAGCCTAACGTCTTTGATCGACTGGGCGCTAGCGAACAAAGGCGTAGGGGTGAGGATTTAAGGGATGTTCTCAATGACAGACGAGAAAGACATGACGAGTATGCCCCTCCAACATCGGTTGCCCCAATAATACCAGATGTTGTACAGGCCCAGCTCGATGCATTGAATCAGGCCGTCCAACAGCTAATGGAGAGCCGGACATCCCACATTGAATACGACCAGAGAAGAGGCACTCTGTTTATACAAAGAATAACAATGGCCAAGACCCCAAGAAAATTTAAAATGCCACTCTTGCCAAACTTCACAAGATTAGAAGGCCTATTATCTCACGTAAAGAAATTTGAGACACAAATGGACATCCAGAAGGTGTCAGATGACGCTCGATGTAGAATCTTTCCAGCCACCTTTTCCGATACTGCTCAGGAGTGGATTTTCAAATTCCCTCCTACCAGCATAGTGTCTTGGGAAATGTTCGTAAAGGACTTTTATGGACAATTTTATGCTAATCGTGTACACCCTACCGAGGCTAACCAACTTGTCGAGATACGCTAGAAGAGGGAGAAACTTTGAAAGGGTATGTCCAACGTTTTATGCGAGCCGCTGCTGGGGCTAAGAAAGTTGGTGATGAAAGGAAGATGATGGCACTTACTGCTGGAGTATGATGCCATTCATCCCTCTGGAATAGTTGGCGAAAGAATGGGGTAAAGAGCACCCAAGAATTTCTGGACCGAGCGGACCGGTACATCAAGCTCGAAGAGGCCATTGCCAACGAAAGGAAGGCGCCCGCAGACGACCAGGGTCCAAAAAAAGATCCCACCAAAGCCGCCAATGGGTCTGGGAAACCCAATGGCAATGACAAAAATAATGGGAAAATGGAGGAAAAAGGGCGAACCACGAGCCATCAATGTCTGATAACAAGCGCCCTAAAAGTAATAGATATGAGTTGAGGTTCACCAATTACACGACCCTAGTCAGTAGCAGAGCAGAAGTGTACCAGGCCACTAACACCACTGTTCCCTTCAGGTGACCAGCTCCAATCAGGAAAGATATCTCCAAGAGAGATACAACAAAGTTTTGTCGTTTTCATAACGACTATGGTCATGACACCAATGAGTGCAACCGTGCAACCAGCTTAAAGATGAGATTGAGTTCCTTATCAGACAAGGACATCTGATGAGATATGTACGAGTTGCTGGAGAGGCTCAAGGAGGTAACGAGCAGGCACCTGTACCCAACTGCTTGCCCCCTTTACAGCCAGCTCCAGTTGCTGGTACATTGCTAACCATTTGTGGTGGCCCACACCTGGCAGGTGATAGTGGGAAGGAAAAGGAAAGATATGCCCGAACCTTACGTCACAACCAGGACATTGAAATGCTGAACGTAGAGGAGCGGACTCCCAAAAAATCTCGAACAGAGGAAGAACTAATAACTTTCTCTGAGCTTGACGCTCAGCATGTCCGATTTCCCCATTTGGATCCTCTGGTCATTGATGTCCAGATCGCTAATAATATGGTTAAGCAAGTATTGTTTATACAGGGAGCTCAGTGAACATTCTGTACAAATCTTCGCTGGAGAGAATGAAGTTATCAGTGTGGGATTTGGAGCCATGAAACCAAACCATTTATGGTTTTTCTGCCGAAGGACTCACACCAACAAGGTTGATTAGGCTTCCAATCACAGCAGGGACTGCACCTGCGAACAGGATATTACTCACCACTTTTACAGTAGTTGATTGTCCTTCTGCATATAATGTTGTGATTGGGAGGCCTATTCTGGTCAACCTGCGAGTTGTTACCTCGGTCTGGCACCTGGTCATGAAGTTTCCAACCGATGCAGGGGTAGGATGCGTGTTGGAAAACCAACGAGAAGCGTGGGAATGTTATAATTCCTCAATCACCAGGGCAAAAAGGAGCACATCGGGGGAAAAAGCTGAGAAAAGGTTACTGTTGGTGAATGAAGTACAAGCCCAATCAGGTGAACAGGTCACCAAATAGGGTGTTGCCCAAAGTGAGGATAGGGATTTAGATCCTCGCTTTGGGGATTTTGAAGAAGATGTAGGACTAGTAGAGGACCTCAAGGAGGTCCAACTTGATGAGGCAAGTCCGACCAGGGTTGTGAAGGTCGATAAAAACTTAGAGACAACAACTATAATGCCCCAAAATCCCTAAAGTGGTTTAGTGGCTGGATTAGTAGGCCGGGAGGGCCATAATTGTTAATTATGCCATTAAATGATTATATGCATGTTTATGTGAATTATATTATAATATGACGTTAAATGCATGCATATGGGTCCACATTTCATTACAGGGGTGTTTTCGTAATTTGGCCCATCGAGGGCGTAATTGTATATTTGTAAGCATGCCGGTGACATATTGTTGAGACCACATTATAATGTAAATGTGTTCGAGTTATTCGGCATGAGACGATCTTTGAATATTAATTAGCGATTTAGTCGTAACAGGTTTAAGTTTGTGGCTCGGGATGAGTCTCGGGGTGTTTTTAATGACTAGAGTGTTGCCAGGAATTAAAGGGTAACAGGATGTGAATTATTGGTGTTTAAGAATATCGAGAATAGCGGGAATTGGAAAGCGTTAATTATGATTAACGAAATAGGTGGGAAATGTCAAATTTGCCCTTGGGAGCCTTTAGAAATCCTTATTTGACCTAGGGGTATTTTGGTCTTTTCACCCCTAGGATAGTATTAAGCCATTGAAGGTTGTATAAAGAAGAGAAAACAGAGCATAGAACAAAACTTCTCCTGTACCTGTTTTTCCTTATTTTCTCTTTGGATTTTTGAGCTTAAGTTGGGGAATCAAGCTTGGGAAATAAGTCTTGAGAGCTTGGGAGTGTGTTCCACCATTGAAGAGCATCATTAATTGAACTTGAGGTAAGTTTCCAGCCATTAAATTTCCTGGTTTGCTCTGTTTTAGCTTTGGTTTTCAGTTGAGATTTCTAGGTTGGATTATTGGTTTTGTTGGGAGATTTTGGCTAGGGTTCTTGTGGTTGTGATGCTTAGGGCATCTGAGGAAGGTTTTTGGGTTCATTAGGCACCAAAAATGAGGTTTGGAAGCATTGGAATTGAGTTGGAATTGAAGGAGTCGAAGGAAGAGGTTTTGGCTGGGTGTAGTGCTACAACACCCACCAGGGGGCGTTATAGCGCTACCTAGTGCTCTGTTAGGCGGTTTGGGGTTCTGAGTATAGCGCTGGGGCGCTAGTGAGCAGAAATGTAGCGCTACTCCATTCCTTCAGAATCCCGTTTTGAGTGTTTATAAGGGTTTTTGGCTCGGGTTTCAAACCTTAAGGCCTGGGATCGAATCTACTCACCGTGTGGGCATGTTTCGAGGTCCCGAGAGTGGGGTTTAGGTCAAGACCTTTTCATTGTTGATTTTCATTAATGGATGTTATAATTGATTATGATTAGGTAACCGCTAAGGAATCAAAAAGGTCGATCGTTCTCAGGGGTCGTTCTTGTTCTATTTCTCGCTCGAACCATAGGTAAGAAAATTGCACCCTGTGTATATAACATGTGTGATTGTTGTTGAGGCACGTTGGTTATTAAATGTGAACATGGATTTCATATTAAATTCTCAGGAGAGCTTGCTTACTTGTGTATGGCATTGATTAGTTAGGGACGACACTGGTCGCGTATTACTGATTTGAGAGTCAGAACGACATAAGCGTCCTGAAGGCAAGGCCGATTAAAGATTAGATCTAATCGATATCAACGTTGAATGACTCTAGGAGCATTAATGTTGGACAGACCCTAAGGTCAATGAAACTTATAAGCGCTTGACTAGTCTAAGACTAGTTACTCAGAACCAGGGCCAAAGGCCTAGGTGACAGCTTGTCACATGGCTAGGGAGCGGAATCCCATGGTTATGACTCTATGGTCATGAGATAGGTTATGTTGGTGACTAGTTCATCAAGCACCTATCCTGTTTAAGCTAGTGAAAGGTTCACCTATTTGTAAAGCCCCGGTGACCCTATCGTCTCATGGCTAATGGGAATGGAACCCACCTTAGTGACTTTTGCGATTGTCCCTCATCTATTTTGGACTGAAAGTCCTGAATGATAATTATGATCAATGTTGATATTATATTCATGCTATATTGTGTTTTCTTGCTGGGCTTTGGCTCATGGGTGCTATGTGGTGCAGGTAAAGGGAAAGAGAAGCTCACCTAGCCTTGAGTGGAGAGCTTAGGTGGTGTTGTGTACATATGCGGCTGCTTGACCACCACGGCCAAGGAGTTTTCAGAGGAACTAGGGGGTTTACCCTATTTTTGCCGCTTAGGTCGGCGGGTTGTAAATTTGAAGCAGTAATGACCATTTTGAGTTGTAAATAACGTGTAAATGTTTTTGATGGGCCCATGAGAAGTTTTATGTTTTAACTAAAATATATCATTTCCTTTTGATTGGTTTTCCACCTTAGCCTGTTAATAACACTAGAAGCATGTTTTTAACCAAAGGACTCGGGTAGGGAGTTAAATTTTCGGTTCACCGTAACTGTTCTATGGTAACCAGGGCGTTACAACAACAAAGCAAAAACTAGTGGAATTTTTAAAGTAGAACCATGAGGTGTTTGCCTGGACATATAAAGATATGGTTGGGATTGACCCAGCAGTTATCAGCCATGTCTTGAATATAGATAAAAAAATTTCCACCAGTACAACAAAAAAGGAGGCTGCTCGACAAAGATAGATCAAAAGCGTTAAAAGAATAAGTCGAGAAGCTAAAGGAGAACGGATTAATTAGGGTAGCGTTTTATCCATTTTGGGTCTCTAATCCCGTACTAGTTCCCAAGCTGAATGACAAGTGGAGGACGTGCGTGGATTTCACAGACCTCAATATAGCTTGCCCGAAGGATTGTTTCCCACTCCCAAGGATCGATTAGCTGGTCGATGCCACATCAGGGCATGAGATATTATCATTTATGGATGCATACTCTAGCTACAATCAGATCAGTATGCACCCACCCGATGAGGATCACACTAGCTTTCGAACTGATACAGGGCTTTACTATTACAAAGTAATGCCTTTTGGTTTGAAAAATGCTAGTGCGACTTACCAACGGCTGGTCAACCACATGTTCAAAGAGTTGATCGGTGTTAGCATGGAGGTATATGTCGATGACATGCTGGTCAAGTCAAAGAAGACAGAAAAGCACATCGGGGACCTACGAGAATGCTTCAACGTCTTGAACAAATATCAGATGAAGCTAAATCCCCTCAAGTGTTCATTTGGTGTTGGATCGAGAAATTTTTTGGGATTCATAGTAAACTCATGAGGTATCGAAGCTAATCCCGAAAAAATCAAGGCCTTGATCGAGATGAAGTGGCCTGCAAAAATTAAAGATGTTCAAAGTCTAACTAGGAGGATTTCTGCTTTGAGTAGATTCATTTCTAAATCAACGGACAAGTGCGTTCCATTTTTTAATCTACTCGTGGGAAACAAGGAGTACGAAAGGACCGAAGAGTGCGAACAAGCATTTCAGGCGCTAAAGTCTCATATGTCGCAACCACCAATCCTATCCAAGTCGGTCGAAAAAGAAACTTTGTTCATCTACTTGGCAATCATCGAGTATGCTGATAGCGCTGTCCTGATTAGAGAGGAGGAACATGTTCAAAAAGCTGTGTATTATATAAGCAAGAGGCTAGTATGAGCATAATTGTGGTATCTGCACATTGAAAGATTAGTTTATTGCTTGATTTTGGCCTCCAGAAAGTTGCGACCATACTTCCAAGCTCGCCCCATCGTGGTACTCACCGACTAGCCACTACGACAAGTTCTGCAAAAACTAGAAGTCGTCTGTTGATTATTGAAATGGGCAGTCAAACTTGGGCAGTTCGATACTTCCTATTCACCACGAGCAGCTATGAAAGGGCAGGCTCTGGCAGACTTTGTCACGGAATTCACTGGAATCCAGGATACCGAGCCGATAAAAGAGCCTGAACTCCAAAGTTAGGCTCATTCCTGGAAGTTGTTAGTGGATGGCTCTTCCAACGAGCACAATGCTGGAGCAGGTTTGATCTTAATCACGCTCTAAGTTCATCGATTCCATTGTGCAATCAGATTTGACTTCACAGCGTCCTATAACCAAGCCGAATATGAGGCTCTGCTCGCAGGATTAAGATTAGCCAAGGACATGGATAAAAAGTCGCTTGAGATCTACAGTGACTCCCAGTTAGTGGTTAATCAAATTATTGGAGAATATCAAGCCCGAGGCCTTAAGATGGTTGCTTATTTGAACAAAGCAAAGGACTTATTGGCACAGTTCGAAAAGTATACTATTAAGCAAGTACCTCGCGATCAGAATTCAAATGATGATGCTTTGGCCAAGTTAGCAAGCGCGAAAGATGCTGACACCTTAAACATATTACCAGTTGAGCATTTGTCTACACCAAGCATTCAAGCAGAAGAGTCTTCCTTGGTAATCCAAGCAACAGACACATGGATGACGCTCTTCATTAAATACCTAGAGCAAGGAGTGCTGCCAACGGATAGAAACAAAGAAAGAACCCTCTAGAGGCAGTCAGCTCGATTCATTCTGGTCGATGGAGTTTTATACAGGAGAGGGTACTCGATGCCACTTTTAAGGTGTGATTCAAAGGAAAGGGCCAAGGAACTAATGCGAGAAGTCCATGAAGGTTTCTGCGGAGATCATGTTGGGGGGCAGAGTTTATCAAAAAAGATTCTAAGGCAAGGATATTTCTGGCCTACCATGAATGAGGACTCTGTAGATTTTGTTCGGAAATGTGACAAATGCCAAAGATTCTCCAAAATACCACGAGCAGCCCCTAATGAGCACAAACAGATGCAAAGCCTGTGTCCATTTGCAGTGTGGGGGATAGATTTGATCGGGTCTTTACCCATAGGAAAAGGGAATGTCGAGTATGCAGCAGTTGTTGTTGACTACTTTACAAAGTGGGCCAAAGCTGAACCACTTGCAATAATAACAACTAAGAAGGTGCTAGATTTTGTGGTAAAGAACATCGTGTGTCGATATGGGTTGCCAAGAAAGATTGTCTCAGATAATGGCACACAATTTGACAGTGATCTGTTCACAGATTTTTGCGAGAGGCATGGGATTATCAAGAGTTTTTCATCGGTAGCTCATCTGCAAGCAAATGACCAAGTTGAAGCTGTCAACAAGACCCTGAAAGACACCCTGAAGAAAAGACTTGAAGAAGAAAAGGGGGCATGGCCAGAACATCTACCAGAAGTCCTTTGGACATATAGGACGTCCCATCGAACAGCAACATGCCATACTCCATTTTCTTTGGCCTATGGATATGAAGCCATGTTGCATGTTGAATTAGACCCACCATCACATAGAAGGTTGGCATACAATCAGAGTGCTAATAGTTAGTTATTGATGGAATCTTTGGATTTGGTCGATGAAAGGCGCGAGTAAGCTCAACTCCGAGTAGCAGCTTACCAGCAAAAGGTCGCTCGGTATTTCAACTCTAAAGTGCGTAAAAGAAAATTTAATGTGGGAGATTTGGTACTTAGAAGAGTTTTCCTTAGCACCCGCGATCAAGCTGCCAGAGTTCTTGGACCTAATTGGGAGGGTCTATATCAAATTGAGGAAGTACACCAACCAGGCACCTATAAACTTGCTCGCTTAAATGGAGATCTCATTCCTCTCTATTGGAATGGAGAAAACTTGTGCAAGTATTATCAATAATACAGTTCTTTTTAAAGAATTGGCTTGTATTAATATCACTTTTAACAAGTTTATGAACAAGGGTTAGTTAGTCATATGACTAGTTGCTTATAAGTGTAAGATCAATTTTTGATCACTCGTATAGACATGATTGTCCATTTATTACGAGAAATAAAAGGAACTGTGCGTAACCAGTTATTCTTTCCAATTATTGTATTTATTACAAGTATTAGCTCATTACGTGTGTTGTTTTGCTATATTGTCTTTTTTATAAGTATTTATTACGAGAAGTAATATTCGAACATGTCTTGGTCATGGAAAGTGACCGAGGACCTTAAGCTCCTCAATCACTTGGGGATCATATAAGGTACTAAGCAAGCAAAGCATATCAACAGGCATATGTAAACACACAAGCAAAATAAGGGAAAGCATACTACGGTACTTAGAGTATTTTTCAAAATTTTGTTTAAATTTTGTCAAATCAAAACAAAGTGTTATTCTAAGTTCGGTCATGCAAACATATGTTATAATAAATTGCAAATATTATAATGTCATAATAGAAATGTGTTACATTGCAAGCATTTGTTGCTCGGATGTAACTATTAATTAAAAGGAAGTTTCCCTACGCAGCAAAAAAATGTCTTGACATTACGAACCGTGGTTCGTATGTCCTAATGAAAAATCAAAATAAATAAAAAGTCTTTGAGCGGCAGGAGCAGCTGGAGGATCTTGTTGGGGCTGTTGGTCGACTGTGGTCCCGGCATCTTCGTCGACGCCTTCAATACCTGTTGCCAAAGAGATCTTGGGGGATCCCTGAGCTTTCTCCTCTTCTTCTAGGCGAGCAATGCACTTCGCCAACTCAGCCTGCTTCATATGTTCTGGTGAATAGTCAAAGTTCACCTCGGGGTTGCTTTTCCAGAACACATAAAAGCAGTTGAACGTTGCTCCCTTGAACCTCTCTAGGTTGCGAGCGTTGGTTTCTTCGAGCAGTTTGACGCGCTCTTCTTGATCGGCAGTCTTTTTTCTACTGATCAGCAAGTCATCCTGGAGCTTGGAGGCCTCTTTGAAGTTCAGCACCGAAGCCTCCTTGTTCTTCTCTTTGGCCTCAGTAATTTTGACCAAGGCCTCTTGGTGTTTCTTCAGCTCCTCGCCCAATTTAGCAGCTTTCTTCTCATCCGCTCTCAGCTGCTCAGCATGTTTGGCCTCAGCCACCTTGAGCTGCTCAGTGAGTCTTTCCTCGATCGTCTTAATCTCTTCAGCATGCTTGGCAACCATCTCCTCTGAGCGACGCCAACCAGTACTCATGGTCAAAACTCCATGCGATCAGAGAAAAAGTAAAGTTGTTAGTATGAATAAAAGGGCAAGATAGACAACTAAAGGACATAAAAAATGGCAACTTACACTAAGTACTTCATTCAACGCGTGGCTAAAGATTTGGTCGACCTTCATGGAGGCGACGTTGCTGAAGGCAACCTGGCTGCACTGATGTCTTGACAACTTCTTCAGCTTATCCTTAGCTGAATTGTATGCTGTGTTCAGGATAACCTCGACCTGAGTCTTTCTTGGCTGAGCAGGAGGACTTGGGTTGCGAGCAGCTGGAGGAGTTGGGTCGATGGGAGCTAGAGGAGTTGGGTCGACGGGAGCTGGAGGAGGAGTCGTGTCCTTCGAAGGTAGTGGTGTAGGAGGATCTTTAGTCCGAGCCCTTTTCTTGGAGGGGTCGCTACTGCTTTCCCCAGGGTGTCGCCTACTTTCTTTCCTCTTGCTCGTAGGGGCCGTGGCATTGGGGTTGTTGTACAAGTTGAATGCTTCTCCGGAAGGCATGACTGCAAGATGGAAACAAACGATCAGACAATATAAATTAAGTTACTTTAAAAAGCAAGGGAATAAAAGCAAGAAAAATTCTAAGTAATATACCTGAGCTATTATTACTGGTCGATACATTATATATGGTAATACTGCTACACTCACTCTCTGCCTCGAAGAATTCTGAATTTAAACTACTGATCGCAAATTTAAAGTTGTCGTCCCCATCAAACAAATGTCTGGGAATGGGCAAGTTATCTAAAAGTGAGAAGTCAATACCGTTCTCATCAGAAGACTCAAGTATGGGCTCGGGGTATTCTGGAAGTTTCTGCTTGCCCTTCCCATGTTAGGTCGGAGTAGCAATAGCTCATGGGATGCTGGAGGGTTCCCTAATGGTCACTCCTGTTGCTCACCGTCTCGGGGGCTGTGATACATCTTGTTGCTGCTCGGGGATCTCTCCTCCAGTAGCACTCCCTGCTGTAGACTCCTTCCCTTCCTGGTGAAGTGTCAGAAGGCCGACCAGCCTTAAGTTGCTTTCAGTAACCAGCTCTTTGATGCTTTTCTCGATGTTCGTCATGCTGGCCAAGGCTGCGGCCCTTATCTTCATCTTTGGAGTGGGGTCTAGTCGGAACCACAGACCTAGACAACACCAACGTTCTAAAGATGGTATAGAAAAGTTAGATGAAATTAAACGCCCAGTGATTAAGAGATTTACCTCCTTGGGTGAAGGCTAGGTTATCAGTGACCAGGTTCGTTGTAAGAAAGTACTCCTAGAAATACTTCCCTACATTGGATTTGTAGGTGATGTCGCTTAGGAAGATACAAGCGGACTATTGATGGTAGAAGTGGAAGAAACTCGTGTTGTTGTGGTTGGGGTTGGACTTGAGATCGAACAGGTAGTTGATCTCATGTGGTGTAGGTACAAGCCTCTTCTTATGGTTATAAAGGATATAGAGTGCATATAGTACTCTATATCCATTGGGAGTAATTTGAAAGGGAGAAACCTTAAAATTATTGGGCACCCCTTGAAAAAATTCGTGCAGAGGAAAGATTGCCCCTGCCTCGATGTGGTACCTCGACTAGGCGCCGAAGGCGCCCCCAAGCAAGTTTGACTAGGGTTATCCCAGGAAGACCATACTTCTTGAGATAGTTATTCACCATCCTAGCTAAAATGATGCTAGGTGGCGCAACGTACCATTCGACATTTGGCCTAAGGTCGTCGCAAGGTTGGGCTTTAGGTTGGATTTCTGGTGGTGCAATATTTACAGGCTGAGGGTTTGTAGAAGGGTCCTTGGTACGATGGGCAGGCTAGTTAGAAGAAGGGTTGGCTGTTTTCTTCTTTCTATGAGCAGTATATTTCAGGCGACCCAAGTTTGGTTGATTGTTCGGAGGTCTGGTCGCTGGGTTTTGTTGAGAAAATGGGACTTCTGAAAATAGAAGTGACCATTGTTCTTGATCCTCGAACAGTAGTGCGAGAAGATCTTCGTCGATTGGCCTCTCACCTCCCCAAGGATCGTGCATGAATATTTTGGAACAGAAAAAGGGGAGATGAGAATCTACGACCAACAGATAGAAGAAGTGGAAACGTTGGGATAACGTTCCTTCTGTATAAAAGTTAAGCTTTTATACGGCCAACAACATTCTAACGTAAAAAATAAAAACATGCGAACAGTTTGGAAAAACAAATTAAAATGCGGAAGTGAAAAGTTTTTTCAGGGAAACTTTTTGACTCCGAAAACAGGCGAGAAAAACCCATATTTTTCCGAAAGCATAAAAATCAAAATTTTACTTTGATTTAGGCCCTAAATCAGTATTCCTACTACCCACGCCAATTCCTAAACCTCTCTTAGTGTTTTTGCTAATTAAAACTCCTATCCTATCATGTTACTACCTATGAGCCTGATTACCCCCGAAATCGTTTTTCCTCAAGAACATTCAAAAACTCAAAGCCCAAATACCTACAACTCAAGAAATATATGTTGGATGGTGTAGCAGAGACAAATAGATCAAGAAACTTACTTGAATGGAAGATTGCAGCGAATTCATGAGGGTTGATGCTTGGGGCTGGATGGACACACCTCGGATCACCAAATTTTTCGGTGTTTTTCTTGCTTTTTTCTTCTGAGTTCTTGAGAAAAAGAAGAGTGGTAAAAGGTAAAAAATGAGAAGAGTGAGTTATTTATACTGATCGTGGCACAGTTAAAAAGGTAATGATGGGGGTGAGTTTTTGATACGTGGGGGATCGTTTTAGCCGTCAAAACGCTTTTGGAAACTGCAACGTCCATAATTAGCTACTTTTTTTAAAAGACACTGATAGATGTGACAAGTCAGACGGAAGGTCAGTCGATTAAGTTTATTATATGTTGGTTGCAATAAAATAAACTTGGGGGGCAAATGTTTACCCAAAAAAGAACTACCTGATGACGTGGTAGAATTAACATACACGTGGGATACACGTGAACGTTTAAGTGAATATGATCTGTTCGACCATCGATAGAGAAATCACTCAGCAGACATCATATTTTATGGGCAACCAGTCTGGTCGCAACATTCCATATATTTCCTTCAAATATGTAATTTTGCATTTATGTTATAATTGCAATTTCCATTATTATTTAGATACGCCTGTATTAAATGTAATTAAGGCCCATCAGCCCATGTAGAACTCCTTGAGCCTATAAATAAGAATCAAAGGGCTCAAGAGAGGGGACTTTTCTTTTGGACTTTTTGAACTTCGGAATTCTAAGAGAGAAATATAGTGTTTTTTATCCACCATACTTGTATTCATCATGAGGTTTGTGAAACTCGTGAACCCTTAGTTCATTGATCATAGTTCTTGGAATTCTACATCAATAACAACACTAAGTGGACGTAGGTTATTACCATTTACAGGGGCCGAAATACTATAAATATTTTTGTGTCGTTTATCTTTTTGTCTTGATTTCATCTGATTTCTATCGTTTTACTTGACTCCGTGTCGTTGACCAAATCGAGGGTCAACAAATTCCTATGCCCCAAAATGGCTTACATTTTTCATCTAGAAATTTAAGAACAATTCCTAAACCCAAAACACCATATAATTAACGACCGTTAAAAATAAACTTTAAACATACATACAACCAGCCATTTACAATATATTACAATAACATAAGAATGCATATTATGCCCACACAGTAATTAATGTATGCTGAGATTAATGACTGCTCTGGTACCAATTGTTAGGAACGAGTTTTCTAGTACGCAGCGGAGTGGTGGTGGGTTGGCCCAGTGTACAACAAAATTTTTTGTGACATATTTAAACTACCTCTAAAAATTAGGATCCATGAATATACATACATTAATCATAAGCAAGAAAAATAGAGAACATACATCTTGATGCCTATCAAGTGTCCTTGCTATCTTTTCCTAATCTGAATGAACTTCATATCCAAGCTGCTCCCAGGTACTCACACCAAGATCTTCCACAACGTTCTCTACACCTCAAGAAGTGTGTGGGCACTTAGAGAATAATGGATAGTTGATTTGTGATTCTACTTGATGTACTCAACACATGAGATCAGGAGAATAAGGCCTAAAATTGGTTCTGTATCTTTTTCAGGGAGAGGTAGAAAAGTATCGTTCTTTTTACAGAGCGAATAATTGAGTCTATTTTTATTTTCTGATAAGTCTTACATAAAAAGAAAATTTTCAAATTTTAAGAAATAAATGTGTAACCAACTTACAATTTATCTTTTAATTAATTAATTATCTTATTATTGAAAATATCCAAAAACTATTTTTAGAATTTTCCATTAATTAATTAATTAATTAAATAAAATTGAAAAATCTATCCCCGAAAATTGTGTAGTACACGCCACACACAGTCCATGGACTGTGTGGTCGTGTACCACCCTATATTTTAGGGATATTTGATTTTTCTAATTTTATTCAATTATTTATTCAAACTACCTTATCAAATAAAAATCTAACAATGTGATAATTAATTATTTGAATAAATATAAATCTTTTAAATTCAAATTCAATTTGAACTTACCAAATTATTATCTCCCACTCAAATAAAGATATTTAATTAATTCTACCATTTAAATCACATCTATTAAAACTGGGACCCACTATTTTAAAAAGTCGTGACACGTCAGTGTGTGTAATGTTTGAGTGCATATTTTGGATGCACATATCATTACTCTTAATTAAAACCAACAATAATTTCAAAATTAAATATTTAATTTATTATAATTTCAAAAATTATAATAAATTAATTATTTAATATAATTTCAAAAATTCAAAATAATTAAATATTAATTAATTTTGTTAATTGCAACTAATTTGTAATTAATTTATTAATCACTATTATCACATAATTGCATATTTGGCCCGAAGAACAAATTTCTTCTGAAATATGTCTTTCAACCATTTTTCCCTTTATATTAACTCTTGCCTTGAATAGTATTGATAGAGCCGCTATGGGGACCTATGGACCTATAATTCGAAACACCAATAAATTTGAGATTATTAATTAAACTCTTTAATTAAATAATCTTAATTTATTAAACTCATGATTATTCCACTATAAATATGAGACTGCACTCTTGTAATTATAGACATTTCATTTATTGAGTACTTTATAATGATAAAGTGTTCATTGATATGATCATTACATACAAATTAACCCTCTAACAATGATTCATAATTAACCGGGAATAAAATTACTGTTTTACCCTTTTAATTATATCTTGTTTCTTTCAGTAACATTGACTTTACTAGTAAAGGTTAATTCATAACTAAATTATGAATTTGAGCTCAATAACCTTTTCAGTCCCAAAAGTCAACGCTTAAGAGAATCATTATTCAATCTCTTACGAGATGGCATAGATTCCATATTTGTATACTATGTCCCCAACCATTTACATTAATGAGTTCCCAAAACAAAAGTTTCTAGCCTGATCATTCTGACAGACCTTAATGGGTGAATCAAAGAAATCATATAGCATAAACATGAGTTCATAGTAACTTCAGGATTAAGATCTATTTGCACTACAAAAAAAAAATACTCTACAGCAACGACATCTATTGCGACGACTTTAAAGTCATCGATGTATGTAGGAAATGTTGGTTTTTATTGATCAAATCAGAGATTATACGCAACGAAACAACAATCAAATTGTTATTTTAATCCCATAATATTTCTAGATCTACTTCTTCACATGAATATATATATATTGAATCAAAGACAAGAACAGAAAAATTACCTCAGGTCCTTCATTGCTGCTATCTTTTTGTATGGCTAAATCCTTGAGATCTCACACCAAGATCTTCCAAAATGTTCTCAGCACACAAAGAACGAGTGTGGGCTCGCTATACAAACAATAGGCAAAAAACTATTTATCAGATGTTCTCAACACATGAGATCTGATAAAGTTTGGACCTAGGTTTTGTGAAGAACAATGACTTTTGTTTATGTCACTGTTCTCTTTGTCTGAGAGAGATTTCTAGATATTTTTCTATCCCTGAAAAGTTATGTTCTGTAAAACTGATATCCTATATTTAATATATCCAATATATTAAAATATTTGTTATTTTAAATAATTTTAAAATAATTGATCAGTTATTAGATTTTTGTTTAAATAATAACATTTTAATCATATTAAAATATCTCATTATTTATTTAATATTTAAATAACTAAAATTGTGGAACCAAGAAACTGATCATAGTCTCTTATGCGTGTAGCACAGTGACTGTGCACTGTGCCACACGTGTACCACATGTCAGTGATGGCATGTGATTTTTCCCAATTTTTATTATTATTTAAATACCAAAAATCTCAAAAAATAAATTAATTCAAAATTAATTATATTTTTGTTAAATCAAATAATTAATTAATTCTTAATTAATTAATTACACATAATTAAACAATAATTATGTTTGATACATAGAAAAATATTTTACTTATCACATAAGTCCTTTTTGTCCATTTTTGTGTTTACCTTTGTCAGTGTTTGTTTGAGCTATTTTGGGGACCATGGACCTATAACATTAATCTCCAATAAATAAACTAAATAATTAAACTCTTTAATTATAATAGTTAATTTATTAATTCTGATATTACTCCACTATAAATTCAGAATTGCACTCTTTATGTTATAGATATACTTTTACAGAAATCTTTTCTTAAGTCGTCCATTGATATAACCATCTTACAATAGTTCAACCCTCTAATTAATTAATTCATAAATTAGAATGGAAGAATTACCATTTTACCTTTCTAATTTACTTCTTATTCCTTAAGTACCATTAATTCACTAGTGAATAATTAATCTATAATCTAATTATAGATTTGAGCTCAAAATCATTCAGTTCCAGAATTAACCCTTAAGGGAACTAATATACGATCTGTTAGGAAAGATTAGATTCTGTATTGTTGATACATGTTCCCAGCCATCCATGATATTAAATCTCCAAAACAAAAGTCATTAGCCTCATTCTTTGAAGAGACCTTAATGAATGAATCAAAAGATTTAATAAACATGAACATGAGTTTATGAACACTCAGGATTTAGGTTGATCTATAAATGATCATTAGTTGTGATATGAATTACAAGTCTTTATTGTTAAATGGTTTTTGGATAAAGACTTTAATTCATATCGGCCCATGTCATATATAATCATATTATATAAAGCACCTTTACCGAGATGTCTTACCACATCAATAATCCGAATCTAGATTATTTGTATCATTATGATACTCAGTAAACCGTACTTACAACTCCAATTAAAGAATTCCATAACTTTAATTTTTTGCTTTTGACTATTTTTATTCATTCATGTGATCTTAATTCTCTCGTACTAATACATGATCACATCCTCAATAATGAATATGGAATTTTTCTGATATTTACAAAATTATTCAAAGAATAATTTAACAATTTAAATATAACAATAATAATTAAAACATTGTATTTATTTATTCACAGAAAAAACAAACGTCTTTACTTGCTTTTAGGACACACTCCTAACAGGAAAAATCCACGAAAAATTATTTTTTCTTAATTTATTAAAAAATAAGCTACAGCGATGACATGTCGTCGTTGTAGGGTCGTCAACAACACACGATCTGGCCTCCAAATTCCTGATACCCTACAGTGATGAGTAGTCATCGCTGTAGGGTTCCATGAATTTGGAGGGAACACGAGGCGGGAACTGACTATACGGCGACGACATGTCGTCGCTGCAGGTTATTTGTAAGAAAAAAAAGAGGGAAATATGTTTGTCTATAGCGACGACCTGTCGTCGCTGTAGGATGCTCATGGAAGTCAACTGCCCAGAGTTGGTTGTGTAGAGTCCCAGAATATTTACTTAACTAGTAGTTAGTATTAGTTTGTAATATGTTAGATTGCGTGGATTTTGGTTCAAGTCGGGACTTAGTTGGAAACTCGTAGCAACAATTAGAATTTTATAAGTTTAACATGTAGTTTAAGAATATTAATTATAACATAAGGTTTGATTAATATTGTTGTTCCTAGAAATATATTTATTATAACCTAAGGTTTAGATAGAACCAATAAAAGCATGACACTTGTCATAATCATGTTTATTTAAGGATTTAAGTATTTTTAAATAAAAGAAAGATCTAGAAATTCTAGAACCTTCCAAAACCATTAAGAGCATGACACTTGTCATAATCATGTTTATTTAAGGATTTAAGTATTTTTTTAAATAAAAGAAAGATCTAGAAACTCTAGAACCTTCCAAAACCATTAAGAGCATGACACTTGTCATAATCATGTTTATTTAAGGATATAAGTATTTTTTTAATAGGATAGTTTCACTCCTCAAACTCTATAAATATGACCTAGTGCTCAGCCATTTTCTTCATTCTTCAAGCATTTGATCAGAGCCTCTAAGGTGCTAGTATTACTATAGAGAGATACACTTGGGTTTGGAATAAAAGCTTTATCATTCTAAGCTTTTCTAAACACTTGGGAGGTGAAAAATAGTGTGATTTTTGTATTAAGTTTTAGATCAATCCATAAGATCAATCAAGGTATTCCTATTCCTAAGTTCAATTCTATATAATCCTTTAGTTCTCTTTAATTTATTTTATTCAAATTCTAACTCTTGTTTATGATTCTTGATTAGGTTCTTGAAACTTAAGATCCTTCTTGGTAAGTTTCTTCTTTATGGTTTAGTTATCATATTCATCTTTATTCTTAGAGATTCTCACCTTTTCTACTGTTGGTTTATAGGAGTATTCTAATCCCGTTCTTGTTCCCAAATATCCCCGCTTTTGGTAAGGAAAATATGATAGATTTTATGTGTTTATATGTTATGATATGTATATGTATAGTATGTCTTATAGCCCTTGGGCATATGACTTGTTTAAACAACAAGCCCCAAGAATGTGTTTTCAGTCGCTTGGGCACATGACTTGCTTAGACAAGCAAGCCTCGAGAATTTATGATTGGGCATATGACTTGTTAAGATAACAAGCCCCAAGAATAGATGATTGGGCATATGACTTGCTTAGATAAGGAAGCCCTAAGAAGTTATATTGGGCATATGATTGTTTAGCTAGCAAGCCCCACAAATTTGTGGGCATATGACTTGTTTAGCTAACAAGCCCTAATAGTTTATATTGGCCATTAATGTTGTAGTCATATGTGATATATGTTTTATAGTATATGAATATGATGTAGCCTTATGTTTATGATATATGTTGTATGTTGACAGTAGATTTTCCTTACTGGGCATTAGGCTCACTCCTTTATTTTTAGCTTTATGCAGGAGAATGAATATGGAAGGCGGAAGGATTCTTGGCAGCTTGGCTTGTGTGTTAAGGATGGATGGATTGAATGGACTGCGTGTCGATCGAAGATGACATTATTTATTTTTAGTCTTTTAAATCATGTTTTGATGTATTTCCGCATTTAGTATTTAACAATTAAAGTTTATGTTTTATAAACAATGGGATCTCATACCATATTTACATCTTATTTTGTAATTTGCACAATATTTATTTTGGGTTTTCAATAAAGTTATGATTATTTTCTTACGTATGTTTGCCCAAAAATAGTAGCTATGTCTAGTAATTTAATGATCCAAGGTCTTAGAAATAGTTGGGTCATTACAGGTTGCCTATTTGCACACCCTATAGCGACGACATGTCATTGCTGTAGAGTCCAATATAATCCACTGATCAGTTATTTTGTACTCTACAGCGGTGACATGTCGTCGCTATAGGGTCCAAAAATAATACGTGGTAACATGAACCGCCAAAAAATTTAAGTCAAATATCATTGCCCATAGCGATGACATGTCATCGTTGTGGAGTATACGCATAGCACACGGGGGGATTCATGTACTATTCACTATCCTACAACAACTACATGACGTCGTTGTAGGGTCTCACCGTTTGAGTGAAACAATGCGTTCAACCTTGGCGACGACATTGTATTCCCTATAGCGACGACATGCCATCACTATAGGTCCCAGCGATATAACCCCCCAGGCAGAGCTTTTCTTCCTCCTTTCTGGTCATTTTTTCTCAAAACAAAGACAATTTCTCTCTGTTTTTGTCCGCCTCCCAACGCCACCCAAGGTGTTCCGACACTATTTTTGGCCCTCCATTGTTAAGGTTAGTTCATTTATACCCAATAATGTAGTTATTTGTTTTAAATTTAGTTTTTTTTTATGATTATTTGTGTGTATTTTGTATGTTATTGTAATGGGTTTGTTAAAAAAATTTATTGATTTTTTTATTTTCAGATTGTATTGGAGCATCCCAAGCATTTTTCTAATTCATTAATATCATCCCGAGCTTTTGGGTATTGTTTGTAATCTTTATTTTTATTTTTTTTTGTGATTGATTTGTATATTACTTGATAAATATTTATTAAAATTTTGTTGTTGTTATTTTGTATTTTCAGATTGCATTGGAGAACTCTTTGGATATCATCTCTAGTTTTTGAGTATTTTTTTTTTCAATTTTTTCAATTTTTTGTTTTGTTTTGTGATTATTAGTGTATTGATAAATAATGATAGTTAATTTGTACACATAAACATTTTTTAAATTAAATTTGTATGTTTGTTAATTTTATAGTTAATTTGATATTAAGTTATGAAAAATTGTTAGGTTAGATTAATTTTTTGTTTTCAATTGTATATATGTTAGGTTAAATAAAATTTGTGTTTTGAATTATATACATATGTTAGGTTAGATAAATAATATGTTTATAATATCTTTTTGTTGTTATTATTTGTAAATTCAAATGATTGTATGTTCTGGGACCGGTTTATATGTTTTTATGCATATTTTAAATTTTGGGATAGGCTATGTAATGCCCTGGTTACCCTAGAACAGTTACGGTGAATGGTGAACCGGAAATTTGACCCGCTACCCGAGTCCTTTGGTTAAAAACGTGATCTAAGTGTTATTATCAGGTTAAGGTAGAAAACCAGTAAAAAGGAAAGGGTACATTTCATTAAGTAAGTAAACTGCTCATGAGCCTTTCAAAATATTTACAAGTGGTTCGTAATACAAAAGAGTTGCTACAGTTCCAAATTTACAATCTCCTCCGACCTAAGCGGAAAAAATAGGGTAAACCCCTATTCCCTCTGAGAACTCCTTAACCGTGGCGGTCAAGCGGCCCTGTATGTACATCACATCGCCCAAGCTCTCCACTCAGGGTTGGCCAAGCTTTTCCTTCCCTTTACCTGCGCCACATAGCATCCATGAGCCAAGGCCCAGCAAGAAAACACAATAAAACATGATATAATATCAACAACGATCATAATAACCATTCAGGACTATGAGTCCAACAAATAGGTGACAATAGCCAAAAGTCACAGTAATGAGCATCGCTCCCTCTAGCCATGTGACGATAGGGTCACCAGGGCTTAACTGATAAGTGATTCTCTCACAAATCGATCAGGGCAGGTGTATGGTGATTAGTCACCAACATAACCTTCCTCACGACTCTGGAGTCGTAACTATGGACAACGTCCCTTAGCCACGTGACTAATGGTCACCGGGGTCGTATACCTTGGCTATAGACATCTGGTCGTAGACCAGGCAAGCGCTTATAAGTTCTTGGACCTTAGGGTCGGTCCCGCATTAATGCCATAGAGCCATTCAATGCGTGATCGTCGACTTTAGAGTCGGTCCCTGACTAGTCAGTGTCTTAAACAGGTAATCAGCATTCATTAGCATTTAATATGCAATCCACGTTCACATATATCAACCAACATGCTTCAATATCAAACCATGCATGTCATATACCTGTACAGGGTGCAACTGTATCCATACACTGTTTTCTTACCTCAAGTTCGAGTGAGAAGTATGATAAAGACGGCCCTTGAGAACGATCGACCTTTTAGTTCCTTAGCGGTTACCTAATCACAACCAATTATAACCTCCATTAATGAGAATCCACAATAATAGGGTCTTAATCTAAGCACCACCCTCGGGACCCCGAAACATGCCCACACGGTGAGTAGATTCGATCCCGGGCCTTAAGGATTGAAACCCCAAGTCAAAAACCCTTAAAAACACTCAAAACGGTGTTTGGAAGGAACAGGTTAGCGCTACAGCGCTCAACCCCTAGCGCCACAGCGCTCTACTCAGAACCTCCCAAGCGCCAGAAAGCCTCCTGAGGAGCACTATAGCGCCCTAGGGTGGGCGTTGTAGCGCTACCTCCAGGCCCAAACACCCCTGAACCGACCTTCTTCAACTTCCTCGATTCTAACTCGATTCCCAAGCTTCCAAAGCCTATTCTTGATGCCAAATAAACCCAAAAACCATCCTAACACACCCCAAACATCACAAGCATGGGAACCCTAGCCAAAACTCCCAAAAAAACCATGAATTCATCCTAGAAATCTCAGCTGCAAAACAAAACCAAAATAGAGCAAACCAGAGAAAACCATGGTTAGAAACTTACCCAAAGCTTGGCTTGTGATGGTCTTCAATGGTGGAACACACTCCCAAACTCCCAAGGCTTGCTTCCTAAGCTTGAATCCTCAAAATTGGTTCAAAAACCACAAAGAACAGTGAGGAGAAGAAGGTACGGGAGAACTCTTAAAGTATACTCTGTTTTCTATCATTTTCTTCAGTCATCAAGTGTTATATCTATCCTAGGGGTGAAATGACCATTTTACCCCTAGGTCAATTAATACTTCCTAAAGGCTCCCAAGGGCATATTTGGTACTTTCCTCCTAACTCGTTAATCATAATTAACGCTCTCCAATTCCCGCTATTCTCAAAAATCATAAACACCAATAATTCACATCCCGTTACCCTTTATCTCCCGGTAACGCTCTAACCCTCAAAATCACCCCGAGACTCAACCCAAGTCCCGACACTTAAACCCGTTGTGACTAAACCGCTAATCAATATTCTACGATCGTCTCATGTCGAACAGCTCGAACAAACCCACATCATAATGTGGTCTCAACATATATCATCGACATGCATACAATTAACATTATATTATAATATAATTCTCATAAACATGCATAAACACATTAAATGGCTTAATTAAACAATTATGGCCCTCCCGGCCTACTAATCCGGCCATTAAACCACATTAGGGAATCCGGGGCATTACAGGCTAGATTGCAGTCGTTATGCTGCCGAAATTTTTGTAGATTTAGAAAAACTAAACATTACAAAATCGTTTTAAAGTTAGTGTGTTTAAAATTTTTAATTAATAAATTTTAAAGCAATTAATAAAAATTAATTAAAAAATCATAAACTGGAAATTAAAATAATAATTTTACAATTATAGAACATTATCAATATTTTTTATAAAATAAGTAGAAATTAAAATAATATTCTTTAATGTTAAATTAATAAATTTGTAATTAAATATATATATATATATTTATATAATAACTTTTATAATATATTCATAAAATTTGATAATATATGTAGATAAAATAGGTAATTAAGTTAACTTTATTCTTAAAATTAAGTTAAGATTAAAATAATAAAATTTTATTGTTGTTTTTAAAAAAATAAAAAGTGAAAATTATATTAAGAATTTGATAATTATTAAATAACATAATAATAATAATAATTAAATATTTGATTATATAATGAAACTTTATAATACATTCATAACCAATAATAATATATATTCCTAAAATTTGATAATATATATTCATAAAATTTAATAATTTATTCATAAGATTTTATAAAATTATTAGCAAATAAAGGTAATTTTTTTATGATTATCACATTGTGATAATTTATTTTCCACTTGAATCAGTTATGTCGATTGACAAGAGTTGGATAACAAATAGACGACGTAACTCTGATGAGTTTTGGAATGGTCTTCAAGAATTTATACAAATGGGAAAAAATCATGTGAGTCCTTCGGGAGAAGTTAGATGCCCATGCGTTAAGTGTGTCAATATGCTGAATCAAAAACTGGATGTGGTGGAGGCTCACATACACAGATATTGGTTTCTGCAGCGATACGTGAAGTGGACCTACCACGGTGAAGTTGATATGCCTCCAGTAGTGGACGACGGGGCTCCAGTGACTGATGAGATGATTGACATCATCAATGATGTTATTGGTGAACAAGACACTAACGAAGAAGGCGTAAATGAAGGAATTTTAGATGGTGGTGGCAATAGTGTGGATAATCAATTTGATGACCTGCTTCGAGAGGTGGAAGCTGAGTTATACCCTGGTTGTACATGGTTGTCTTCCTTGAACTTCTTGCCGAAGATGATGCACATGAAGGTTATGAATAAATGGACAAATAGTTCATTTGATGAACTTTTGAAGTTTATGAATTTTGCATTCCCGAAGGAGAATAAGATTCCGACTTCATTCTATGAGTCTAAGAAAAAAATGAGGAAGTTAGGGTTAGGTTATCAATCAATCCGTGCTTGCAAGTACGACTATTGTTTATTTTGGAAGAAGAATTCCCAAAAATAGAGTTGTCTTGTATGTGGTGAGAGCCGATGGGTTGACAAAGACACAATGGGGAAAAAGTCGCCCACAAAGTGTTGCAGTACTTCCCTTTGACTCCTAGGCTGATGCGTCTTTATGGTTCAAGGCATACAACAAATGATATGACCTGGCATAGTACGGGACGGTCGAAAGAAGATGGTGTGATGCACCATCCTGTTGATGGGGGTGCTTGGAAACAATTTGATTCCATATATCCTAATTTTTCCAAAGAACCCAGAAAATGTTCAATTGGGTTTGACTGTTGATGGTTTTAATCCATTTGGTAACATAAGTCTATCTTACAACATGTTGCCAGTAATATTCTGGACGTACAATATGCCTCCTTGGTTGTGCATGAAAGAGTCATCATTCATGCTGACCTTATTGATTCCCAGTTCGAAATCACCTGCGAAGGACATGGATGTCTTTTTAAGGCCTGTGGTAGATGAATTGAAAGAGTTGTGGGATGAAGGAGTTCAAACCAGAGACGCTGCAACGAATAGTGTATTCAGAATGCGTGCATCACTATTATGGACTATCAATGATTTTCCTACCCGCAGTAGTTTGTCTGGTTGGAGTGGCCAAGGATATATGGCATGCCCTTCATGCAACGAAGACACTCCTTCATGTCGGGTAATTGCGAAGACAACTTATTTTGGTCACAGATGATTCTTATCTTCTACACATAAGTGGAGGAATAGTCGCTAGTTTGATGGGAATTATGAAAAAGGACATCCTCCAAGAAAATTCAGTAGCCAAGACATACTCGAACAATTAACACATGTTCCAAATGTCAAGAATATTGAATCAGCAGCCCAATACAGTCAGGCCCAATGCACACCTCAGCCTGCAGTCCAAGATCGTGGGAAAGAGCAGTTTGGTATCCAATGATTAGGGAATAAATATTCTCCTCTATTTCTGTGAATTTGTAACAAACTTTGTACTGACATTATGACATGTATTTCTCTAGAATATTCCTATGTAATACAAATCTCCTATAAATGAAATTCATTAGACTCAGCAAAGAATCAGCTGAGCATTTCATGATTTATTATCATTATTATCTTTCCTATTTTATCTATAATTTTGTCTTGGTATCAGGAGTCAGAACCGGCGTGTGTCATGATCCATGGAGGGCGATGGAACTTCCGCAACCAGTGGCAAAACTGCCGCACCTCCCCTCCCAAGCCACAGCTCAGCTCCGCCCATCGTCGTGCCTCAGTTTGGGAGCACCTTAAACCAGCCCTTTGCCTTGAAGTTGGATCGCAATAACTTTACATTATGGAAAACAATGGTCTCCGCCATTTTTCGTGGACACCGTTTGGATGGTTACCTCAAAGGAACCCTCACCAAGCCTCTTGAACTTTTTACCTTTTATTACTCAGTCTGATGGTACTCCTAGTTCTATTATGCTGGTTAACCCAGCTTTTGAACAATGGGTCGTGAATGATCAACTTCTACTCGGCTGGCTATACGGGCCCATGTCTGAGGGAATTGCCTCAGAAGTGATGGGATGTGATTGCTCTGCCTCTCTGTGGAAAGCTCTTGAAGACTTGTTTGGTGCCCATTCAAGAGCTAAGATGGACGAATATCGTACCAAGATTCAGACAGGCAGAAAGGGTGCTCTGTCCATGCCCGACTATCTGCGCCAAAAGCGCAACTGGGCGTCCTCGCTCTGGCTGGGGAACCCTACCCTGAAACTCAGTTAGTAGCCAATGTTCTCTCCGGCTTAGACATTGACTATCTCCCTATGGTCATTCTCATAGAAGCCCGAGACTCTACCACATGGCAGCAACTTCAGGACATGCTCCTTAGTTATGACAGTAAAATGGAGAGACTCCATTCCTTTTTAGGTACTACCTAACTCAATGCTCTTACTGCAAATTTTGCTAACAAAAACTCTTTCTCTGGAACTAGTCGAGGCACCAACAATAACACTCGTGGTGGCTCCACCAACAACAACAAACTTTTCAATCCTCGCTCTTGCGGTCGAGGAGGAAGAAGCAATGGTCCTCGCCCAACCTATCAGGTTTGTGGGAAATATGGTCATTTCGTAGCCTATTGCTACAATCGGTATGATACAACTTTCATGGGTAATGCACCTTGTGGCAATGGTCACAGTCATACCAAATCTCCGAATAGTTTGCAGCTCTTACGGCTTCCTCTGAGTGTCTGGATCATGATGCCTGGTTTGCTGATAGTGGTGCCAGTAACCACATCACCACTGAAGTAACCAAAATGAATCTGAAGGAGGATTACAATGGTAAGGCTACTGTTACTGTGGCTAATGGTAATACTCTCCCCATTCATCATGTCGGCATTGGCTCTCTACACACTTTATCTGCCTCTCCTCTGATTTTAAAAGAAATTTTGCATGTTCCCAAAATTCCCAAGAATTTACTCAGCATCTCTAAACTTACTTTAGATAATAATGTGTATGTTGAATTTTTCTCTGATTTGTGTTTTATAAAGGACAAAGGGACAAGGCAGGTGGTTCTCAAGGGCAGGCTTAAAGATGGACTCTATAAGTTAGATGCTCCCAGTTCACCCTCAGCTGCTGACTCTTCTTCTACTCCACCATTTTCCTGTTTTGCTTGCTTTTCTGGTCTTGTTGTGACTTCTAATTCCCATGTAACTCAGCTTGTGGCTGCTCAAACTACTTGTTCAATCAAAGATAGATGGCATAGGAGATTAGGCCATCCATATAATTGTGTCCTTGATGTTGTTCTACACAAAATTAATATAAGAAATGTTTCTTCTAATATAAGCTTTTGTGATGCATGTCAATTAGGCAAACCTCACTCTCTTCCCTTTAAATCAAATCCCTATAGAGCTGCCTTCCCCCTTGAACTCGTGCACACTGACATTTGGGGGCCATCCCCAATTATGTCCAACACCAATTTTCGCTATTACATACACTTTATGGATGATTACAACAGGTATACGTGGATCTACCCGTTACGATCCAAGAACGAAGCCATTACTACCTTCACTCAATTTAAGTCCTTAGTTGAGAACCAATTCTCATGCCATATCAAAAGACTACAAACCGATTGGGGGGGATAATATAAAGCCTTCACTCGGTTTGTTAGTGATCATGGAATTGCATTTACTCACTATTGTCCTCATACCTCAGCTCAAAATGGAAGAGCGGAACAAAAACATCGTCACATTGTAGAAATGGGTCTTACTTTGCTTGCTCAAGCACATGTACCTTACAAATATTGGTGGGATGCGTTTCAAACTTCGGTCTATCTCATAAATAGATTACCAACTCCCATTCTAAAATTGAAAACACCATTTGAAATGCTCTTTGCTAAATAGCCAGATTATAATTTCTTAAAAGTGTTTGGTATTACATGTTTTCCTTGCCTAAGAAAGTATCAAAATCATAAGTTCCAATTTCACTCAATCAAGTGTGTCAACCTTGGTTATAGTGAAAGTCATAAAGGTTACAAGTGTTTATCAAGCACGGGTAGACTCTACATCTCAAGGGATGTGATCTTCAATGAAGAAGAATTCCCGTTTCAACATGGTTTCTTGAACACACACAAATCTGAAACTCCAGTATCAGTTTTTGTTCCTTTCTGGTCTGCCGTCTCTACTCCCAATACATCAAATTCTTCTCAGGCTGATCCTCAAATCATACCTCAAGAGAATCAAACTGATGGTGCTCATCTTGCCTCTCCAAACAGAATGCCAGCTGCTGTTTCTTCTTCAAGTTCACATACACATAAGGTAAGTAACTTAGATCATATTCTTGCTAATTCTGACAAGTCTAATGACCCTGCTGATGCATCTGTTTTGCAAGAGCAACATGAGTTCCAACATGATCGTGCCACCGGCGTTGACACTCCTGCCGAAAAGGACAATCATACCGCCACTATCTTAAAGCCAACCCATCCTATGGTGACAAGGTCTAAAGATGGGATCTTCAAACCTAAGACATACCTAGAACACTCTAAGTGGTCACCCATCTGTCGAGAACCTAGATCTGTTGAAGAGGCTTTAGCACATACAAGTTGGAGAAATGCAATGGGAGATGAGAATAATGCACTGATCAGAAATGGAACCTGGATATTGGTACCACAAACAGCTCATATGAACATCCTTGGAAATAAGTGGGTTTTCAAGGAAAAAAGAAATGCTGATGGAACGTTTCAAAGATATAAAGCGAGGTTAGTGGTAAAAGGATTCGACCAAAGACCTGGACTAGATTTTGGAGAAACATTCAGTCCGGTTATAAAGGCTTCCACTGTTCGAATAGTGCTCACCTTGGCAGTTTCAAAGTCTTGGGAGGTTAGATAATTAGATGTGAATAAAGCTTTTCTCAATGGGCACATCTTGGAAGATGTTTACATGAACCAACCTACTGGTTTTGAAGACAAAAGCAAGCCAGATCATGTGTGTAAGTTGATTACGTCAATATATGGATTGAGGCAGGCTCCAAGAGCGTGGTTCGATAGGCTGAAAGAAACTCTAGTGGGCTGGAAGTTCAAAAATTCGAAGGCTGATTCCTCTCTGTTCTTCCATAAATCTGCATCTGATATATTACTTGTTCTAATATATGTAGATGATATTATTGTTACAGGGAATAATCCAACCAAACTGCAGAAATTCATTGAACAACTCAATCAGAATTTTTCCTTAAAGGATCTTGGGCCTCTTCACTACTTTCTGGGAATAGAAGCTCATAGAGACACAACGAGCATATATCTTAGTCAACCAAAATACATTGAAGATCTTCTCAGGAAAATGAAATTGAAAATGAATATGGTTGTAGGAAAAATGATATCAATCTCAGATGGGGAACTCTTGAAGAATCCAACAGAGTACAGAAGCATCATAGGAGGCCTTCAATATCTAACTCACACACGTCCTGATATAAGCTTTGCTGTAAATAAACTTAGTCAGTTATTGAAGGCACAAACTAATGTACATTGGAGTGCAGCTAAACGCATTCTTCGGTATCTAAAAGGAACTCCTCATCACAGTCTACACATCAGATATTCAGAGAGACTTCCTTTGACAGGCTTTTCAGACGCAGACTGGGCCTGCTATCCAGACGATCGGAGGTCAGTTGCTGGTCTATGTGTTTACTTCGGTGACACCCCTGTCTCGTGGTCTTCGAAGAAGCAGCATGTGGTATCCCGCTCCAGCACTGAATCAGAGTATAGAGCCCTTGCTCAAGTGGCTGCTGAGATTTCGTGGATTCAAGGACTGTTAGTTGAACTTGAGTTTCCTCTGCCTTCAACTCCAATTACGTGGTGTGACAACATGGGAGCAAGCGCACTTGCATCAAACCCGGTCTATCATGCTCAAACAAAGCATATCGAACTTGATGTCCACTTTGTGAGAGATAAAGTGCTTGAGAAGACCTTAGAAATTAGATATATTCCCTCTAGTGAACAGGTAGCAGATTGCTTGACGAAAAGTCTGTCTCATGGTCAGTTTGAGTTTTTAGTTAACAAACTTGGAGTGGTAGCTACCCCACTCAGATTGAGAGGGGATGTCAAGAATATTGAATCAGCAGCCCAATACAGTCAGGCCCAATGCACACCTCAGCCCTCAGTCCAAGATCATGGGAAAGAGCAGTTTGGTATCCAATGATTAGAGAATAAATATTCTCCTCTATTTCTGTGAATTTGTAACAAACTTTGTACTGACATTATGACGTGTATTTCTCTAAAATATTCCTGTGTAATACAAATCTCCTATAAATGAAATTCATTAGACTCAGCAAAGAATTAGCTGAGCATTTCATCATTTACTATCATTATTCTCTTTCCTATTTTATCTATAATTTTGTCTCCAGATCGTTTGCCGGGTAAACATGCCAGTTTCAGGGGTGTGAAAAGAAAGCGAGATCCAAAAGAGCTTAATTGGAGTAAAAATAGTATTTTCTTTGAACTTGAGTACTGGTCCGAACTTGAACTGAAGCACAATTTACATGTGATGCATGTAGAGAAAAATGTTTGCAACAGCTTACTCGGTACTTTTCTTATGAATGAGAAATCTAAAGACATCACCAATGCACGAGTAGACTTGAAGAATTGGGGTATCCGAGAAGAGTTGCACCTTAAGGAAGATGGTACAAAGTTGATCAAACCACATCATATGTGCTCTATAGCGGAGGGTTATGTTGTCGATGAAGCTTTGACTTTTTGTTCGCAATATCTTCACGGCATATAGACTAAATTTAATCGTCCGGATTGAAATGAAGATATTGTTATTCCTAAAAGACAGTTGTCAGTTTTTGAATCACAATGTCGTCCAAGTAGCAAAAAGAAAATCATATCCCTTGACTATCTTTATCGAAAATAAGCGGAGTGGTTTATACTCTATAATTGCCCTGAAATCCAACCATATATGGAGTAAGTAGCTCAACACATATATGAATTCATTAAATTTAATTCATGTCAAACTGTTATCTTACCTTAATCCTTGTGATATACAGTGAATGCCTTCGAGAAAATTCAAACATAAATCTTCAAAAAGATTTCCCTATCTAGTTTAAATTGAAGGTAAATTATCGAAACTAAAAAATTCTTACAAAATTCGTATCGATTAATATTATCTCATTGTGTTCTTTTTTGTGGCATACTCTATAGATGGGTCGTTTGCGGCAAGTACAGTCAACTGAGTGTACTGATGAATTATTTGCTTTGGCAAACGGGTCCAATCAGAATGCATACTCCTACACGGCTTGCATTGTTAACAATGTGAAGTTTTTGGTCCATAGTCGTGACGAAAGACGTACCACTCAAAATAGTGGAGTTTCGGTGCCAGGACCGATGGTGTCACTTTCTACGGCCAACTTGAGTAGATTGTAGAGTTATGCTATTCCCATGATTACTCGGTAGTATTGTTTCGATGCAAATGGTTCAACACCAATGCAAGCAAGGGTCGAAATGTGACTGAGAATAACATAACTAGTATCATGATTAATTTTGAATGGTACAAGAATGATTGGTTTATTGTCGCCACTCAAGAAAAATAAGTTTTCTACTTGGAAGATCCTTCAAGAAACAAAAATTGGAAGGTAGTAGAAGAAGTCAATCATCGAAATATCTGGGATTATCCAAGTATCGATGATGATAATGAGGTTGATGTCATACACGATAGCACTTCATCAAATTTTGTACTCACTGTGGAATTAGGAGAGTTGGAGATTATGCATTTGGATCGACCTGGCCACACCAGCATAATTAGGGAAACATCTCGATCTGTTCCGGATGTGGATGATGATTTCATCAATGACGATGATGATGATGAAATTAGTGAAGATGATTTAGAAAGTACAGATGATGATACAGGAATCGACATTGATGAGGAATAATATTTTCTTATGCATATTCATACTTGTATGTTTAATGTGTATGTTTTAATTTGAATACTTTTCAATCAATATATGACTTTTCTCAACAATGTTTGTTTTTCAATAGTTTCGACTGCATTACCGAAATTATTTAAGTTATGTAATTAACCTCCAACTATAACTAAGTTTAAGTTAATAATTATTTAAAATGCAAAGATATGTTTGCTACTGTTGCTCGTTCTCATAGCGGTGATGGAGCGGATCCTCCTCCTCCTTCAGATCCCACGCGAGTTCCTACTTCCTGTGAGACAGGTAATATACTATAATTAGTCTACATTTTATCAATAAATGACAAATTATTATTATTTTATTCAATTTAATTGTATTGTTTAATTAACATATGCAGCGGCTGCCGCAAAAAGAAGAGGTAGGTCTCAATCGAAAAATTTGCAGCAACTCATCAACGATAATAAAGGTCCATTGACTCTACAATTTGATCTGAAGGAGGGAACCTACAAAGTAGTTGGTGATTTTGGGACGTTGTTCACGAGACTTATTGGCAACCTTATTGGTCACCATGTCCTGTTATATTATGACTCGTGGCAGAGTGTTCCAGATGAGCACAAGATTGGATTGATGCAAAAACTTGAGGAAAATTTATCTAGTTATTCACATGTAATTTTTTTTATAATTTAAAAAATTTCACTATTTTTTTAAGGAATTTTTCATTCGTCCTTGAGTTCTCCCGAGTGGCTACTGATAGAGACTAGGATTGGGTGAGAGTTTCAAGCTCACTACATGGATAGAAAAGGTCGCAAGAAAAGACACTTCGATGAACATGAAGGGTAGGATGATATAGAGACAGCCACAAAGAATCCACTGGAGGGCATTGACAACGAGAGTTGCCAGAAGTTGGTTGACCTTTTCACCACTCCACAGTTCATGGCACGATCAAAGGAAAATGCTACCAACAGAGCAAAACAGAAGTATCCAAGTCTCCATGGATCGACTTCTTATGCTTCTGCTCGATTTAAGAAGGTAAATAAAAATATATAGATAATTTAAAATATTTTAAGTTATCTTAATAATAATTTCAACAGTTAACTGATATTTTGTTAAATTTTGTTTTCTAAAGATGAATCTTCAGACCAAGGAACTGTCTAGCATTATCAATACGTTCCATGACATGCGCAATCATCCGACACGAGGATGGGTGAACACGAATGCTAAGGATGCATATGTAAGTAACTTTCTAAGTTTTGTATCTATGTATATTACTCAATTATATTAAGTATTAATTGTTTTGTTTCTAAATTGCAAGATGCCTTGCAGCAAGAAGTCCAGACACAATCCATTTCACAATCTCAATTTGAATTTGAAGCGGGAAGTGCCACTATCAGTGAGACACATCATCTCAAAAGTACTTGGTCAACATCGTGGACACAATAGACGTATTGGACGGAAGTTGAAGTGCACTAGTACCTATGCCTCAAGTGCTACCAGATCCTCTTCACAATCAGAGGCATCACCGTTTTCGTCCACCACAGTTGGCCCTCCAACGATACCACCTGAGACTTTCCAGTCCATGATTCAACACTTCAGTCAAGCCTTTATGACCGAGAGCAACAACTTCCAGCAAATGCAACAATATTTGCAAACAACAAATCCGAGCATCCAACCTCCACAATTTCAGCCTGTCAACTTGGACATGAACATGATACAGTCCATGATGGCAAAATTTCAACCACAACAGCCACAACCACCACAGCCACCACCACAACAGCCCGACGATAATGACTTTGGAATTGATTTTGATGACATTTAGTTTTGTTATATTACTATTTTTAAATTATTAATATTTTGGGATTTTATTTTTATTTTGGAGACAATACTACTCATGTTTTGTTATCTTACATTTTGGAGACTATGTATATTGTTAAATTGGTTTTATTATTTAATTAATAAATTAATTTTATTATTTAATTAAATAAGTTGGTTTTATTTATTTAATTAATATTTAATATTTTATTAAATAAATTTTAATCAATATAATTAAGTAAATGTATATATTTTTAAAAAATTGTATACCTACAGCGACGACGCCATAGGGTAAACGCTGAATAAAAAATCAGAGTTTCCGTGACACTACAGCGACGCCATATCGTCACTGAAGGCATATAAACCAACGCACTCTACAGCGACGACATGTCGTCGTTGTTGATGGAGCGGTCGACGAACCTACAGCAACCACATGTCGTTGCTGTGGAAGTTTTTGAAACTCAATTTTTAATATTTGCAACCACCAACAGTGATGACATATCGTCGTAATATTCCAGTCCTACATAAAAAAAATATTTCCTATTGCGACCGACATGTCGTCGCTGTAGTAAAACACTATTGCAACGATTGTGTTTTGTTGTCACCGTAGATTGCTACACATACGGACCTACAACGACGCCGTTTTGGCGACGATATGTCGTCGCTGTATACCTACAACGAAGATTTCTTGATCTATAGCGACAAAAAAAGTTGTCGTCGTAGGCTTTTTTTCTTGTAGTGTTTTAAATGATCATTAGTTGATATATTTAATTAATAATTCGAAATTGTATTTAACTAAGTATTAATAAACATATATGGTCAAGTTCTATATATTCTCTAATATATAAAGTACCTCTACTAAAGTGTCATACTACACTAGCAATCCAAATCTAGATCACACACTACAAGAAATTCGACATTTACCTACCAATATTAATTGTAGGTAAAGATGTCGTATTGGTAGGTAAATCCTTTTACCTACATATTTTGACCAATAATGTATTGGTAGGTAATAGTTAGTCGAGAAAGGTACCATTACCTACGATTGACATATCAGTAGGTAAAACTCACGTGGACCCCACAGAAATGACTTGGACTTGTTTGACGTGGCATCTTCTGTTGCAACTGACGTGGCTATCCTTGTGGCAATTTTTTAGTGGAACACGTGACACACATTTGTTGGACCAGTTGGAACTTAATGATTGGGTTACTTTCCTATTTTTATTGATTATGTGGCTCTAAATGATTGGTCCACATGTCATGATGTGGTATACTTGTTCTTACCTACATTTATTTATTGGTATATAAAGATTTTTAGATACGTAACTTTAATTATATATTTGAATTTAATTTAATATAAATAATAAATAAAAGTAACTAATTTTAAAAATATTGAACATTTTTCTCAAATAAATTATTTAAAATTAATAATAAAATAAACAAACATATATTGTAAAATATTCATTGCTTATTAAAGATTAGTGTTAAACTAATTACATTTCATAAAAAAATATCAACAAGTCTATTACAAGTGATTACAAACTCAATAGTATAATTTTCTTGATATTCTTCACTTTGAGACTCCTTTTTCTCTAAATTGAACTTGTGAATGTCGATTATGGATTTGTGAGGTGGACACCGACAATGGCTGGAGGTGGGGTTCGAGTTGGCAACAATGGAAAAATATAATTAATCTCAACACAATAATTATCCCCAATTTAATAATCATAAGGATTTCAGAAAATATGATTTATTATTATGGACATTTATGACACTTGATATACTAGCATACATATTAAAAAATAAATATATGAGCACATCAAGTCTCATAATCACAAGCATAAAATAAAATCATTCATCAGCACCACAGACAAAAAAAATAAAAACAATCAGAGTAGCATAATGATCCAAATTAGAAAAAGAAAATATAAGTCAACAATCAAAACTATATTTAATAGGCAATAGGCTAAAGGAGTGTGATACTTTGAACATTTTTTAACATAAACAAACAAGACTCAAAAACCTCAGTTTCAAATTGATTTAGTGACCTCTAAAAAAATCAAATAGCAATTGAAGAGCAAAAGCAACAATATTATCAAAAAATATTATCAGTAACTAGCATGCATATTGTAACGCCCTGGATAGCCAGGACCGCTACTCTGTGTGTTTATAAAGTGCTAGACTCGCTAATCAAGTCATTAAAGTAAAAACGTGTTATTGAAATAGTAGAGGAACTAGGGTTAAAAACGTTTTGGTCTCAAAAGATACATTTTCATTACCAAACATTGTTTATGTACATGGGATCCCAAAAATGACAGTTTAAAAGCCATTTACAAAAGTTACAAAGTCTAATACATTAACAGCCATACTAAGGCAAAATGAGCAGTTAGGTGATCTCTGTCCTGACACACTCCTCGATCATGGTGATCGAACGGCTGGCTATGTACATTTCACCTCGGAGCTCTCCACCTCAGACCTGGTCCAACTTGCCCTTGCCTTTACCTGCACCACGTAGCACCCGTGAGCCAAGGCCCAGCAAGAACATATACCAATAATAGAGCATGCACATTTAGCTGTCAGGTCAATCTCACATATGACATCTCATAAACTTCAAGCATAGCAACAATCAGGTATTTCATATACAAAGCATATCAATAATCAAGTATTTCATTTACAAAGCATATCAGCTCATATAACACAATGCACAGATGATAACCAGAGCTAACGCTCACAAGCTGCTCCCTCTGTTATCCTTTCATTTCTGGCTCCCAGTGGCCAAATCGCGTCCCATGCGCTAAATTCATGAACGGTACTCTTAGACCACTTATACGTGTCCCTTGGCATAATACCAACGATGACACAAAACAATTCTCGGGAGCACTTAGTCCCATCACAATCATACATTCGGGTGCAGTGTTCTTACCTTTCAATTCACTAGTTTTCGATGTCACGACACCTTGAGCACGATCCCACTCGAGCCCTAGTGCTTACCTAAGCACAATCATGGTCAAAGTCAACATCAATCGTCAAGTTCAAAACCTAGCCCCGGGGCTAATCCCGAGCCCCCGGGATGTCCTAGTTCCACCAAACAAGGTGGTGGAACCAAACCTCAAACCTTAGGTCAAAAACCCTTGCAAAATACCCCAAAATCCCCTTCAGAAGGCAGGGTAGCGCTACAGCGCTCTTGGGAGGGCGCTATAGCGCTACAGACAGAACCAAAACCCTTCCAGCATATGGGCCTAGCGCTACAGCGCCCAAAGGCTAGCGCTGTAGCGCTAGTCACAGGCAGCCCAACACCAAAATTTCCTTTGTGCGATTTCTCTCGAGCCAACCTCAACCAAACCTCTTCCAACTCTTACCCAAACTTAAAAACAACCTCATGACCACACTCCACTCATCCCAAGCACTCTAAACATCTAAACTCCAAGCACATGCAATCACAAACTCAAAATTCACCATAGCCACCTCCAAACTTCAGAACCCTACATAAACCAGCTGAACATCAAAACTAAAGCTTAGAATTCATACCTTTGATAGAATTTCGCCCACAAGCTAACCCTAGGCTCCCTTGGCTTGCTGCTCCTCAGCCCTAAGCCTGAATTCCCTAAAGTTCCATTCAATTCCATTCAATTCAACACAAGTACCACAACTTAAAAACCAGAAACAGAAATGGATGAACTCTAGAATCTTACCTCAAGTATTGGTGAAACCCTGTTAAACCTCTGTCAATTCCTTAGCCTTAGATCAAAGTCCTTGAGGTTTAGTTATCCCAGCTCTCCTCTAAGCTTTACTCCAGAAATTCTCCAGAAATAGATGAAGGAAAGTGTAAACCGACTCAAGAAACTCTCTCTGTTTTCCCTCCTTCTTTTCCCTTCTTTTTCAGACCCTTTTGATATTCTATAAATCCCACTATCTTAAAACCTCAGTAATACCCTTCCTTAAAAGTCAAATGACCTTTATGCCCTCACAATTAACTCTAATCCTTTAGTCCACTTAAGGGTATTTTAGTCATTTTGCCTAATTTCCGCTACTTCCTCGAATGTCTCTATTATTTCCCGCTTAATTCCCGATACCTAATTAATCACCAATAGCATTCCTCAATGTTACAATAATCCCCAGCTTATCCACTAAATTCCCATTTACACCCCTGAGCTCACCCCGAGCCGGGTATAAATCCCCGCTATGACTTTTACGCTACTTTGCTCACTAGGATCGTCTCGAGTCACAGATTACAGATATATCCACATAATAATGTGGTCTCAACAATTATCACGTATATCAAAGCAGTTATGCCCATAATGGCCAAAATTACGATTATGCCCTTCTAACCTAATCTGGGCCTATATGCACACTAACACACATAGTCATGCATCTCAAGTACTCAAGTAATCATATAACATGCTTAAGTCATAATAATCACACATAATTCCCATCATGCCCTCCTGGCACACTAATCAAGGCCCTTAAGCCTTATTAGTGAATTTGGGTCGTTACACATATGTTAAACTCAAAAACTCAAAATAAAAATTATATTCAAAGTTTAACATAAAAAAGCTCATAATAAAAAATAGATGTCTCTTCTCTTTTTTAAAAAAGAAAAACAAATTCATATATATAATCAATGAATATAATACATAAATCAAATACCAAACACAAAAAATTCATACTTTAAAAAAACCAGATTCAAAACATATTTGTAACCAGAACAAAAATCATACTCAAACACACAAAACTCTTAAACTCAAAAACTAGTTATCTCTCAAAAGCAAAGTTCACCCTACAATATCAACATCAAAGTTCACCCTACAAACCAGAAAGCAGAGCATGCTAAAAATAGAGAAACACTTGAGATTAATGCAAAACTTTGGAAATAAAGAAACAAAGAAATATGAAAAAGAAAATAGCTAAATATGGAAAAACAAATATCAGAAACAAAGTGCCCACCCATCCAAACATCTAAATCTGAGTATAGGTACAAATGATCAGATACACTAATGTAGTAAACTTATTAAATTAATCTACATCCTAAATCTGAATATCAATATCAATAACAAAGTACATAAAAAAAACTCCAAATCTGAATATAGCAACAAAGTATCAATTTATTGACGATAGCCCAATAAACAAGAAACAAGACATCAAGAAATTCAATGGGATTATACATTAAAAATATCTAGGTTTCAAATATCAAAACTGCAGAGACTAGTAGGCGGTGTATAAAAACAGAGACCAGTAGGTTTCAAATTCAATGAGATTATACAGAAAATAGAGAATTGAATCATTTTATATAATGAACTAAGACACCATATAAAAAACAAATACAAACGAAATAACCCCATAGTTGAATCCCTAAATGAGGTATACCCAATGCACAAAGAAAACAACATAGAACTGCCTCAGAACAATGAAAGCCACAAGCCAAAAATCATATTTACATATTCAACCTTAACCAAAACAAAGCATAACAAATTGCCTCAGAATTATACTTCATCATCAAACCTTCGTATTAATGGGGATTTAATCAACATAATCATACAATTTTACCTCCAAACCACCTAGCCAACAGGCCAAAAATCTTAGAGCCACCAAGCCTAATCCGAGAATAATAGAGCACCAATCCAAATTTGAAAATCTCAAAGCCACCAAGACCACGTAAAACTCTCAAGGCCATTGAGACCAACACAAAAATCACAAATTCTCCAAACAAATCAAGCCTTGTGAATCAATACAAATATATATAAAAAATACTAATGGTAATCAGAGGAACACCAACATGTTCTTCATAAAATCATAAAGCCAATATAAACAATTTTAATCTAACAAAAAAAAAATTAAACAAGGCAAAAAAATGGTTACGGCTTACAGAGCCTTAATAGTCGAGGGATAAGAGAGATTTATGAAGGCAACAATGAGTTTCGATGAAGGCAGAGACCAGTAGGCAGCGGGTCAGTGATTCGAAGGACGATGGTGGGGGCTCAGAAATTCGAAGAAAAATTGCAGCAGCTCAGGGATTCAAAAGACGATGGTGGTAGCTCAGAGATTCGAAGAAAAATAGCAGCGCCTCAGAGATTGAAGCAAGCGTACACGTGTATGAGAGGGAGCCCGAAAAGAGAGCTATATGGGCAGAGGGGGTCCGAAATGGGAGGGATCTGTTGAGAGGGAATCGGAATTGGGGAAGAGAGGTAGTCGGAGAAGGGGAAGACGAGGGCACATGTGGGAGGCGGCGAGAGTAGATATGAGAGTTAGTGTTAGGTTAGGGTTATAATAGAATTAGGGTTATATAAAAAATATATATTAATAATAATTAAATCAAAATTAATTTTGATTTATATAATTTTTTTAAATATAATGTTCGTGTCATGTGTCACTTAGTAATACGTCCACATGTATTACTCACTTGACATGTCACTAGATTTCTCACATGTCAGCAGCCACATATTTTTTTTTATTATTATGTAAAAATCGGAGGGAAAAATAAGAAGGAATCAACAAAAGATTTCCCTCCAAACATAATCGTAGGTAAATATTTTACCTACAATTACTAATTGTAGGTAATAATAAAATTTATAACCCCACCCATTTTATTGGAGAATCCCCTACCAATAGTCGCTACGAAAATATAATCGTAGGTAAAAACCATATTTATCTACCAATAAATATTCGTAGGTAAGAAATTAGTAGGTAAAGGGAGAATTTCTTGTAGTGACATGTATTCATAATACTAGTGGACCGTACTTGCAGTAATTAATTTAAAGATTCCATAACATTATTTTACTGCGAACTATTCAAATTCATTTATCTCAAACACAATCCTCTCGTACCAATACATGGTTGAGATCACATATATGAACTTAGGAATTTTTTTGAGATTTACTTAATATTATCACAGAATAATATATTCTATAAAATATATGCATAACAGATTTAATTTATTTATTTATTTCTCAAAACAATGTCTACTATATATGCTTTCAAGTTTCAATTCCCAACAGATAGGTGTCCAAGCACGCAGGCTTTCAATGTCTCCCACTGGAAAATGTGAGAGACATCCCACTTTTTTTAACATATTTCACATATTTTGGGAGTTGTGAGACTCACAACTTCCGATGGGAGACATTAAAGATCATTTGTAGGGAGTCATTAAAAGTAGAAATTGTCGTAGTAACAACAAAATAACATTTATTAACTTCATAAATATTAATTCCTTTATGTTTTCTAATAACTGAACTCTCCCTACTAAAGCCTTCTTTTGGTGGACATTCTCTGAGCACTCTATGAACTATTCACCTCCTTGATTCAAGTTTAATCTTACTGAGCAGATTTGGGTATTAAGCCCTCATATGCCTGAGCGCTTTTCAACATTTAGAGAACAACTTCTCAGACACTCTTTGCCTTTGTGACACAATTTGAGTGTTTCCCTACCTTATGTTGGAAGTCCATCTTTTTCTCCCAAAATTGTTTTATGTGAGTCTAAGTAAGGCTTCAATGGTTAATCTGAATACATAGCTAAAGTTATTTTAGTTGGCAAATACATTGTTAGTGACTCAAGTGTGTATATATATATATATATTATAATTTATTTTTTATAAATAAAAAATATTATAAAAAAAGTATAATTGATCAAAATCTAAATATCAAAATAGTTGTATATTTTTCATTGTTAGTGATATGTTTTTTTATAGTATAATAAAATCATTTACAACTAAAATTGAATACATGATATTAAAAGCTACATGTACAAAGTAGTTTTATTATCTCATTTACGTTACTTTATCGTTTTTTATATATATATAAGAAAAAGACTATACCTTACAGCCAATTTTAGTATCATTACCAAGAAAGATGAAATTAAATAAAACTTAAAACAATAACAATAAATTACAAGTACCATATACACATATACAAAAAGAAAGTTTAGTTTAGTTATATTTAAATCTTATTTACAGCCAAAAGACATTTACAGTGATAGGACCATACACATGCATTATTTATAACCAAAAGGCATTCAAACTTAGCTAAATATATACAGTCAAAACTTTAGTTTGAACTATATATTTACAGTGAGAACTTTTACAGCCGTTGCTCCAATTTAGTTGGCTTGATCAGATGCATCAATCAAGTAAGTGATAATGAACTTGTTCTTCTTCTGTTGATGATACTCATATGGATAAGTCTTTATGTGAGCAATAATATATTCATTGGAGCTAGAGACCGAAGCAATATTTTCTAGATCTTCTATTGCTTCCTAATAATATTGAGACAAAAGCATAATAGAAACTGATATCAGTAAAAAAATAAAATATATAAATTATAAAACTTAATAAATATGCTTAAGTTAACAAATGTACTTGTTATAATTCAGTGTAGAATAAAATAAATATATCCAATCAATAAATGATTGAGAAGTGATAAAAGGTTAAGCCAGCATTTATATGTCTCATACCTCAGTGGTATGTTCCATTAGTTTTAAGTTTTAATGCAGAAAATTAAGGAACACTTCTGCATTCTTTCCAAAGATTGTGGCAGGAAGTAATCCGGAATGATCTTCACATAGAATTAATAAAGAAAATTTGGATGTGAATAGTTACTATATATTAATAAAAAAAACTTCAAAATGAAAAATTAGAACAGGCCAATTTATTAATTATATTTAAATGATACAATTGTGTTATAATTAACTTATAATAATATAATCTGATTTATGAAGAAAAAAAAAATAAAATATGAGGGTGATTTCTTGAATAGAATGTGAACCTGAGGATATTTGTTTGCGCCTTTTTGGACGAATCTTGATTGCTAAGAGCATCTCCAACTTATTATCTTATTATGGTGTTGCACCAACACCAAAACTAAAGAATCTTAGCACCATATTTTTTTTCCATTCTAACCACAACACCAAAAATTACACCAAAAAATATATTATTTATTATTATATTATTTTCACACAAATTAAAATAAATTATATAAAAAATTAATTATGAAATATTTGAAATTTTATTTAAAAAATTAAATTATATGTGTATTTATAATTTAAAAAACCCAACATAAAATATAGACCCAAATAATACTCATATGTTTATATATATATATAAATATATATATATAAAAGATATAAATATATTTATCTTAATAAAAAAAAAATTGTTGTGTGAACAGTGCATGGCATATATGTTGTGGTACTGTTCATAAACGGCTAAATGAGGGTATATTTGCAGTTGGGTTGGAGTTCTATATATATATATGCTTATCACGACATATAATGCCGTATTGGTGTGTGATTGGTGTTGGCCTAATGCAAGTACATCTGCAAAATTATGATAATAATGTTACAAATAAATTTAGATGGTAAGTTGAAATAATTATGCGATGTTGTTTGTATACCCACGTCCATTGCAAGATTTTTGTACTGCTGTAAAGCATTGAAAGTTACGCTTATTGATTATACTTACTTGATGGTATATGAAGTTGAAATAGGATATAATAATTGTTATTAATATTTTTTTTAATATTTGATAAAAAGGTTAGTAGAGGTAATGATAGTAGCAGATAGTCTATAAGGCCAACTACAATGCTGGTTGCTATATACGTAGCCGGTTGACTTTTTCTGACAGGCAACATATAAAAAAAAATGGCTTACCATTGGAGCCATACGTTGCCAATTAATAATGAAGGAGCCGTTGCCTCTGTGAGGCAACGGTGCCTTCTTTATATTTTATTATTTTTTTTAATTATATATATATATATTATATAAAAAATGTATTCGTTGGTAAAAAATGGTAATATTAAAAAAATTTCTTCTATAAATACTCATCTATTTCATTCAATTTTCACACCATTTCATACATTTTTCTTCCAAATTATCAATATCACAAAATTTATTTTTTTACCAATAGATTCCCAAAATTCTCAAAATTTTCCAAATTCTTCAAATACCAACTCCCAAAATCTAAATTTTCAAAATTCATCATTTTCTCCATATACCAATCCCCAAAATCCAAATTTTCAATATTCTCATTTCAATCAAAATTTTCAAAATACTCCTTCTACTTATCCTCAAAATCCAAATTTTCAATATTATCAATTTAACCAAAGTTTTCGAAATTCTCAAAATTATCCCATGTCCTCCTACCCTTACCAAAATTTTGGCTCTATTGAGACACCCCAACAAGCTTTATTCTTCACACCAACAAATTCACTACCATATGCATTTCATATGCCTTCCCTACACCAACCCGAAATGGTTTCAAGAAATTATAGGCCAAGTATGGAAAAGTCTAGTATTGATTTGAATCGTGAAACATCATCGACATTTATCTCTGAAACCCAACCTGAACATAGTGTTGAAGGGTTGGAAAATGTAGTTCTACACAATGAAGATGAATAAAGGCATAAATGTAAAGTCAGCTGGAGCAAGGAAGCCACTATACTTCTGATAAGTGGATGGCTTAATACATCTAAGGATGCCATTGTGGGGAATGACCAGACTTCTACACATTTCTGGGCTCGAATCGCAGATTACTTCAACACCAACCAAAAAGGTGAGCAAGCAAGGACTGGAAGGCAATGCAAAGACCATTGGAACAAGATGAATCAAAAGGTGGCGCGATTCAATGGATGTTATAAACGAGTTCAATTAGCACATCACAGTGGTTGGTCTGATGAGCAAATTCTTGAGAATGCACATCAATTGTACAAATCTGAAAATAACAACTCAAATTTTCTGCTTGTGGATTGTTGGAGATTGCTAAAGGATGAGCCGAAATGGAATACAATGTACCAAACAAAAGGTGGTAAGAGAACAAAGGTGTCAGATACATGGGCATTTACTTCTTCTTCCAATGCAGACATCAGTGATGATGAAGTACATGAAGTGCGCCCTACTGGCCAAAAGGCAGCAAAGAGAAAAGGGAAGGAAAAAAAAGACACACATGCTAGATTTATAGAGATTAGTGAACGGAAAGCATTTGCATTGGAGAAATTGGTGGCGATAAAAGAGAAAGAGGCAGAAGATAATAGGATGACAAAATACATGGATTATCTCATCATGGACACGTCGCATATGACTCATGAACAAAAGAAAGATCATGAAAACTTGTGTACTTATATTAAGAATAATATCCTGAAGTTGTAATTGCTATGTATTTTTATCAACTGCATTATTATGTATTTTATTTTATTTAAATAAATTATCCTTTATGTTAACGGCTATATTTCAACGGCTACATTTCAACGGTTATATTTTAACGGCTACATTTTAACGACTATATTTCAACGGCTATATTTTAACGACTATATTTCAACGGCTATATTTTAACGGCTATATTTCAACGGCTATATTTTAACGGCTACATTTTAACGGCTATATTTCAACGGCTATATTTTAATGGCTACATTTTAACAGCTATATTTCAACGGCTATATTTCAACGGCTATATTTCAACGGCTATATTTTAACGGCTACATTTCAACGACTATATTTTAACGGCTACATTTTAACGGCTATATTTTAACGGCTATATTTAAACGGCTACCATGTCTATAAATACCAAATTTCAATATTCCTTTTACTCAACTCTCCATTCAATCCTTCATTTTACTCTTTCATTCATCTTTCATTCCCAAATATCATATACTCTAAGTTCAACAATGGATTTGCCAAATTATCCGAATCCATACGACAATATGAGTCTAGAGTATATCATAATTGCAGAGTATACTGACGATCATGATGATCAATATTTCAAAGCGATCATGGATGGGGGTAGCTCAACAAGACAAGGAAGAAAGAGAGCCCACATTGATAGAGGTCGTGTAGAAGGACACCAACGTTTGTTCGATGACTAATTTTCTGATGAACCGGTGTATACAGAATATCAATTTCGAAGAAGATTTAGAATGCGTAGACATGTATTCCTACCCATAGTGCAAGCTCTAGAAAATCATTCAGAGTATTTCCATACGAGGTTTGATGCAGTCGGTAGAAGGGGGCTTTAGCCATTACAAAAGTGCACCGCTGCTATGCAAATGTTGGCATATGGAGCGCCTGCCGATTATGTTGATGAGTATGTTCGAATTGGTGAAACTACTGCTATTGAATGTCTAGACAATTTCGTTCGAGGAGTGAATGATATTTTTGGGACCGAATATTTAAGACGGCCCAATGCTGGGGACATCCGTCGCTTACTTCAAATAGGGGAGGTGCGTGGTTTTCCAGGCATGTTGGGAAGCATTGATTGTATGCACTGGGAATGGAAAAATTGCCCAGTTGCATGGAAAGGACAATTCACGCGAGGTGATCACGGCAGGCCAACAATCATGCTCGAAGCAGTTGCATCACAAGATCTCTGGATATGGAATGCATTTTTTGGTGTTCCGGGATCCAATAATGATTTGAACGTGTTAAATCAATCCCCATTATTCAGTGAAATCTTACAAGGGCAAGCTCCAAGAGTTGAGTTTACAATAAATGGCACACAATACAACAAGGGGTACTATCTAGCAGATGGTATCTATCCAGAGTGGGGTACATTTGTTAAAACTATCCCACTACCTCAAGGAGAGAAAAGAAAATTATTTGCTCAATGCCAAGAAGCGGTACGTAAAGATGTTGAGCGAGCATTTGGAGTACTTCAATCTCGTTTTGCTATTGTACGAGGACCTGCACATTTTTGGCAAAGAGATGTTCTCAAAGATATTATGTATGCATGTATCATATTGCACAATATTATTGTCGAGGATGAAAGAGATGCATATGAGAGTTTGGTTGATTTTAATTATGATGACGGCCCTACAAACACCCCAACAGTTGAAGTATTGCATGGACCTATTTCCGACTTCCCGACAATGCTGCAAAGAAATGCTGAAATTCGTGATAGAAATATTCATCGCAATCTTCAAGCAGACTTGGTGGAACACATATGGTCAAAATTTGGAAATCATTTTAATTAGTTTTTTTTTAATTATATTAGATTGATTAATTACGATTATGTCATTTTATAAGTTTTTTTTTTAAATTTAGTCTAATTTAAATATCATGTACTATTTATTTATATTAATATATGAATTTAAAAAATTTAGTATGATAATATTTATAATTATAAAATGATATATTAAATAATATTATGTGGGGACCATGGTTGGCAATTTTTAGGGTAGCTTGCATTGGAGTATTTTTAAGAAATATGTTGCCAAAAGTGATGTGGATGAGAGAGAAAATAAAAAATTATATTTTTTAGTTGATTTAGACATTTTAGGCAATGTTAGAGTAGTTTGCATTGGAGATGCTCTAAGTATATGACGGTATGATGGTGATAAGTTGATGAGAAGGTTGATGGGAAAAGTCACAATTAATAAGAGGAATTTATTTTGTGAATATAGAAATGGTAGAATTGGTATTGGAAAGGAGTTAAAGGAAAATAAATTTTATTTGATTTGTGTTGTTCTTCTTACATTCATTTGATACACAAAACCATATATATATATAGTGGTTAAGGTCGGTGATAACAAACCCACTTTTACAAAAATATTTTTAGATTATTCTAGCTACTTTTTATTCTAAGCACATTTAGATTTTTCTAATTCTTTAGTTTAGTAAAAAATTTAACTAGAATTTTCTAGAAAAAATAACTTCTAGAAATGTGTAGCACTTTTCTTTACTCCTCCTTGATACACATTTCAATAACTCCGATCAAGTCTCGTAGTAGTTCAAATTTGCCTCTTGGTAGTGCCTTTGTGAAAATGTCTGCTAGTTGTTCTTCAATCCTGCAGTGCTTGAGTTCTATTTCTTTGTTTGTTTTGGCTTCTCTAATGAAATGATACTTGATGCTTATATGCTTCGTTCTGCTGTGAAATACGGGATTTTTGGCCATTGCAATAGCTGATTTGCTATCGTAATAGATCTTTGTAGCTTCATTTTGTGATTCTCCCATGTCTTCAAATATTCTTTTCAACCATATAGCTTGGCTTGTAGTCATTGCTGTGGAAATATACTCTGCTTCAGCTGATGATTGCGCAACTGTCGCTTGTTTCTTTGATGCCCAGGAAAATATCCCTGATCCAATTGTGAAGGCATATCCTGTCGTGTTTTTCATATCGTCTAGTGATCCTGCCCAGTCACTGTTTGTGTAGCCAATGAGTTTTAACTCTTGCATGACTCCATACCATATTATGTAGTTCTTTGTCCCTTGCAAGTATCTAAGGACTCTCTTGGCTGCTCCGTAGTGAACTTGACTTGGATCGTGCATGAATCTTGATAGGAGACTGACTGCATACATAATTTCAGGTCTTGTAGCTGTCAGATAGAGTAAGCTGCCAATTAAACTTCTAAACTTCGATTCATCTGCTTTTGGTGAGTCGTCCTCTTTCTTGAGAGCTTTGTTGTTGTCTAGTGGAGTTGATACTGTCTTACATCCCTCCATTTTGAACTTCTTCAATAATGTCTCTGTATACTTCTTTTGTGAAATGAAGATTCCATCTTCTTTTTGAGTTATTTCAATACCAAGAAAGTAGTGCATTAAGCCCAAATTAGTTATCTCAAAACTCTTCATGATGTCTTCTTTAAATTTCTTGATCATCTCCTTATTATTGCCTGTATAGATGAGATCATCAATATATAGAGAGACAACAAGTGTGTCACTTGTACCTTGAGTCTTGATGTAGAGTGTTGGCTCACTGTTGCTCCTCCTGAATCCTTGTTCAATGAAGTAGCTATCAATCCTGCTGTACCAGGCTTGCGGAGCTTGCTTCACGCCGTATAAAGCCTTTTTTAATCTGAGAACTTTGTCTTCTTGTCCTTGCACCATGAACCCTTGAGGTTGCTCTACATATATTTCTTCATCAAGGCAGTCGTTGAGGAATACTGACTTTACATCTAGCTGAAAAATCTGCCATTTCTTTTGTGCGGCTAGAGAAATTAAGGCCCTTATTGTGTCCAGTCGTGCAACTGGAGAAAATGTCTCATTGTAGTATACTCCATGTTGTTGTGAGTATCCTTTAGCGACTAACCTTGCTTTATGTTTTTTAATCGAGCCGTCTGGGTTGAGCTTTGTCTTGTAAACCCACTTGACTCCTATAGTGTCTTTGTCTTGTGGACGATCTACAAGTTCCCAAGTCTCATTCTTCTTGATCATCTTTATCTCTTCGTCCATAGCTTTTCTCCATACTTCTTGCTTTTGAGCAGCTTCAAAACTTTCTGGCTGCATAAGCATTAAGTTGCACGTCTCGTAGATCTCTGCTAATGATCTCGTTCGCAGTGGTGGTGATTCTGGTTGGGATTCTATGGCTTGTGCCATCTCTTCTGTGGTTGGTTGAGTTGGAACATCATTTTGATCAAGTTCTTGTCTCGGCAGTAAAGGAATGTTGACAGTCTTTCTTTCAACTTCTTCTATCTCCCAATTGTATGTCGCATCTTCGTCGAATTGTACGTCTCGGATGATTATGAGCTTCTTCGTTCCTAAGCTATAGACTCGATAGCCTTTTGATTGAGTACTATAGCCTAAGAAAATTCCTTTCTCAGTCTTCTCATCTAGCTTGCCTCTTTTCTCTTTTGGAATGTGAGTGTAGCATATGCAGCCGAAGAACTTGAGATGCTTTGTGGATGGTTTCCGTCCAGTCCAAGCTTCGATTGGCATCTTGTCTTGCATAGCTTTGGTTGGACATCTGTTTAGCAGATAGACTGCAGTGCTTACTGCCTCTCCCCAAAAATGCTTTGGAAGACCTTTCTCCATGAGCATGGCTCTTGCTGTCTCCATAACAATTCTGTTTTTTCTTTCAGACACGCCGTTTTGTTCTGGTGCGTATCCAACTGTGAGTTGATGCTCCATGCCTTCTTTTTCGCAGAACTTGTTGAACTCTGTTTACCCAAAAATAGCTCCTGATGATGTGGCAAGAAGTTATTACACGTGGTTGGCACGTGGCAGTAATAAAGTAAAAGGGATGTTGTTCGCCTATCGACCAGTTATCTATTGCTTCATCAAATCTCGCATTTAGATGCAAATAATCTGATTGCGTGCTTCGATTTATTTCCTTTAAGATATACAATCTTGTAATAACTACATTTATTATATTTTCTCTTTATTGCCCTGATATGCTGATATTAAGGATAATTAAGGCCCATTGGCCCATGTAACCCCTCTTAGCCTATAAATATACATGAGAGGGCTTAAGGGAGGGACTTATGATTTTTGAATCTTGAACTTGAATACTTACAAAGAGAGTATAGTGTTTTTATCCACCGAAAAATTGTAATTATCCTCAGGCTTGTGAAACTCAAGAACCCTAGTTCTTTGATCACGGCATTGGGATTCAACATCAATAAGAACACTAAGTGGACGTAGATCATTACCACACAGTTGGGGCCGAACCATTATAAATCATTTGTGTCATCTTCTTCCCATTTGATTTCATTCTTGATTTCCTATTTGTTTCTTTGCCGTTATTTTGACTCCGTGTCATTGGGCAAATCGAGGGTCAACATTCTGGTGCTTTCATTGAGAGATTATTCAAAAAGCTTAAAGAAAATCAAATGGCGAAGACATCCAAGAGAGCTGGACAGACTGCTGGTGCTGCGTCATCTCAACCTCCTCCTCCAAATGTGGCTGAGAATGAACCACATTTAGATTTTGAAGAGGAGGAGATGGATTCTGAGACGTTGAGGGCAACACTAGGCATGTTGCAAGATGAGTTGGCCAGTCTGAGGACCAATCAGGAAAGTGCGGTAGAGACCTTGGCGCTGCAACAAAGGGAGATTGAGCATCAGCGCAAGGAGCTAAATGAGCGGCAGGCGGAAATGGACCGTCGGCAGAGAGATGCCACGATCGCTCTCGAAGCAGCCATTCAGTTGGCCCGAGGGCATGCTGCGCCGGCCTCTCAACCAGATCAGCCACCAAGTGAACCACTGCAACGGGCCCCTAATCCGAGTCCTCCGATCCAGCCAGCAAGCCCACAAAGGCGGGAGCAACCACCTGTTGCTCCGGATGATGTCCCAATTCAGGATCCTGAGCAACATCTACCTTCTCAAGCTGGTCGCAGCAATCCCCAGTGCCAGAGGTAGAATAGGGTCGGGCTGCCGCCCCGTAGCCCTAGACGCCTAGGGGACGATGAGCCAAATCTACCGAGCAGGGGGCAACGTACTTTGGCCCACAGAAGGCATAATGAGTCAAGTTCTGCGGTCAGGGCCCCCCCATGGCATAATAATGCACGGGGACCCACCGACCAGCACAGGCCTCCCCCTGACGCTCGGGAAATGCCAACCAGAGGAGGAAACAACGCGACCAGCCGGTCGCGCCAAAGTCGGCCGCAGTTTAGAGACGGCCATGACTACAATGAGGCCGATTCCAGCAGGGGTAATGCTGGTCAAAGGCATGAAGAAAGAGGTGGAGACAGGAACCCCCCACCAAGAGACAATTGACTCGTAAGCCATAATGTTGGGGGGCCGCCCAGACAGCATAGCGTCTTTGATCGGCTAGGAGTTAGTGAGCAAAGGCGCAAGGATGATGACTTGAGAGATGTACTCAATGACAGGCACGAAAGGCATGATGAATACGCTCCTCCAGCACCAGCCACCCCAGCAATCCCAGACGTGGTTCAGGCTCAAATTGATGCTCTGAATCAGGCAATACAGCAGCTGGTCGAGAGCCAAACATCCCACATAGAGTACGACTAGAGGAGAGGCACTCCATTTGTTTAGAGGATTGCTGTGGTAGAAACCCCAGCAAATTCAAAATGCCAGTACGGCCGAATTTTGACGGATACGAGGACCCAGTATCTTATGTTAACAAGTTTGAGATACAAATGGATATTCAGAAGGTGTCGGACGATGACCGCTGCAGGATCTTCCCCTCCACCTTGTCTGACATCGCCCAGGAGTGGTTCTTTAAGTTCCCTCCTACCAGTATAGTATCCTGGGAAATGTTTGTGAAGGAATTTTACGGGAAATTCTATGTGGGTCGCGTACATCCCACAGAGGCCAACCAGCTGGTGGAAATACGTCAAAAAGAGAGAGAACCCCTAAAGGAGTACGTCCAGCGCTTCATGCGAGTAGCAGCTGGGGCCAAAACAATGGGCGACGAGGGAAAAATGATGGCCCTGACTGTTGGGGTTAGGCGCCATTCTCCACTCTGGAACAACTTGAGAAATAATGGGGTAAGGAGTACCCAGGAGTTCCTAGATCGAGCTGATCGATACATCAAGCTTGAGGATACGATCGCCAATGAAGGGAAGTCGCCTACAAAAGACAAGGGACCAAAGGAAGATCCCGCCAAAACCGCCAACGGGTCGGATAAACCCAGTGGCAACGACAAAGGCAATGGGAACAGAAATGGAAAAAATGGTGGAAAAAGGGCGGACAATGAGTCGTCAACATCTAAAAATAAACGCCCCAAAGGCAATAGGTACGAGTCGAGATTCACCAACTATACAACCCTTGTCGAAAGTAGAGCTGAGGTCTACTAGGCGACCAACTCTAATGTCCCTTATAAGCGACACGCACCTATAAGGAAGGATATCTCCAAGAGAGATACAAATAAATTTTGTCGTTTTCACAACGACTATGGACATGACACCAACGAGTGTAACCAGTTGGAATATGAAATTGAGTTCCTGATCAGGTAGGGACATCTAAGGAGATACGTATGAACCGCAGGAGGGTCTCAGCGAGAGGCTTAGGGTGGCAACGAGCAGGCGCCTGCACACCAATGCTCGCCACCTCTACAGCCAGCTCTTGTGGCAAGTACGTTACTGTGGTGACCCACACCTTGTAGGGGACAGTGGGAAGGAAAGGGAGCGATACACTCAGACCTTACGTTATGACCAGGACATCGAGATGATGAGTGTGGAGGATCGAGCACCAAAGAAAGCTCGAACAGAGGAAGAGTTGATAACCTTCTCTGAAGATGATGCTCAGCACTTCCGATTCCTACACTCCAATCTGCTGGTCGTCGACGTCCAAATCGCCAATATGATGGCGAAAAGGGTGCCGATTGATACAGGAAGCTCAGTCAACATCTTGTATAAGTCTTCACTGGAAAGAATGAAGTTGTCCGTCAAGGACTTGGAGTCGTGCAACAAAACCATACACAGTTTTTCTGGCGAAGGGCTCGCCCCAACATGGTCGATTAGACTCCCAGTTACAGCAGCAACTGCGCCTGCGAACAGGACATTACTCACTAATTTCATAGTAGTTGGTTGTCCTTCAGCGTATAATGCTGTAATTGGAAGGCCAATTTTGGTCGACCTGTGAGCCGTCACCTCGATATGGCACCTTTCCATGAAATTCCCAACCAACGTAGGGATAGTATGCGAGTTGGGAAACCAGCGAGAAGCGAGGGAGTGCTATAACGCCTCAACATCTAAGGCGAAGAAAGTTGGGTCGAGGGAAGCTGCTGAAAAGGAGTTGTAAATGACCAATGATGTACAAGCCCAATCAAGTGATTGTGTCACCAAATAGGGTGTTGCCCAAAGTGAGGATAGGGATTTGGATCCTTGCTTTGAGGATTTTGATGAAGAGATAGGACCCATCGAGGACCTTGAAGAGGTCCAACTCGATGAGACAAATTCGACCAATGTTGTGAAAGTCAGTAAAAACTTATGGACAACAATGAAACAAGAACTGGAGGAATATTTAAGGAAAAACCAGGAAGTCTTTGCCTGGTCGCATAAAGACATGGTTGGAATAGACCATGCGGTTATTAGCCATGTCCTGAGCATACACAAGAGTTTTCCACGAGTACAACAGAAAAGGAGGTTGCTTGACAAAGATAGATCGAAGGCTCTAAAGGAAGAAGTCGAGAAGCTAAAGGAGAATGGATTCATCAAGATAGCATTTTATCCACCATGGGTCTCTAATCACGTGCTTGTTCCCAAGCCGAATGGCAAGTGGCAAACATGTGTTGATTTCACAGACCTTAATAAAGCCTACCCTAAAGATTGTTTCCCACTCCCTAGAATCGACCAGCTGGTCGATGCCACTGTAGGGCACACGATTCTCTCATTCATGGATGTATACTCCGGATACAATCAGATTAGTATGCATCCCCCTGTCGAGGATCACACTAGCTTTCAGACTGATACAGGGCTCTACTGTTACAAGGTAATGCCCTTTGGTTTGAAAAACGCTGGTGCGACTTACCAGCGACTAGTCAATCACATGTTCAAGGAGCTGATCGGAAAAAACATGGAGGTATACGTCAATGACATGCTGGTTAAGTCAAAGAAGGCAGAAGGACACATAGGGGACTTGCAAGAGTGCTTCAACGTCTTGAACAAATATCAGATGAAGCTGAATCCCCTCAAATATTCTTTCGGAGTTGGATCAGGGAAATTCTTGGGATTTATAGTAAACTCACGAGGAATTGAGGCTAATCCCGAGAAGATAAAAGCCCTGGTCGATATGAAATCGCCAACAAAAATCAAAGATGTTCAAAGCTTGACCAAAAGAATTGCTGCTCTCAATAGATTTATTTCCAAATCGACAGACAAATGCATCCCATTTTTTAATCTACTCAGAGGCAACAAGAGATTCGAATGGACGGAGGAGTGTGAACAAGCTTTTCAAGCTTTAAAGACTCACATGTCGCAGCCACCAATTCTATCAAAACCGATTGATAAAAAAACTTTGTTCATCTACTTGGAAATCACAGAATATGTTGCTAGTGTTGTTCTAGTAAGAGAGGAAGAGGGCGTACAGAAGGCCGTCTATTATGTAAAAAAAAGGCTAATAGGAGCGGAACTGCGATATCCTCCTATTGAGAAATTAGCCTATTGCTTTATCTTAGCCTCCAGAAAGTTGCGGCCATACGTCCAAGCTCACCCAATCACAGTTTTGACCGACCAACCTCTTAGGCAAGTTCTGCAGAAACCAGAAGTCGCTGGCCGATTATTGAAGTGGGCAGTCGAACTTGAACGGTTTGATATCTCTTAATTGCCACGAGCAGCGATAAAAGGACAGGCTCTGGCTGATTTCGTCACAGAACTCACTGGGCTTCCAGACAACGAGTAGCCAGAAGGGCCTGAAGAGCCTGAGTCTCAAAGCCAAACTCCTTCTTGGTAGTTATTTATAAATGATTCTTCTAATGAACACCATGCAGGAGCAAGAATGATTTTGATAACGCCTGAGGGGCATCGATTTCACTGCGCAATCAGATTGGACTTCACTGCTTCTAACAATGAAGCCGAGTATGAGGCACTGCTCGCAGGATTACGGTTAGCCAGAAGCATGCGCATAAAGTCACTTGATATCTACAGTGACTCTTAGTTAGTGGTCAATCAAATCATTGGAGAATACCATGCCCGAGGTTTAAAAATGATCGTCTACTTGAATAAAGCGAAGGATCTATTGGCGTAGTTTTCTAAGTAGACTCTCCAGCAAGTACCTCCCAACCAAAATTCGAACACTGATGTTTTGGCCAAGTTGGCGAGTGCCAAGGATGCTGACACCCTAAACATAGTGCCAGTTGAACGACTATCTAGACCAAGCATCCAAGCAGAAGGGGCCTCTTTAGTGATTCAAGCAGTGGATACATGGATGGCACCTTACATAGAGTACTTGACGAAGGGTGTGTTGCCAACAGACAAGAACAAAGCCAGGACCCTTCAGGGGCAGGCTGCTAGGTATATTTTGGTTGATGAAATCTTGTATCGAAGGGGATACTCAATGCCACTCCTCATATGTATTTCTAAAGAGAAAGCCAAAGAATTGATGAGAGAGGTCCACGAAGGCTTTTGTGGGGACCATGCTGGGGGGCAGAGTTTATCAAAACAGATCCTAAGGCAAGGATACTTCTAGCCAACAATGAATGAAGACTCGATGGAATTTGTGCGGAGGTGTGACAAGTGCCAGAGGTTCTCCAAAATTCCACGAGCAGCCCCTAATGAGCTAAAACAGATGCAAAGTCCATGGACGTTCGCAGTCTGGGGTATAGATCTAATCGGATCTCTGCCCAGAAGAAAGGGCGGCGTCAAGTACGTCATAGTAGCCGTCGATTACTTCACTAAATGGGCCGAAGCTGAACCACTTGCAACCATAACGACCAAGAAAGTGCTGGATTTCATAGTCAAAAACATCGTGTGTCGCTATGGATTGCCAAGAAAAATTGTCTCAGACAACGGCACCCAGTTTGATAGTGATCTGTTCACGGATTTTTGCGAGCGGCATGGAATTATTAAGAGCTTTTCTTCAGTTGCTCACCCTCAAGCAAACGAACAAGTCGAGGTAGTCAATAAAACGCTAAAAGATACTCTGAAGAAAAGACTTGAAGAAGCAAAAGGGGCATGGCCAGAGTAGTTGCATGAAGTCCTCTGGTCGTACAGGACGTCCCATCGCACAGCAATAGGCCATACTCCATTTTCCCTATCCTATGGATATGAGGCTATGTTGCATGTCGAGTTAGATCCGCCATCACACCAGATATATGACGTACAATCAAGGCTTTAATAGCTGGTTATTGATGGAATCTCTAGATTTGGTCGATGAAAAGCGCGAGCAAGCCCAACTCCGAGTAGTAGCCTTCCAGCAAAAGGTCACCCGGTATTTCAATTCTAAAGTACGTGAGGAAATTCAATGTAGGAGATCTAGTACTTAGAAGGGTTTTCCTCAACACCCGCGACCAGGCCGCTGGAGTACTCGGACCTAACTGGGAAGGACCGTAAAAAATTGAAGAAGTCCTCCATCCAGGCACTTACAAACTTGCTCGCTTAAATGGAGATCTCATTACTCGCTACTAGAATGGAGAACACCTGCGCAAGTACTATCAATAAACAATTCTTCTTAAAGAATTGGCTTGTATTAATTTTACTTTTTACAAGTTATGAAAAATGGTTGTTCATTTTATGTGTCTGATCTCTTATAATTGTAAGATCATGTTTTTTATCACTCGTATAGACACGATTTGTCCATTAATTACGAGAAATAAAAGGGATTGTGCGCAGCCAGTCATTCTTGCCAACTATTGTATTTATTACAAGTATTTTCTCATTACGTGTGTTATTTTTCTATATTATCATTTTTACAAGTCTTTATTACGAGTAGAAATGTTCAAACATGTTTCGATCAAGGCAAGTGATCGAGGACCTAATGCTCCTCCATCACTTGGGGGGCATATAAGGTATCTAGTAAGCTAAGCATATTGAAAGGTATGTAAACACATGAGCAAAATAAGTGAAAGCATGTTAGGGTACTTAGAGTATTTTTCAAAATTTGGTTATTTTGTTAAATCAATCCAAAGTACAATGCTAAGTTCGGTCATGCGAACAGATGTTATAATAAAATGAAAGCATTATAATATAAAAAAGGAAACCTTTTACACCACGAGCAGTTACTGCTCTGATGTAATTGTCTGCTAAAAGTTAAAGCTGCCTGTGCAACAATAAATATAATTGTCTTGAAGTACAGACAAAAGAAAAAATAATTATGAGGCAAGAGGGTCTTGTGGATTTTCCTGGTCGACTGCAGCTTCGACTTCATTCTCTACGCCTTCAACGCCAGAGGCCAAAGAGATCTCGGGCGAGGCTGGGGTTTTCGGTCTCTCTTCTTCTTTCAAACGAGCAACGCACCAGGCTATCTCTGTTTGCCTCATGCGCTCAGAGAGATAGCTAAAATTGGTCCCTTGGTTTTGTTTCCAGAACTCATAGAAGCACTTGGACATGGCACCCTTGTACCTCTCCAAATTGCTTGCGTTGGTTTTTTTGAGATCGTTGATGCGAGCCTCCAACTTATCAGCCTCTTGCCTGCTCTCGATCAGGCCCACCTCGAGTCTTTTGGCTTCGCGAAAATTGATGAGGTGGGACTCTTTGTACTTCTCCTTTTCTTCAAGTGCTTTATACAGAGCAGCCTGCTGTTGCTTCATCTCCTCGGCCAGTTTATTTTTCTCCTCGAGCAATGCCGCATTTGCCTTCCGAGCTGCCTCAAGCTGCTCTGTATATTTTGCTTCGGCAGCCTTAAGCGCCTCAGCGTGTCGTCGCTCGAACGCCTTGGATTTCTCAGTAATGACCCCCGAGCGGAGCTGGCCGGCGGTCATGGTCAGCATTTCCTGTGATCAGAACAAAAGTTAAAATGACTATAATAGATAAAAAATATTGAGTCTCAACAGGAAGAGACAACTTACACAGGCAAGCTCATTTAGTGCGCGGTTCAAGATTTGGTCGACATCCATCGACTCTGTCCCAGCCATGGCTTCTCAGGTGCGCTCGTGCCTCAAGATCCTTGTCATCCTGTCCTTGGCTGATCTTAGAGCGAGGATTGATAAGTCATACCCTGTTTGAGCAGAGGTAGCTGGCTGTGTCTGATCGATAGGAGCCAGTGAAGAAGGGGTCGACCCGACCGGTGCAAGCAGAGATCGCTGCTCAAGGGGAGATGGAGGTGGTGTTGTATTTTTCGAAGGACCAACTGTTGGAGGGTCCTCAGTGCGGGTTTTCTTGGCCAGGGGCTCTTTGCTGCAGTCCCCGCGATGCCGCCTACTCGCCTTCTTCTTGCTCGCAGGAGCATCAGGAGCACTATAGAGGTCGAACATGTCTTCGGATGGCATGTCTGCAAGAAGGCAAGTACACGAACAGTTAGACAATATAAATAAATGAGTGTGTTATGTCAAAAAAGGAAACAAAGGCAATTATAAGTAAAATATCTGAGCTATAATTACTGGTCGCTACATTATATACTTCACTAGTGTTACACTCACTCTCTGGCATGAAGAAGTCTAAATCTAAAGTGGGAGTGTATTTAAAGTTACCGTCCCCATAAAATAAGTGACAGGGAATAGGAAAAATATCTAAAAGTGAGAGATCAGTACCGTTCTCGTCCGAGGATTCAGAGACAGGCTCGGAGACCTTCTTCTTGCCCTTCCCTAAAAGGGCCTGAGGAGCATCTGCTCACAGGGTGCTGGAGGGTTCCCTAATTGTCACTCTAGTTGTCCTCCTCCTTGGGGGTTGTGACACATCTGGGTGCTGCTCAGGAACTCCTTCATTAGTGACACTCCCCGTAGTGGTTTCCCTCACATCCTGGTCAGGTGCCAGAAGGCCGACCAGCCTTAGATTGGCCTCTGTGACCAGCTCTTTGACGTTTTTTTCCACGTCGGTCATGCTGGCCAAAAGAGCTGCTCGTAACTCCATCTTTGGAGTAAGGGCTGGTCGTAGCCATGGACCTGAACAACATGAAAGTTCTAGTAAACGCGTGGGAAAAGTTAAAAGAATATAAAGCGACAAGAGAATGAAGAATTTACCTCCCTCAATGAAGACTAGATTGTTAGTGACCAGGTCTGGGGTTAAAAAGTACTCCTCGAAGTAATTTCCTACATTGGACTTGTAGGAGGTTTCACTCAGGAAAAGCGAGACGATTCTTGGTGGCAAAAATAGAAAAACCCCGTGTTGTTCTTGTTATCCCCATTTCCTGCGTGGGCCCAGAAGATTCGTCCAGGCCCATGTTCAGGGGTTGTTCAAAATGTGGGCCCGGCCCAAGGCCTCTTGGTACGGGAATGTCCAAGGGGGCACGGGCCTGGTGCAATTCTGAGCCCATAAGGAGGTCCGGGACAGTCATCCGGGAGACGTGCAGACAGTTCGAACCCCCCACAACATACGCGCCCTGGTCCCGGACCCTGGTAATGGTCTGGGCCTGTGGTAAATGAAGAGGGACAAAGGTAAACGAACCCGGATCACATCACCCCCGGTTGGTGGGACCAAGCGTCCGGGATCCTAAAGTGGCCCCACTCCGTGTGGGCGTTGTCCCTACTTTTCACCTGCGGAAAAGGTCACCTCGGGATCGCACGCTGTTGTTTCAGGTCTGCGCTACCAAGTACTCTGACTGGTCTTGTCTCCTGAATCTGCCTCGTAACTAGAAGTGTCCAGACCAAAAGCACCATTTTGTCATGTGAAATATAGCTCTTGGGCCAACTTATTAAGCCTTAACTGGTCTGGAATTCTTGCATGTTTTATCTTTTATATTGGGCTTCCACTAGAGAGGCCAAGAGTATCCATATCTCTGATGGTCCTAGGTCATACCCGGCCCAGACCCGGTGTTCCCATGAGTCTATAAATACAGGCAATAGAACACTGGAAAAAGGATATCTCCTAAACTAGTATACAGTTACTCTATCAAAATATAGAGAGAAACTCCATTGTAAAAGACTTTCTAAGCTCTAATACTACTGACTCGTGGACTAAGGCTCATTAATGCCCCAACCACGTAAAAATCCAGTGTTAACCTTATACTTTTCTTATCATTACTCTTAAATAATATTCATTAATATAGTTTCCGAAAATCTCGGTAAACAGTTTGGTGCTTTCATTGAGAGCTGAAGAAAGCCAGTGCTCAGGTCAAGCCTTTACTACAATGGTGAATACACGACACACCACTTTCGACCTTAGCAATCCCGAACAGGGCAACAGAGACCCGCGACCTCTGTAGCATCTCCCTCAGGATCCGCCCGAGAACACACCTCCTCAAACGTCTCACCAGAGGAGTCGCAAGACTACGAAGGTGAGACAGAGTACGCCGAATAGAATGAGGAGTATTACGAAGAGGAAAACGAGGAGTACCACGACGAAGCGGTGAATCCCGAGATCCCATAAGAAGAGCCCAACCAACAGGATCCTAGACAAGGAGGCTAGGATCGCCGAGCAAGCGGACGTGCATCAGCGAATGCAAGAGTCCCTTCAAGCCCTATAGGCGTTCATAGCCGAGCAGGGTCCGACAGCCAATCACACGACTAGCCCACTTCCAGGAGCGCAGCAACCCGCTTCGCAGGTGCGAACCGGGGTCCCCGAAGGAGCAGACCCTGCCCTCCCCCGGAACCGTTTCCTGAGCCAGCTCCAGGAAACCCGGGCAAGGAGAAAACAAAGGCCGGCGAAAAGGTCCGAGATAAGACCGCCCAAGACATAAAGGCTGGTGGCCGTTCCCGGCCACTCCCTAGGAAAGAGAAGGTGCGCCCCATCCCAGGACGAGGCCACCTGATCGATCCGCAGGGGACGCGGCCGCGAGACGCGCAGCCCCGGCACGCCCCAAGGCGAAACGGGCAGGAAAGATCTTTGCACCCGAGTGACTCGGTGAACAAGAACCGTTGGGAACGGTCTCGCGGCGAGGAACGTCATGCCCTCAGTTCAGGGGATGATACGTCCCAGATAGACTTACGCGACAGACTGAACGCTCGAAAAGAGCGGGCCCGCAAGGAAAAGATCCTCCCCCGAGGTGGCGACCTCGGAAACAACATCAACGATAGGAGGAACGAAAGGATCCCCCTAGAGGATGGCACGGCCAGGCAGCTCATGGAGCAGCTGGCCGTTCTTAAAAAGGTCACGGATCGTTTGGTCCGCAAGCAAGAAGGCGCGGACACTGACTCCAATGAAGAGGATAAAGAGCCCTACGCGAGGCACATCCTGGATGCCATACTCCCCAAGGGGTTCAAGATGCCAAGCCTCACCGCCTATACTGGAAACACCGACCTCAGTGACCATCTGTCCCGATACAACCGGCTCATGAAAGTGGCCCATGTCAGTGACGACGGCAAGTGCCTCTGCTTCTCGATCACTTTGGGTGGTCCCGCTGAAGAATGGTGGAAAAGACTTAAGCCAGGATCCATCCAATCCTGGTCCGGGCTGCAGTCAGCGTTTCACAAGCAGTTCGTGGCCGCCATATGGATGGACATGCAGATCAGTGCCCTCGCAAATATCAAACAGCTCCCCGCAGAGACACTGAGAGCCTACATCCAGCGCTTCACTGAGGAGACCTCCAAGACGAAAGTGGACGACGGACAACGCCTGGTGGCGCTGCAGTTCGGAATCCGGGCCGGGTCCCCCCTTTGTGATGACATACAGCGTAGCAAGGCCGCTACCCTGGAAGAGTTCATTAGGAGGGCGCAAGGATTCATCAACTGGGAGGAAGCCCAGATCCAGGCCTTCGAATGGCCTCCGGCTCCTCAGCCCATCCCTCAGGCATTCCCGGGGTATTGGGGGCAGTTCCCGATGCAGTCCTATACTGCGCCCCCCGTTGCCCCGAGACAGCCAATCGTGCTTGGGATCAGCTACACTCCTACGGTATATGGCCTTGCCACTTCAGGGTATGCCCCGACCCAATCCACCCACTTCTCCGGGTATGGCGTCGAGCCGGCAGGACACAACATTGCCCCTGTCGGGACCCAGCAGTCGCAGGCAGAAGCGACTGAGGCGAGCATGATACCCTCCCAGGGGAAGCGATCTGGCAAGGGCCAGAACCAACCCAAGCTGGTAAAAAAGGGAAAGAGGGGTTACGAACCCCAATATTCAGAATACACTAATCTGGCGGACACCAGGGAGAACATATACCTGGCCACAAAAAGGGCGGTTCACGACCGAAAGTCTAGCCCCATGTTCAAAGGGGGAAGGAATCTGAGGGATGCCAGCAAAAGATGCGCCTATCACAAGGATGTGGGCCACACCACCGAAGAATGTCGGCAGCTCAAGGATGAGATCGAAAATCTCATCTAGCTGGGGCACCTCCACCAGTGGGTCAGGATGCCCGTGGGAGTCCCGGTCTTGTCGGTGGGCCCTGGGCAACCCATGGTCCCGAGAACGCCCCGGGCGTACCCCCCTCAGGGAGGGTATGCACAGGGATCCACGGCACCGGCCCCTCAGGGGGCCCCCGTCGCGCAGGTTCCCGGCCCCGGAGCGCCTTATCCCTCCGGGATGGCACCCCCTAGAGTTGACGGGCATGTGGCCACCATCGCGGGCGGACCTCACCTAGGAGGACCGTCCGGGAATGAGCAAAAACGTTATCTAAGCGAGCTAGACCACGATCAGGAGGTGTACGCCCTCGTCCAGGCCCCAGCCCAGCACCCTAAACTGATGAACCTCCCCATCACTTTCACGGAGGACGACACCTGCAATGTCCACTTTTCGCACCACGACCTGCTGGTCATAGATGCTCAAATCGCCAACAAGTTGGTGTCCCGCGTGTTGGTGGATGACGGGAGCTCCGTCAACCTATTGTTCAAGCCCGCGTTCACCGCCATTGGCTTGACTGAAGCAGATCTGGCATCGTGCCTGACCCAGATTTACGGCTTCAACGGAGATGCGCTTCTCCCCATGGGGAAGATTCAGCTGCCCGTTACGCTGGGGAGTGAATTACAACTCTCGTTCAAGTTCTGCACCTTCGTAGTGGTGGACTGTCCCACTGCTTACAACGTCATCTTTGGCCGGCTTGAATTAGTCGAGTTCAGAGCCATCACCTCCATCCGTCATCTTTGCATGAAGTTCCCATGCGAAAATGGAGGGGTAGGGACTATCCAGGGAGATCAGAAGAGCGCCCGGAAGTGCTACCATGTGTCGGCCCAGTCCATATACATGATCTGGGAAAAACCCATCGAGGACTTCATCAAATCGATTAACCCACTGCCTGCCGAGAGGATGGTCCGGGAAGAGGATGGCCTGGACCCGCGGATAGGGGACGACCGTGCCCTGGAACCAATGGACGAGATAGAAGAGGTGTGCATCAGCGACACCGATCCGACCCGGATCATCCAAGTAGGAACAAGTCTGCCGGCAGACGTTCGGGCCGCCATCATCGCCCAAGTTAAGGGAAAACAGGATATCCTGGCCTGGTCTCACTCAGATATGACTGGGATCGACCGCAACATCATTTGCCACGCGTTAAGCATTGACCCAAACGCAACCCCGGTCCGCAATAAACGCAGGCCTCTAGGGACGAAGAGGGCCGAGGCCCTTAAGCTGGAGGTTGAGAAGCTGTCTTCTATCAACTTCATACGCGAGGCTGTGTACCCCGTGTGGCTAGCCAACCCCGTCTTGGTGCCGAAACCAAATGGGACATGGAGATGTGCATAGACTTCACGGAACTCAACAAAGCCTGCCCGAAAGACTGTTTCCCGCTGCCTCGGATCGACCAAATGGTGGATGCTACGTCTGGGTACGAGATCTTGAGCTTCATGAACGCTTACTCCGGCTACAATCAGATCTCTATGCACATGGAAGATTAGGAGCATACGAGCTTCCAACCCGACAAGGGAATCTACTACTACATAGTCATGCCATTCGGACTGAAGAACGCCAGAGCAACTTACCAAAGGCTCGTCAATCGAATGTTCCGGGCCCAGTTAGGGCGATACATGGAGGTCTACATCGATGACAAGCTGGTCAAGTCCAAGACGTCCGGGAACCATTCGGATGACCTAGATGGTCAAGTCCAAGACCCCCTTTGAATAATAAAAATGGCGTGTACAAAACGTCATAAAGAAATGTTGTAAAACTATGCTAATCTTTCTCAAGTGACCCCAGACCCATCTCCGCTCACTTGTGGGGGGTATCCTGGGTATAAGCAAATACCTGGCGGGGCGCAAGCTCAGGCTAGTCCCGGCTCGGACCAACGAGGTCCGGGTGACGCAAACCCCACGGTCCCACCCCGGACGAACGACGTCCGGGGGTATAACTAAAGAGGACCGAGCCAAGGTCGGTCCCACCCTGGAAGAATGAGTCCGGGGGTATAAAGTTAAGAGGACCGAGCTCAAGGCCGGTCCCACCCTGGACGAACGAGTCCGAGGGTATAAATTAAAGAGGGTCGGATCAAGGCCGGTCCCACCCCGAACGAATGACGTCCGCGGGTATAACTAAAGAGGACTGAGCCAAGGCCGGTCCCACCCTGGACGAATGAGTCCGGGGGTATAAAGTTAAGAGGACCGAGCTCAAGGCCGGTCCCACCCCGGACCAACAACGTCCAGGGGTAGGACCGAGCCAAGGCCTGTCCCACCCCGGACGAATGAGTCCGAGGGTATAAAGTTAAGAGGACCGAGCTCAAGGCCGGTCCCACCCCGGACGAATGACGTCCGGGGGTATAACTAAAGAGGACCGAGCCAAGGATGGTCCCACCCCAAACGAATGAGTTCGGGGGTATAAAGTTGTGAGGACCTAGCCCAAGGCCGGTCCCACCCCGGACAAACAACGTCCGAGGGTATAACTAAAGAGGACCAAGACAAGGCCGGTCCCACCCCGGACGAATGAGTCCGGGGGTACAAAGTTAAGAGGACCGAGCCCAAGGCCGGTCCCACCCCGGACGAACAACATCCGGGGGTATAACTAAAGAGGACCGAGCCAAGGCTGGTCCCACCTCGGACGAATGAGTCCGGGGGTACAAAGTTAAGAGGACCAAGCCCAAGGTCAGTCCCACCTCGGATGAACGACATTCGGGGGTATAACTAAAGAGGACCGAGTCAAGGCCGGTCCCACCCTGGACGAATGAGTCCGGGGGTATAAAGTTGTGAGGACCGAGCCCAAGGGCGGTCACGCCCCGGATGAACGACGTCCGGGGGTATAGCTAAAGAGGACCGAGCCAAGGCCGGTCACACCCCGGACGAATGAGTCCGGGGGTACAAAGTTAAGAGGACCGAGCCAAAGGTCAGTCCTACCCCGGACGAACGACATCCGGGGGTATAACTAAAGAGGACCAAGCCAAGGCCATTCCCACCCCAGACGAACGAGTTCTGGCGTACAAAGTTGAGAGGACTGAGCCAAGGCTGGTCCACCCCAGACTACCGGCATCCGGGGATAGATAATTATAACGGACCGAGCCCAAGGCTCACGCCGCTCCGGATGAGTGTTGTCTGGGAAAAAAGAGCATTTGGCATGCTCCAGGGGAAAGCCATGGCGTATAACTGATAAAGGGAGAAACAAGGTTCCGGGTTAAACTAAGCCCCGATGGCCCTGGCCTTGGTGCCAGGATTAAAAACTTGGTGAGTAAGTCATTGGGTCTAGTCCAAGCCGTTGGAACCGGAACTAAACCCTCACAATCAATTAATCGCGGCAACAAAATGAAATTTCTACTCGAGATAATGGAAGGAGGCCTATATAAAAACCAGAGAAAGTAGCAGTGTTTTGAACTTAATTACAAGTCAAAAGTACTAGTAAAAAATAAAAAATAAAAAAGGGGACAAGGCTGGGATTCGGGCCTACAACTCGTCCGCCCGGAGATCTGCGTCCTCCTTCTCCTTGGCCTCGAACTCGGCCCGCTTCCACTCCGAATCAGGGAAGACAAGGAGGTTCATACTCTTGTCCTTGCACCAGGCCATGTAAATGGCCTCATCAAAGGTGACCTCCAGCATACCCTCGGTCTCCTCCTTTTCGCGGCGGGATATTTCGTGCGCCGCCTTCTCCTCAAGGATAAAGTCGCCCAGTTCGCAGACCCGGACCTTCAAGGCCTGGATCTCCTCCTTATCCAGGACGGACTGCGTCGCGGCCGCCTCCAAAAGTGTTGCCTGCTCATCGACCTCCTTTGATTTCCAGGACAATGCCTCTTCCAATCCGGCCTAGGCGCGGTCGAACTCCTCGCGCTCCGTCTGGGCACGGGCCATCTCCCGGCCAAGGGCCTCCTTGGTGGCCTCCCTTTGATTCACGGCCGCCTCCAGCGCCAACTTGGCCGTCTCCATCTTCATGACCAGCTTGGGCACCATATCGGCACTCTGATGGGACAACAGGTCAACCTGGAGCAAAGAAAAGTTAGAAAATAAAATCCTCTTCAACAAGTAAGGGAAGGAATATAAGAAGACAAGTAAAAGTTACCGCGGTGGCCTGGTGGCGGAGAGCCTGGGAGATGAACAATACGTCCGGGTTGGCTATCATGGCGTACCTCTTGAGCTGGAGGTTGGACATAGTGTTCCCCACCTGGTCTAGCAGGTCAGCCGCCAGGGGGGCGTGTCATGTCCGAGCTTTGGGCGGAAGCCCGTTTCGGCGGGTGGTCAATCCACAATCGGTTGAGGGGCGCTGAACGCAACCGGACGGTCCGCGAATTCTATCTGACGATAGAGCATCAGGGCCCTGTACGTTTCGTCCCTCCACCCCCGACCGTTTTCCCATGTTCGGTTGATCAGCAGGGACTGTTCATCTCTCAAGGCAGACTCCCTCTCCTCGAGAAGAGTCGGACGTATGGGGAGAACTGGCAGGGCGGGGACCTCCTTCGCGGCCATCCGGCTTTCACCGTGTGACTCATCAGCCGAGCCATCTCGCCTCGTTCGGGGTCTCTTCCCGGTGTTGGCCTCTTCGGCACCAGCATCCGGGCCTCTTTTTCCAAAGCTTCGGCTGGCCGCTGCGCCTACCTCCAAGTCAATCACCGTGCATTAGGCGGAGGCAGAGACTGCAGCCTGCTCCATGGCTTGAATGGGGACCGCGGCCAAGGCTCCCCCACCAGAACGAGGCTCCGCCCCGGACGCCTCCTTGTTGAGACTGGGCTCCGAGCCCGTCGCCTCGCTGATCTTCCTGGCCGCCTTCTTGGCAGCCCTGTTCTTGAGGAGCCGCCTCATTTTGCTGGTAGGGGTTGACATATCAGAGTCTCTTGTAAAAGCACATAAAATGGAGTTAGGATGGTAAACCAAACAGAAACAAAATACACATGTCAAAGCTAATGATGACCCGGGACGAACCCTCATCTATGCCCTGGGCGCGACTCAACTCCTCTAAAGCAAACGAATGGACTCGATCCTCCATGTCATCCGGGTTCAGGAAATTCCTATACTGAAGGAACCCGGAAAAGAAGATGAGGACTTCCGAGCCTACGGGGACGGGACTTGAAGGTCTCATCTCCTCGTCGGCCTCAAACGCGGGGCCCGGGGGTACTAGCCTATCCTTAGCCAAGTCCCTGACTTGGGAAGCATAAGTTAAGATTAAAAGGGAGTTACCACGCCCCGATACGCTAGCCCCGGGAGTCCCAGCGTTTGGTTGGGCGTCCTCAAAGAGCTCCTCCAGCTCCTCCGAAGTGGCCGCCTCCGTCGGGGCCTGGTCCTTCTTGCGCCGGGCCGTGTCGGCTCGTACCGCTCTCTCCACACTGGCAATGTGGTCCAGGGCCAACTGCTCCAGGACGTCGACGTTCTTCTCACAGGCGATGCCCCGAAGGTTCGGGATGACGATGGTTTGGGTGGCCGCAAGCATCCCGACCAATCTGAGGTTGGCCGTGTTGACGTAGTCTCCCACAGACAGGTCGTCCGCACTCAGTCTTGAGTAATACCTCGTCCTTTCCATGATAAACTCAGTGAGGGGAGTTTGAGCGAAAGGCCCTGCCACCCGGAAGATAAGATAAGAAACGACGAAAAAGAATAAAGAATAAAAAAGGAGGAGACCGGGAAAATACTTACCCACTCGCTGGAAGTCCAGCAGTAGTGTGGGGTTCTTCTCCACAAGGAACCCGGACGTCATGAACCAGTAGCCACTCCGCGGGGGGGTGCCTACAGGAGCTGGTAGGAGCCGAATAGCCACTCCGCGGCTTCAGTCTATAAAAGTCGTCCAGGGTCTTGTCCTTGACGTTGACCTGCGACTGTAGCTTGTAGAAGTAGAGGATCTCCACGGGGGTGGGCTCTGCGATCTCCTTCACGATACAAAATACCCGTCATCCAGCGAGTAGTCGGTACGCTTGAGGCAGAAGCTGGAACGGCGCGATTCCCACGAATGTCAAGAATCGCATGAAATAGTCGTGAATCGGGAGCGTGGCTCCTGCGTTGATGTGGCCGGCACTCCAGGCCCCAAAACCTTCCACGTACGTGTGCGCCCGCTCTTCAATCCTGGACATGCAGTTGTGAAAGAGCCCAGGAGTTGATTCGATGCCCAGACGCTACTCCAGGAGCAGCATCATCCGGTAATTCCGGAACAGGTTGGGCACCACGTCCATTTCCTTACTGTTGCCCTTGGGTGTCAGGGACCCAGGAATGATGACAGGGGCCCTATTGACCTCTTCTTCGGAATGGAGTGTAACGCCCGTTGCCATAGTTGACGATCTGGGAAGAAAGAAAGAAAGCCAAGCAGTCAGTACCTATACCCAAGAAAGTCGGTTAAGGTACGGGGGATCTCCTAAGGACTGCTTGGAGCCCCTTCGGATCAGGTTCGGGATCACCGAAGAGCCACGGGACCCTGATCGGGAAAGAAGAAACTGCTAAGACTCGCCCTCTGTCCAGGAAGCATCTGGATACAGAGCAACCTGAACTAGGCAGCCTTCCTAACAACTCCTAAATGTAATGCCTAAACGTGCGAATTAAAAGAACAGCATAAGTTTGTATAGTCGTCAAGAGGGTCAAGGGGATTTACTGTGAGTTGTTGGCCGTAGAAGGTGGTGGTTGTCCGACTGTAAGGACAGCAAAACTTCGTTCTTGAAATGGTGTAGCCAGTTCAGCAGTTCGTCAACAGGGCAGGCCCAAGACGCGTCTTCAGGTAGAAGGGCAGACGTTGGGGTTCTGGGGAACAAGCAGCGGCCCAGATTCAGCAGAAGGTGGTGTATGCCGTCGGCGATATCGGACATGCAAGGATTGGGCAGAGCTTATCGATTCTTAAACTGGTTCGAAAGTTTAAAAATGTCAAATTGGCTTTCGTGGGTTATTTATAATGGCCCCAAATCCTGGCCTCCGATCCAACGGACAGGTGTCTCCCCATCGGACGGTCCAGAGTCGTGCAGGGATATTTATGAGCCCCCTCAGGTTGGATCCTCTCCATCTCGGATCTAACGGCCCAGGAGGGGCGGATGCCAAAGGTCGCCCCATCCTACGATCCACCTCATCCCAAGGGTATTAATGATGGACCCCCGTGCGGATGGGACACTTCGTGACCTATGCTGACACACTAGCCTGGGCTAGGCGACCTTTCAAGACCTGTGCAGCAATCGCCTGGTGACACGTGTACCCTCGCCACGAAGCGGGACAAAAGTAAATGTCCCCGGACATTGGTAAATGGTCCGGGCCCAGCATACGGCTAGTACCACTGTCTTCTGTCACGGACCCATGATCCTAATCAGGAACTGGGGAGGCAACCGTGCGAGCGTCCTGGAGGCAATGCAAGCCTCCTCCTGGCGGGCCTAGGCGAAGGCTTGGGGGGTAAATGTTATCCCCATTTCCTGCGTGGGCTCGGAAGATTCGTCCAGGCCCATGGTCAGGGACTGTTCAAAATGTGGGCCTGGCCCAAGGCCTCTTGGTACGGGAATGTCCAAGGGGGCACGGGCCTGGTGCAATTCTGGTCCCACAAGGAGGTCCGGGACAGTCATCCGGGAGACGTGCAGATAGTTCAAACCCCCCATGACATACGCGCCCTGGTCCCGGACCCTGGTAACGGTTCGGGCCTGTGGTAAATGAAGAGGGACAAAGGTAAACAAACCCGGATCACATCGCCCCCGGTTGGTGGGACCAAGCGTCCGGGATCCTGAAGCCGCCCCACTCTGCGTGGGCGTTGTCCCTACTTTTCACCTGCGAAAAAGGTCACCTCGGGATTGCACACCGTTGTTTCAGATCTGCGCTGCCAATTACTCTGACTGGTCTTGTCTCCTAAATCTGCCTCGTAACTCGAAGTGTCCAGACCAAAAGCACCATTTTTTCGGGCGAAATATAGCTCTTGGGCCAACTTATTGGGCCTTAACTGGTCTGGAATTCATGCATGTTTTATCTTTTATATTGGGCTTCCACTAGAGAGGCCAAGAGTATCCATATCTATGATGGGCCCGGGTCATACTCGGCCCAGACCCGGTGTTCCCATGAGCCTATAAATACAGGCAATAAAGGGAAAAAAGTGTCCTATACCCATTTGGTGTTATTTGGAAAGGAGCGACCCCGAAATAATTGGCCACTCCTTGGAAGAATGAATGAAGAGGCAAGGTTTCCCCTGCCTCGATGTGATACCTCGACCAGGCGTTGAAGACGCCGCCAGGCAAGTTTGCCCGCTGGTCGTTGGTGGGTTGGACTAAGGTTACCCCAGGAAGTCCGTACTTCCTGATATAATTGGCTATCATCCTAACCATGATTTGGCTAGGAGGAGTAACGTACCATTCGACGTCTGGTCGAAGGAAATTTCAGAGTTGGGCTTGATTTTGGATTTCTGGATCAGGGGTATTTTCATCTCGACCACTGGTCGAAGGAATTTCAGCTCGAGGAGCAAGCTGATTTGAAGGAGGGTTGGATGATTTCTTTTTCTGGGCTATAGATTTTACTCTACCCATGTTTAGAGGTGAGGTCGAAGGATTATTTGGGGTGTTTCGAGAAAAAGGGATCTTCAGAATTAATAGCGACGATTATTCTTCGTCCTCGAGCAGATGGGCCAGCAGATTATCGTCAATTGGCCTCTCACCTCCCCACGGATCTTGCATGAAAATCTGCAAACAGAAAAGGGGAGATAAGAATCTAATGGCCAAAAGGATCAAGATGTTTAAAAGTTGGAATAACGTTGCTCGTGTATAAAAGTTAAGCTTTTATACGACCAGCAGCATTTTGACAAAAAACACTACATTTCAAGCGAACAGTTTGGAAAATGGATTAAAAAGCAGAAGTGAAAAGTTTTCAGGAAAAACTTTTCGACTCTGAAAGGGCAGGAAAAACCCAGTTTTTTCTACAAGCTTAAAAATCGAATTTTTACTTCAATTTCACGCCCTAAAGTTATTATCCTAACTACCAAACTAATTCCTAACCCCAACAAGATGTTATTTTCCTGCCAAACTTAGCGCAAATCAATATACCCATTTACCCCTAAACCATTTTGCAAGAACTGACAAGGATATTCAAGAGCTCAGAAATAAAAAATAACGGGGAAAATAGGCACAGCACAGCGTAGCAAAATGAAATCAATCAGAAAACTTACTTGGATGAAAGATTGGGGTGAAGACTTCGAACGATTGGATAGGTGCACCTTGGATCAACGAGTTCTTCTGGGTTTGTTTTGCTGTGTTCTTCAGAGTTCTTGAAGGCAAGAGGATTAGTAAAAAGTTAAAAGTGAAAAAAATGGGTTATTTATAATTGATCATGGCGCAATTAATGAGTCAATGATGAGATTAACTTTTCAAGGTATGGGAAAACGCAATAGCTGTCAGACAACTTTTGGGAAACTGAAAATACATGATTAGTTGCCTTTTTCGAGAAGGCATGAGCGACTCTGATAGATTTGATGGGATATACGAGGCGTCAGTATCTTAAGTTTACTTTATTCTTGTCGCAGTAAAATAAACTTTGGGGGCAAATGTTTACCCAAAAATGGCTCCTGATGACGTGGCAAGTAGTTATTACACGTGGTTGGCACGTGGCAATATTAAAGTAAAAGGGATGTTGTTCGCCTATCGACCAGTTTTCTATTGCTTCATCAGATCTCGTGTTTAGATGCGAACAGTCTGGTCGCGTGCTTCGACTTATTTCCTTTAAGATATACAATCTTGTAATAACTACATTTATTATCTTTTCTCTTTATAGCCTTGGTACGCTGATATTAAGGATAATTAAGGCCCATTGGCCCATGTAACCCCCCTTAGCCTATAAATATACGTGAGAGGGCTTAAGGGAGGGGCTTTTGATTTTTGAATCGTGAACTTGAATACTTACAGAGAGAGTATAGTGTATTTATCCACCGAAAAATTGTAATTCTCCGAAGGCTTGTGAAACTCAAGAACCCTAGTTCTTTGATCATGGCATTGGGATTCGACATCAATAAGAACACTAAGTGGATGTAGGTCATTACCACATAGTTGGGGTCGAACCACTATAAATCATATGCGTCATCTTCTTCCCATTTGATTTCATTCTTGATTTCCTTTCTGTTTCTTTGTCGTTATTTTGACTCTGTGTCGTTGGCCAAATCGAGGGTGACTAAACTCGTTAGAAGTGTATTATTTGCCTCTGTCACTTCTTATTGTCTTGATGTTGCGACCACTTTGATTTTCGACACGAGTTTTGAATTTCTTGAGGATATTAAAAACTTGCGATTTTTGTCGCAAAAAATAAACCCATGTCATTCTAGTAAAGTCGTCGATAAAGAAAAGGAAGTACCTGTTTTGATCATTTGATGGAGTACGCATAGGCCATGACTGTTCCTTGGATTAACTCCAGTGGCTCTTTGGTTCTCCAAGCTTTGCCAGATGGATAAGGTTGTCGATGTTGCTTCCCGAGCATGCACCCTTCACATACTGTGTTGAGCTCCTTGATTGTTGGGAGGTCTCGCATCATATTCTTTTGTTGGAGAATCTTTTGCCCGTGGAAATTGAAATGCCCGAACCTTCAGTGCCATAGCCATGATTCATCTGCTTGCGCTTGCATTGTGACATTGCTTGTGTATCTCCATTATAAAGGAAAGCGTCTATTTTCTTTCATTTTTATTTTTTCAATTTCAAAGGATTTGTCTTGCTTGTCATAGATTGTGCAACAATCTCCTTCGAAATGCAAAGAGTACCATTTTTCAATCATTTGTCCTACACTGAGTAGGTTCTGATCGATGTTTGGTACCAAGAGTACATCATTGATGTATCTTTTGCCTTTTTTAATGTCAATGACAATGGTGCCTTTGCCAACTGCTTCCATGAAGTCACCATTGCCAATTTTTACTTTAGTCTTGGATTTATCAAGACTACAAAAGATGTTTTTATTTTTTGTCATGTGGTTACTACAAGCATTGTCTAGATACCAAGTATCTTTTTCTTCTGGTGCAGCTTGGCAGACATAGAAGAAATTATGTTCATCATTTTTCTCTTCTAAAAAATTAGCTTGATGAGATTTCTTAATACGACAAGTTTTTTCAGTATGGACAAATTTTTTACAATTTCGGCACTGATATTTTCCTTTAAACCAATAGTCTTTCTCCAAGTAACTTTTTCTTTTACAAATGTCACATGGAGAATACTTGTCGTTATTTTCTTTTTGTTTTTCTTGATAACTCCTGCTTTTAAAATTTTCTAGTGATTTTCTCCCATCAGCTTTAGATTTTTGAGACCGCAGATTAATTTTAGACTGAAAGGCATCTTCAGTCGAATTTTCACTATGCCTTTCTCGCCTACTTTCGTATGCTTCGAGAGAGCCCATTAATTCAGTTGGTGATAAAGTATCTAAATCTTTTGTTTCTTCTATCACAGAGATTATTGCATCATATTTTTCTGTACAAGAAATTAGTATTTTATCTACTATTTTCTTGTCTGATATTATTTCTCCATAGGCTCCCATTTTATTTACTATTTCTCTAATTCTAGAATAGTAATCTTTTGCAGTCTCATTATCCCTCATTTTAAGATTTTCAAAATCTCTTCTGAGCATCTGTAGTTTAACAATGCGTACCTTGACTGTTCCTTGGAACTCCTCCTGCAACATGTCTCATGCTTCTTTCGTAGTTGATGCGCCCATAATCTATGGAAATATATCATCTGCTAGGGGTGTTCATAAAACTGCCCACACCACACAAACTTCCTACACCACACCACACCACACCACACCACACCGCAATTTGCGGTTTAGAACCCTTTTCGGTGTGGTTGTGGTTTGTATTTTTGCCAAACCGCGCAGTACGGTGCGGTTTGCGTTTTTAAATTTTATAAATGCGGTTCAAACCACACCGCACCGCATCATTATATGTATTAACTTTTTTATATTATTTTTTTCAATTTTACTACATTTAAAGTTAATGCAAAAATATTTATATAGTATAATATAATATCCACAATATCTAAAAAAAATATAATGTTTCATAGGATGCTAACACATATTCTACTTCAATCTAAAGATATTCCTCCTTAATTAAATTAATATTTACTTTTATATTATATTTTTTCTTTGTTATTAGTTTGTTATATTTTTATTGTTTTGCTTAAAGTTTATTAGCTTGTTGTACATTTAATTATTTTGTTAAACACTCTATGGTTATGAGATTTATTATAAATATTTCTTAATTATAATATTTAATTGTTAAATTATTTGGCGATAGGTATAAACCACCCACACCGTACTGCACCACACCGCATTTTTGCGGTGCAGTTTGAGGTCTATGCGGTGCGGGTTGCGGTTTGGAAAATTGTTTAAACTACATATGCGGTGCGGTCCAAAAAATTAGAGAAAAACCGCACCACCCACACCACGAACACCCCTATCATCTTCCATAGCTTGCTGCAAGCAGAATAACACTTGAGAATCTTTTTGTTGATTCTCCTCCAGGGCCTTCTTTTGATTTTCCGAGAGAGACAAAGTGTCTTCTGGAATAGTAAATCCTACCTCAACAATTTTTTATAGATTTTGTGATCGAAAATAGGTCCTCATTTTGGTGGACCAAAAATCATAGTTTTCTCCATGAAAAATTGGAAGAGGTAAAGAAGAGCGGTTGGAATCAGTTGTCATGATGTGCGGAAAGTATTACGCCCAATATTTTAATCGACCTGGCTCTGATACCACCGATGGTATATGAAGTTGAAATAGGATATAATAATTGTTATTAGTATTTTTTCAATATTTGATAAAAAGATTAGTAGAGGTAATGATAGTAGTAGATAGTGTATATGTATATGATGGTGATAAGTTGATGATGGATGATATGGATGAGGGTTGATGGGACAAGTCATAGTAAATAAGAGGAATTTATTTTCTGAATATAGAAATGGTAGAATTCCTTTAGGAAAGGACTTAAAAGAAAATAGATTTTATTTGATTTGTGTTGTTCTTAAGGTTGGTGATAACAAACCGACTTTTACAAAAATATTTCTAGATTATTCTAGCTACTTTTTATTCTAGATTTTTATAATTCTTTATTTTAGAAAAAATTTTAACTAGAATTTTCTAGAAAAAATAACTTCTAGAGATGTGTAGCACTTTTCATTATTGCTGTCAACAATTTTATGTTGTGGTAAAATAGTGTTGACAATTGCATCTGAAATATGATAGGTCTTCAATACAGTCAGAGTATTTGCAAGTTCTTCCATGTCGTTATCAAATATCGTTGTTCCCTGCAAAAAGTTCGTAATAATCAAAATGGAGGAAAACTTGACTGGTTAGTTTAATAGTGAAAGAAGATGCAAATAATCAAAAGATAAAATATGATATCAAATAGTAATTTACTGCTGCTGTTACAACTTATATAACAATCCTTTTTTTTGTTGGTCCACTGTATATTATATAATAGGGTTTATATTTTTTTGGTCCTTGTGTTTTTTTCCATTATTTGTTTAGACTTTGTGTTTTGACAAATTACTTTTTGGACCCTATATTTTGTAAAATAGTTAAAATAGAACCCTAAACCCGATTTTGGTCAATGTTTTTTCAACTAAAATCACAAATAATTTACCAAACTAACAATTCAGAACAAAAATAAAATCATTCTGCTTAAAAACTGTGTTGTTATATTTAATTTTTTCTTCATCAAAATTGAGTTTAGGGTTCTATTTTAACTATTTTACAAAACATAGGGTCCAAAAAGTAATTTTTCAAAATACTGGGTTCAAACAGGTAATAGGAAAAAACATAGGGTCCAAAAAAGTATAAACCCTATATATAATATTATTAATTTAAATTAAATGCCTTTTCACTCTTCCTTTGTTAATTATATGTATTATAAATCCTTTTAGTTGACAACATTCATTTTGTATTAATTTAAACACATTTATTTAGTATTTTTGTTAAAAAAGAAAAAGAAGAGTAATACTACAAGATAGTAATAATGCAAAATGAAAAGAATTAACACAAAATAATTTTATAAAATTTGATATTATTTTCTTCAAAAAAAAAATATCCAGCTAAGAAATATATATGCTTTTTTTTATTCTTTATTGTGGAAGGCCCAAACAATAAACCACCTAAATATACATATTAATTTATGCAAACGCTCTTTAGTCACATGCTGCATATAAATGTTTTAAGGCTATTTAGGTTTTTTACCCCCCGAACTATTACCTATGCATTATCGTGCCCCTCGAATTTTTCAACCCGTTAAAAAATCCCCCCGATCTATTCACAGTCATGTAAATTAGGACTTCCGTCCAATTCCGTTCATTTTTTGTAACGTTGGGATGATGTGGCCTTTTTTTCTACATATTTGGGATGACACGTGGGACTTATAACCCGCTGACATGGAAGTTTAATTTTAAACCAAATGTATTATGAAAATAGAAAAGAAAGTAAATAAAATTTCAACAGGGGTCGAGTCAATTGGGATTTTAGGGATTACTTTCAGATTTGAACCATTAGTTTAGGGAGGTGATATTGGTGATTTCCGCCTAAGTTTGCTACAAGCCAAACGAGCTAAACGTCGAGAAAACCACGCCTGAGTTCCGCTTGAGTTTGCTACAACCCAAACGAGCTAAACGTCGAGCAAACCACGCCTGAGTTACGCCCGAGTTTGCTACAACCACGCCTGACTGAGTTTGCTACAACCACGTCTGACTAATCGTGTGGTGGAGAAACATGGGGAGGAATCGTAAATCTTTAGCAAAGAGGAAAGGATACCCAAAACCCCATGAAAGTGTGAATGAGGTTCCATTTTATGGTAAGGTTTTTTTTCTTCTTGTTTCTGTGGGTTTTTGGTTAGGATTTTATATAGCTGCTCGGAATATGGGGAACCTAATAGACAAAGCATTGAAAAAAGATAAGGAGTGTTTGAATGCTTTATGGTGGGTGGGCATTTTAACTTTTGAACTAACTGGTGGGTATAGGTATTTGGTCTTTGTGGGGTCTGTGGCATCTGTTATGTATTGGTTTGTGTATGTTGTGTTTTACTTTGACTAGATTCCATTCAATAAATTAATGTGTGTGTGTTGGGACCACCCACTGTTTTGGCTTTGAATAAGTAATATATGCTATTTTTTTTTCTTTTTTTGCAGAACCAACATATAGTATCTTCACTCTGAAAGTGCATCATAAGGGACAATTAAAAATGATAGGTAACAGCCCTAGTTACTTTGGTGGGATTGTTACCAATGTTCATTATCAAGATGTGGATAATATGAGCATATTTGAATTGCATGGAATAGCAAAAGACTTGGGGTACTCGGATCCTTCTTCTATTAGTTATTATTTTAAGTGGGCAGATTGTGTGACTTTGCAATGTGTAACTAATGACAATACTTTGCTTGAGAAAGTTGGGGCATCTGTGAGGAATAATCGAGTCCTTGATTGTTTTTTCTGTGAACATGTCTTCAATGAAAGTCAAGCTTCAAGTGTAGTTGGGCCGAACCAAGTAGGTGGGGTGAGTTTAAATACTAATGAATTTGGGCCTGCTTTGGGTAGTGTAGTTGGGCCGGATCAAGTATTTGGGCCTGCTATATGTGAGGAAAATGTCATAGAAACTAAGGTTACAAGGGCTGGTTTGGATGGTTCTACTATGGTTCATGAAACAAGTGAGGGAGGGGTTGGTTTAGTTCATGAAACTTCTGAAGGAGGGGCTGGTTTGGATCATGGAACAAGTGAGGGAGGGGCTGGTTTGGATCAAGGAACAAGTGAGGCAAGGGTTGATACTAGTGAAGACAGTGGTGATGATGAGGATGAATATGAGGCAGACCCGGAATATGAACAAGAGGATCACGGAGTGGAAGTAAATGATATTGCTGAGAAACATTTGATTAGGAAAGGTAACATGCCTATAGAGATTGATGTAGGTAATGATACTTTTCAAGAAGATTCTGACATTGAATATGGTGCACATGATAGCTCCACATATGATGAGGACACTACTAAAACTGTTGGTGAGGACAGTGAGCCACACAAACCAAACAAGAGGTCCAAAAAAGTCAAGATGCCAGAGTTGCCTAAGTTTAACACTACAATTGACATGGCCAAACCCAAATTCAAGTTAGGATTATCCTTTCCATCTGGTGCAGTGTTTAAGAAAGCAGTAAAGGAGTATTCAATACAAAACAGGAAGGACATATTCATTAAGAAGAATGACCCGCACAGGGTTAGAGCACAATGTAAGGGTGTAAACTGTCCTTGGGTATGTTTTGCTTCGAAAATTGATGAAACTCCTACCTTTGTCATCAAAACATTGAATGATGAACACAGGTGTTCTAGGACAAATACTAACCGATTCGCAACTTCCAAATGGTTGAGTGAGAAGTATTTAGAGGAGTTCAAGATCAATGAGAAGTTGGGTGTTTCCTCTTTCATGCACAAAGTTAACAAAGACCATGTGCTAGACATAACAAGGGACAAGGCATACAGAGCTCGACTTTTAGCAACAAAAGCCATTGAAGGAAGCTATGAAGAGCAGTATGATGCTCTTTGGGACTATGCCGAGGAGATTAAAAACACCAATAAGGGTTCAACTGTGGAATTTTTGACTGAACCAGGTGAGAATGGAAAACCAAGGTTCAAGAGGATGTATTTATGCTTTGCTGGGTTGAGGGAAGGTTTCAATGGAGGATGCAGAACAGTGATTGGTTTAGATGGAGCTCATATTAAAGGGGTTCATCCTGGGCAACTTTTGACAGTAATTGGAATAGATGGAAACAACCAGATGTATCCTATTGCCATTGTCGTGGTTGAATTAGAGAATAAGGATTCATGGAGTTGGTTTCTTAATCTACTTAGAGTTGACTTGATAATTGAGAATTCTAATCACTGGACCTTCATAACAGACAAGCAAAAAGTCTTGGAGCAAGCTTTGAAGGGAATGTGGGATGAAGGGATACCTGAGGCCGAGCATCGACATTGTGCTCGACACTTGGAGAAGAACTTCATTAAGGTGTTCAGGGATAAAATCCTTAAAGCCTTATTATGGAAGGCTGCTAGAGAAGTGACTGTTAGAAGGTTTGAAGTTGTGATGAATGAGATTAGAATGGTCAATGAAGCAGCTTATGAGTGGTTGATGGCTGCAGGACCAAAACACTGGGCTAGGTCACACTTTAGGACTAATCCTAAGTGTGACATTTTATTGAATAACATGTGTGAGGGTTTCAATGGGACACCGGCAATATTGGCAGCAAGAGATAGACCCATTTTGTCTATGCTAGAGCGTATCCTGATGTATTTGATGCAAAGGATCAGCAAAAATAGACAGTCAGTTGTCAGATGGGAGTCCAACATTGCTCCAAAAATTGCCACAATTCTTGAGAAGAACAAGGTTGAGGCTTCATCCCACATACCCACAAAGTCTTCAGATGACATTTACCAGGTCCATAACATGTATGGGGGAATGTACTCAGTTGATTTGAAAGCATGGGTATGTTCGTGCAGAAGATGGGAATTGACTGGCATTCCTTGTAGTCATGCAGTGGCTGCGATTTGGCAAAGAAGGCAAGATCCAGATCTCTATGTCAGCAAATGGTATACCAAAGAGTACTACATGAAGGCTTACTCAGTGCAGATTTTTCCAATTAGGAATCAAGATGAGTGGCCTATAAGTGGAAAGCTTGGAATGGTTGGCCCGATTAACAAAAAACAGCCTGGTAGGCCAAAGAAGAGCAGGACTTTGCAACTTGATGAAGTAACTACCAGAATGAAGTTGAAAAGAAGATACATTAGCATTAGATGTTCTAATTGTGGTGCAAAGGGACACAACTTCAGAACATGTTCAGGAAACAACAAAAAATCGGTATGTAGACATTGCCATTTTAATTTTGATGTTGGGTATGTTTTGCTATTTTTAATGGTTAATAACTTGGTTGAATATGCTTCCCTAGGCAAACAAAGCTCCTCCACAAGATCCTTCTACTGATGGGAGGAATAGTGATCCTTTACCTCATGGTTCTGTGAGCTCTTCTTCACAACAGGCTGCTTCAGAAGTCATGAATCCACCACAGGTATTCCAATCTAAAATCAATGTTGTTATACTTTGTTGGTCTGTGCTACTGAAATAAAGATCCATATTGCTATATTTTATTCAGTTTACTACTGAAATACAGTGGGGCAGGTGGTTATAAGGCTGGATAGTTAGTGTTGTTCATATATTCTGCTTAAACCTATGGATAATCATGTTGTTTAAACCACTGCAGCAGAAAAGTCCAATGTATAAGGAACTGGCGCAAAGAAGGAGTACTAGACTTGGAGGACGAGGAGCCTAAACATGACAGAAGACCCTTTTTTTGGACATGGGATGCTTGGACTCATTTTGGATGTATAGTGTACTGTATAGCATTTTGATAAGTCAGTGTACTGTATAGCATCTCAACATAATCAAATGTAATTTTTGTCAGTTATTTTGAGACATTTGCAGCAAGAACAATTTCCTTTTTATTTATCTACACTCAGATTGTAAGCATGATAAGTATTCAATGAAAATATTAGATCTGAGATAGCTTTATTGTGTTGAATTCTTCTTATGTTACTCCAGATATATTGTAAAAACTATATAATTCGGAAACAAATTGTCAAAGTTAAAAATAGACTCAAACAGACTTTGGACACTCATAAATTTGTGTCTGAGAAATACCAGATTAAACAAGGTTATTTGTTGTTATGTCCAATACATAATGCAGTTACTTGGCATCATCTGGTGTGGATCTGGTTTAGAAAATATTCAGCATCTGTTCTTTGGCTAATCATCTGGTGTGGATTTCTGGTTTGGTTTGGCTACCAGATTAAACAAGGCTTCAGAGATTTCTGGTTTGGCTAATCATCTGGTGTGGATCTGGTTTAGAAAATATTCAGCATCTGTTCATTGGCTAATCATCTGGTGTGGATTTCTGGTTTTGTTTGGCTACCAGATTAAACAAGGCTTCAGAGATTTCTGGTTCGGCTAATCATCTGGTGTGGATCTGGTTTAGAAAATATTCAGCATCTGTTCTTTGAATGCTTGTATAGCAGCTGAGTTTTACAAGAAGTTAAGACATGGTTACAGTGGAAGACACCAGCTATCTCGATTCATGGCTTACTGAGTAATATAAGACATAGCAAGCATAGTAGACTTAAAATGTGGCTAAACAGATTGGCTGTTTTATGCTATCAACTTTGGCTCAACAGGTTGGTTGCTTTATGCTATCAACAAATTGGCTTAAAATCTCGATTCGTGGCTTACTGTCACATTGGCTGCTTTATGCTATTAACTTTGGCTCAACAGAAATGAAGTTTTGTGGCAATTTAGATGTAAACAAACAGGTTCAATTGTACAGACTACAAAGAATGTGGTCAAATATAAGTTTACTGGAATTAGGTACAGGGAATTAGCACTTAGAGATAAGTCTTGGATTGATCATTTGTAATTAGAACAGTAAAGAATTCAGGCCTTTTATGGTGCTGTAGGATGTAAATTTTTTGGTTTAATATACTATTCTCTGATTTACCAAGAAAAAAAAAACTATATAACTCAAACAACACATCACAGTTTAATTCATTAATTCTATATGACCAATACATCTTGATTCAACAAGATTCAACAAGATGTTCCATTTGTTTTACTTTAAGATATACAAAACACACGAAAATATTCCAACACAAAAACAAACACCAGATTTCAAATCTCTTAACATCTTCAATATTGAACCAAGTTCTTCTTCTCTTTTTTCAGCCATAATCTGTAGTTGCTTAACATTATCTTCCATCTCCTCTAACCTTTTCAAAAACCCTCCTGTTTCCTCCTTAAAACTTTCACCATGTACAGGGAATGATGGAGGGTCCACCCATCTGATAAATCCACACCCATCAACCTCATTCCTCTGAAATAAAAACAAAAATCAGAACCAATAATCCAAATCAAAGGAAACCAATAAATTTACAAACTTTGTATCTTGGGCAGCCATAGAACCTTCTAGTAGAATTGTTCAATGTCCAAGTAGTGCGTAGTACACACTGAAACCCACAATCACAATTGGGTTTGCTCCATTCTTCTTCAAACCTTCGACCACCATCCATGGAGAAATAGGCAGCAATTGAAACTAGGGTTCTAAGTTTGTTGTAAAAAATTCGGTTTATAACAAATTATTCTTATTTGGTTTAAACTTAAACTTCCATGTCAGCGAGTTATAAGTCCCATGTGTCATCCCAAATATGTAAAAAAAAAGGCCACATCATCTCAACGTTACAAAAAATGAACGGAATTGGACAGAAATCCTAATTTACATGACTGTGAATAGATCGGGGGGATTTTTTAACGGGCTGAAAAATTCGGGGGGCACGATAATGCATAGGTAATAGTTCGGGGGTAAAAAACCTAAATAGCCATTTTTTAAACTATAGTGCAGTAAAAAAAACCATAAACATATTTTCCTTGCAGGCAATGCAATTTGATTAGTTATTTTTAAAGGAAAATTATTTATAATAAAGAAATATATCAAATATTCACTAACTTACTTAAAAAAAAAACACGGCAAAAAAGAGTTAATAGTTAAATTATATATACTAGTAATTGATTAATTACTAAAAGTAAATTATATTCATCACATAAACATTATGAACGTAATATTTAAATAAATTGTATTAATTTTAATTATATATGTGGTCAATGTCTACAATTATTATCACTTATATAGGTGATCAAGAAGTGCATTAATAAGGCAGACAACTTTCAAAGTTCCTTTTCATCAACTAACAGTAAGTGTTGATATGTAGAAGGATTACGTCGAGACTTTGTTGGGACACGCTTGTCAACTACTACAACTTTTGCCGTCCAATTTCGAGTTCTAGAAAATATTTCTTTTATAAACTTCATTGAATGAAGCGGTCTGGACCTGTGTACAAAACGATTCAAAAATTGATAAGCAAAATGAATGACAAATATGTAAATTTGTCTTATTAAATAAATATATCATGATAAGTTACATAATTGGTCAAATAAGATAATCTATAAGACAAAAGTTTTAGTTGTTATAATATATTTGAAAAAGCTCACATGTATAAGCTGTAATGAACTTTAAAAATATTATGTCACAATCATTTGCTCAATTGTAATAATTCATGGTATACAATATTTTTAGTATGACTAAAATCATGGATATTATAAAGAGTAGGTTGGATAAATATTTTGATAGATTGGGCAGTTTTTCTTCTAGATAGAGCAACATATAACCGACCAGGAGAAAATACAAGCTCAGGAAGGTATAATCCAACATAGTCTAAACTTTGTCTTTGAGCTTTATTTATGGTCATAGCAAAACTTATACGAAATGGAAACTGAGTTCTTTTAAATGAAAATGCATTGTGTTAAGTTTCAATAGGTATGAATAGAATTCTTGGAAGGAAAACTCACTTTCCATAATGTTGGTCGCTAACTATTTCTGCATCAATTAAATTTGAGCTAAAGCGTCGACCCAACAATTGTGTACTATTACATAATCCTTCAAAAGCATTAATATTTTGAAGTAATATGATAGGACAATTTATTTTAACATTAATTGATGAGGTGGAAATCCACTAGGGGTGAAACTATATAAAAAATCTTCATTGAAATTGTCTTCATTACTATCGACCATTTCATCATAGCTATAATATGTAATAACATCACCAGGAAAAAGTTGTATGAGCAAGTTGTTGATTGCTTCAGTATAATCATTTTTTGGTGTGAGTATTGCTCGATGTGTCATCATATATGAATTTTCTAAGCATTGCTCTAAATTTGGAAAGACTGCATTGATGAGATTTTTTAATGATAAAGTATCTTCTTCGTATGGAATGATCATGGAGGGTGGAATTTTGATCTTTCCAACATCATTGATTGGTTCCTCTCCATTACAGCATAGAGTAAAAATTCACAGAATTGTGGATCTAATCTTTCATGCATGTTTTTCATCAAATGGAATTTTTCAAAAAGTGGCCATAAATGTGATTTCACTAAGCTTGCGTCAATAGTTTCTTCTTTTCTTGCTTTTTGTACCAAAGGTAACACTTGACAAGAATCACCACCTAATACAATAACTTTACCACCAAATGGTTTAGTGGAGTTGTTAATATCCTTGAGTAGTTCATCTAGCGCATCTATTGATCGACGATGAGACATTGGAGCTTCATCCCAAATTATTAATCTTGTTTGCTGGAGTAATTTTCCTAATTCACATTGTTTACTAACTGCACATGTAATGTTATTTTCACAATCAAGAGGTATTTTGAATCTTGAATGTGCAGTGCGACCACCAGGGAATAGTGAAGCAGCTACTCCTTGTAAGAGAATGACAGTGAAGGAAAAAGTAGTGTTGTATTCCTTGAATTTTAGAATGAGGTACAGGTTACATATATAGAGCCTTGGCTCAATAATATCAAGGTGTAACAGAATTCTGTTACAAAACGTGTACAACACCACTATAATTATAAAAAGGGAAATTCTAACTAATTATGTAATTAGAGAAAACACAAAGATTAATCACTATTTTACATCCCCCGCAAACGAACAAGCCGAGGGAGGACAGTGAGTTTGAAATGTGTTGACGCCGTTTTTCGTCAAACAGTGAAAGAAGAGCACGTAAACAATAATTGATAATGGCCAAATACAATAAAACAAATCAAACACATGATTTTTACGTGGTTCAGCAGTTAAATCTGCCTAGTCCACGAGTCTCTGTTATTAAACTCAAGATTATCTCTGAAAATTCTTAAGCATGAATTCTTCAGAGTTTTCTCTCAAGGATCAGAATTTCGGTCCCTTACAATGGTGCATGGCCTCTCTATTTATAGAGAAGGATTCAGAATACTATCCCACATATTTTGGGTAGTTACTCTTTTTGTGTAAATAAAATAAATGGCTTTAAATGCCTATAATCAGATATAAAAGGAAACGTCCCTGAAGACCAGGAAACGCATAACTGACCAAATAATATCCCACGATTCTAGGGGATTTACATTAATAAATGAGGATTACATCTCATATTTATAATACTTGTAGATATTCAAGGTGGTTATCGCGTATCTCTAAGGCTTTAGCTTCCCAAGTTTCCCGTCGTCATCCGAGCTAATGACATCTCCCGAGTTCACGTGGCTTTCGAGATCGTACGTACATCGAGCTCGAGACCCCTGATCCGAAGTCGTCCCTGAAGATGAGTGTGTTCTCGGAGCTACCTTTCGAGATCGCGATCGTTTTGAGGTCACCATATTCGAGGTCATATATCGTACTTTGCAGGCTCGATATACCATCCTGGAGCATACTCTAATCCTTATTAGACCATTTGTTGCGAATCCAACCTGAGCTCGTAACCCACGTTACTAGCTCTCATAATAGTGTTGAATGTACTCAGGTGACTACATGGGTCGGTTTTTCCTTCAAACGTTGGGACGTGAGGAATCCGGAATCCTTGAGGAAATTGAGTGTTGGAAATATGTGGAGCAAACGGCTCGAGCTCCTCATCAGAGTCCTCATATTGACCATTTCCTCGTTCATTCTTTAAAATCCTAAAGGCTTTTTCGAGCTGATCGATCCTTTCTTGGACTGGGTCAGTAGGAGGTGTTGTCTAGAATTGACTGCCATTGATCATGATTCCAGGCTCGCGTCTCTGTGAGGGATCTCTACGCCTATTCAAGCGATCCCTCAGGTCCAGATTTGTCTGATCTCCCTTCCCCCTACTCTGATTCAGACGACTTCGCAGGTCAGGACGATTCTTGCGACTTCCAGTAATTTTACGACCTCAGTCGTGTTTACTGACGAACCTGGTCTCTCCGGACTTGTCACTGGTGAAACTCATTGATCGGTCATTTCGTGATGGATTCTTCCCATGTCGCCTCGTCTCCGCAGTGCGAGACCGAGACGTCTGACTTTTCTCAGATGGTGCGCCTCTCCGCTCTTGGAATGTCTCCCTGTTTCCTTGTCTTTCCCCTGTACGCCCTTGATCCTGATCTCGAACAGGTTGAGCGTTTCTGCGGGGAGGTGAAGGATATCTTATGGGTGACGGAGGGAACCGTATAGGCGACGGTGGCTGCCGCCCTTGTTGCGGCCTAGAGGGGCCAGAATTTGCCCGAGATGGGTCAGTTGCATTCGGTGCAATCCCAGGTACCTGAGTCCGAGCCTCTGCAGGGGTTCGGTTATTCTCAGTTCCTGCAGGCACTTCCACAGGGGGGTTAGGCGGGACCCGAGCTCGAGTACTCCTCTGTGGCCTAGGAGGAGTAGATGGCTCTGCTGGTGCCGGAGGATGAGTCGGCCTCCTTGTGGTAGCATTTTTTTGTGGACGTCCACGGGGCCTCCGGGGAGGAACATGCACGTCCCTTGGAGGAGGGACTTGGTTTTCGCGCGGAGGCGGGGGCTGAGCCACCTGCGCCTCTGCGGCTATCCTAGTCAACTCCTCGTTCCGTTTGTTGGCCTCTGCCAACAACTATTTCAATTGCCGGTTTTCCAGTTCTACAATAGGAACGTAACGCTCAGGATTGTAGTACATATCCTCATCCCTTGGTGGAGGCGGTGGTCCCCGGGAATCAGAGGACCCACTTCTCTCCTCAGCATCCGGGTTTTCCATTGGTTGTTTTCCAGGACGCCTTGGGTAGCTTTCATCAGGGGTGGTCTAATTGTTTGTGGCCATGAATCTCTCAGGGATGAATGCTTAAGGCTCTCAATGAAAGCACCAAACTGTTGACGCCGTTTTTCGTCAAACAGTGAAAAAAGAGCACGTAAACAATAATTGATAATGGCCAAATACAATAAAACAAATGAAACACACGATTTTTACGTGGTTCAGCAATTAAATCTGCCTAGTCCACGAGTCTCTGTTATTAAACTCAAGATTATCTTTGAAAATTCTTAAGCATGAATTCTTCAGAGTTTTCTCTCAAGGATCAGAATTTCGGTCCCTTACAATGGTGCATGGCCTCTCTATTTATAGAGAAGGATGCATAATACTATCCCACATATTTTGGGTAGCTACTCTTTTTGTGTAAATAAAATAAATGGCTTTAAATGCCTAATACTCAGATATAAAAGGAAACGTCCCTGAAGACCAGGAAACGCATAACTGACCAAATAATATCCCACGATTCTAGGGGATTTACATTAATAAATGAGGATTACATCTCATATTTATAATACTTGTAGATATTCAAGGTGGTTATCGCGTATCTCTAAGGCTTTAGCTTCCCAAGTTTCCCGTCGTCATCCGAGCTAATGACATCTCCCGAGTTCACGTGGCTTTCGAGATCGTACGTACATCGAGCTCGAGACCCCTGATCCGAAGTCGTCCCTGAAGATGAGTGTGTTCTCGGAGCTACCTTTCGAGATCGCGATCGTTTTGAGGTCACCATATTCGAGGTCATATATCGTACTTTGCAGGCTCGATATACCATCCTGGAGCATACTCTAATCCTTATTAGACCATTTGTTGCGAATCCAACCTGAGCTCGTAACCCACGTTACTAGCTCTCATAATAGTGTTGAATGTACTCAGGTGACTACATGGGTCGGTTTTTCCTTCAAACGTTGGGACGTGAGGAATCCGGAATCCTTGAGGAAATTGAGTGTTGGAAATATGTGGAGCAAACGGCTCGAGCTCCTCATCAGAGTCCTCATATTGACCATTTCCTCGTTCATTCTTTAAAATCCTAAAGGCTTTTTCGAGCTGATCGATCCTTTCTTGGACTGGGTCAGTAGGAGGTGTTGTCTAGAATTGACTGCCATTGATCATGATTCCAGGCTCGCGTCTCTGTGAGGGATCTCTACGCCTATTCAAGCGATCCCTCAGGTCCAGATTTGTCTGATCTCCCTTCCCCCTACTCTGATTCAGACGACTTCGCAGGTCAGGACGATTCTTGCGACTTCCAGTAATTTTACGACCTCAGTCGTGTTTACTGACGAACCTGGTCTCTCCGGACTTGTCACTGGTGAAACTCATTGATCGGTCATTTCGTGATGGATTCTTCCCATGTCGCCTCGTCTCCGCAGTGCGAGACCGAGACGTCTGACTTTTCTCAGATGGTGCGCCTCTCCGCTCTTGGAATGTCTCCCTGTTTCCTTGTCTTTCCCCTGTACGCCCTTGATCCTGATCTCGAACAGGTTGAGCGTTTCTGCGGGGAGGTGAAGGATATCTTATGGGTGACGGAGGGAACCGTATAGGCGACGGTGGCTGCCGCCCTTGTTGCGGCCTAGAGGGGCCAGAATTTGCCCGAGATGGGTCAGTTGCATTCGGTGCAATCCCAGGTACCTGAGTCCGAGCCTCTGCAGGGGTTCGGTTATTCTCAGTTCCTGCAGGCACTTCCACAGGGGGGTTAGGCGGGACCCGAGCTCGAGTACTCCTCTGTGGCCTAGGAGGAGTAGATGGCTCTGCTGGTGCCGGAGGATGAGTCGGCCTCCTTGTGGTAGCATTTTTTTGTGGACGTCCACGGGGCCTCCGGGGAGGAACATGCACGTCCCTTGGAGGAGGGACTTGGTTTTCGCGCGGAGGCGGGGGCTGAGCCACCTGCGCCTCTGCGGCTATCCTAGTCAACTCCTCGTTCCGTTTGTTGGCCTCTGCCAACAACTATTTCAATTGCCGGTTTTCCAGTTCTACAATAGGAACGTAACGCTCAGGATTGTAGTACATATCCTCATCCCTTGGTGGAGGCGGTGGTCCCCGGGAATCAGAGGACCCACTTCTCTCCTCAGCATCCGGGTTTTCCATTGGTTGTTTTCCAGGACGCCTTGGGTAGCTTTCATCAGGGGTGGTCTAATTGTTTGTGGCCATGAATCTCTCAGGGATGAATGCTTAAGGCTCTCAATGAAAGCACCAAACTGTTGACGCCGTTTTTCGTCAAACAGTGAAAAAAGAGCACGTAAACAATAATTGATAATGGCCAAATACAATAAAACAAATGAAACACACGATTTTTACGTGGTTCAGCAATTAAATCTGCCTAGTCCACGAGTCTCTGTTATTAAACTCAAGATTATCTTTGAAAATTCTTAAGCATGAATTCTTCAGAGTTTTCTCTCAAGGATCAGAATTTCGGTCCCTTACAATGGTGCATGGCCTCTCTATTTATAGAGAAGGATGCATAATACTATCCCACATATTTTGGGTAGTTACTCTTTTTGTGTAAATAAAATAAATGGCTTTAAATGCCTAATACTCAGATATAAAAGGAAACGTCCCTGAAGACCAGGAAACGCATAACTGACCAAATAATATCCCACGATTCTAGGGGATTTACATTAATAAATGAGGATTACATCTCATATTTATAATACTTGTAGATATTCAAGGTGGTTATCGCGTATCTCTAAGGCTTTAGCTTCCCGGGTTTCTCGTCGTCGTCCGAGCTAATGACATCTCCCGAGTTCACGTGGCTTTCGAGATCGTACGTACATCGAGCTCGAGACCCCTGATCCGAAGTCGTCCCTGAAGATGAGTGTGTTCTCGGAGCTACCTTTTGAGATCGCGATCGTTTTGAGGTCACCATATTCGAGGTCATATATCGTACTTTGCAGGCTCGATATACCATCTTGGAGCATACTCTAATCCTTACGAGACCATTTGTTGCGAATCCAACTTTCAAGGTCACATTTACCATGGCTCGAAATCTGGGTGTAACAAAATGCACCTCTTGGAATTGAGCAGTGACAAAAGGTTTGGTGAGGCAATCAGCAATTTGTTCTGCAGTAGGAGCATAGGCCAATTGCAAAGCTTGTCGAGCAACTTTTTCAAGCACAAAGTGTTGATCTATCTCAACATGTGTTTGTTCGAGAGTGAAGCACAGGATTGGAAGCAAGACGCAAAGTACTAATATTATTACAGTAGAGTATAGGCAGAGAAGATAATGGAATATGTAACTCATGAAGTAGAGACTGAATCCAGGACAATTCAGCAGCACCGTTAGCCAACGCACGGTATTCAAACTCCGTGCTCGAGCGAGAGACAAACATTTGTTTAGAAGAAGACCATGAAATAAGGTTTTTTCCAAAAAACACACAATAAGCACTTGTGCTCCGTCGGTCATCCGGGCAAGACACCCAATCAGCGTCAGTGTAGCAAACAAGAGAAGGAGCAGAGTGGTGATGTAAGGAGAGTCCATAATGACTAGTACCCTTTAAATAACGCAAGACACGCTTTACTGCCTTAAGATGAACATCAGTAGGTGCTTGCATAAACTGGCATAGTTTATTGACAGCAAAGGAGCACTACTAGAAATATAGGCTTTTACTTCGTTTTTTACACATAGAATATAATAAAACTTAAGTAAAAGTCTTTCAATGGGTTTTTACTTCGCTTTTGGGGATGGTAGAACATGAAAATAGGATATTACTTCGGTTTCTTAAAAAAACGAAGTTAAAATAGAAAATGAGCAAAGGCCATGTTTGGTTTGCACACTATATTGGGGCTTTTCACTTCGGTTTTTATGAAAAAACCGAAGTGAAAAGTGGAGCAAACCAAACACGGCCCTGAAGGCTTTTACTTCGGTTATTATATAAGAACTGAAGTAAAAGAGTTTTAATACCCTTAATATATAGCTCTCGCCTCATTCGTCTCTCTGAAGCAAAAATCTCAAAACGCCAAACCCAGAAAACCTCCATTGTTATCATACTCTCACGAGGGTTTCACAAAATATACCATATTTTATGCTTTTTTTTACCATTTGAAACCATTTTTCTTACGTAAAAACAGAAATATTAGTTTCATTTTTATTTTTGAGGGAGAAAATAAAGATTTTGGGTGTAGGTATTTTTAGGGTTCGAAAATGGGTATTGTTATTGGACTTTGACTGGTTTTCTTACATTAAAATGTGTTCTTGAGCTTCGAAAAATGTATGAATCACTAAATTTTTGTTTGTATGATTTTTTTTATTTTCTATATTATTTTCATATTTTTTTTCTTATAGATATAATGTGTTTATTATATATAGGTTTTAAAGTTGCTAATATTGATTTAGAGGTTATTTTGAGCATCAAAGAAGGTTTGTTATCTTAAAACTTTGTTTGTGTTAAATTTTTTTATATTATTCCAAATTTAATGCTTATTTTTTTAGTATATTTGTGTTATATTTTTTTTTATTTTGTTATTTTATATAATGTTATTAATTATATATATTAGTAAAATTTAAAAATTGTTGTGCCTTGTTATTTAAATTTCTAAACATAGCTTCAATAGGTACTATTGTTGCAAATGTTAGAACTTGAAATGTTTGGATTATTAGTGACATTTGTTTTTTATTTTCTATAACTAGCTAGCTTGATATGTTGTTTGATGATTATGTCACTAGTTTAATTAATTATGTAAATGATTTTTATTTGATTTTGTTTAAGCTTTTTAGTAGGGTTGTTGATTTAATTGCCAATTTAGTATTGATTTTGGGTGACTTCAAGAGTAATATTGGCGGTGAGTTATCTTTAAATTTTATTTATTACTATTGCAATATTTATTTATAAAATTATAGTTAAATCATGCATGTTTTACCTTAGTGAAGTAGGTTCTGGGAAATTTGTTGTTGGCGGTGATATAAGGATAGAATTATGTGTGTTGATTTTGTGTTTGTTTGTGTTGAATTTATATATAATTATAAAATTGGGATATGCTACAAAAACAAAGGAAACTCTGCCAATTTTTTATAGATTTTATTAATTTTTTTCCTTTTTCAATTCGCACACTATGTCGAGATATTTTGTGTGTTAATTACAGGTTTTTAAATTTTTGGAGATGTTAAAATGCAGTTGTTATGCTGCCGAAATTTTGTTAAACTTAGAAAAATTTAATAATTAAACTTCAATTATGTTGGATGTCCTAGAAAAAAGAACTAGGAGTGGAAGATGTCAAGGGATATGAAATTTGGATAAGAGCGCGAGAAACGAAGAAGACTCTTGTCGAAGATAATTTGGACAAAAAAATTGAAGAGTTGTAAGTGTTTTAAAGCAAAGTAGGAATTTTTTTTTAGTGTTGTTACAAGTTACTAATTTAATCTATCATTGGTTTGTTCCGTAGAATGAACTAAATGACAAAGTTACTAGTAGCCAAATTTTCGCCAATAGTCGGGAGGACATCTTGCCAATCCAACAAGAATAGTTAAGCCAATTGATGACTTAAATTTATTAGTAAGACTATTTTGTTTATACATACCTTTAGTTTTATGTGAATGTATATATAAATTTTTAGGCTATTTTACTTAATTGCAATTATGTGAATGTATATATGAATGATTAGGTTATTCTACTTAACAATTATGTGAATGTATAAATATTTTATTTTATAAGAATTTCAATTCTAAGTGTATAAATTTTGTGATTTTTATTTCTGTTATAAATTAAATGAAAATAAATCAATTCCAATTGTAAAAATCTATATAACTATATGTTTACCGAGATTTTTGGAAACTATATTAATGAATATTATTTAAGAGTAATGATAAGAAAAGTAGAAGATTAACACGGGATTTTTACGTGGTTGGGGCGTTAATAAGCCATAGTCCACGAGTCAGTAGTATTAGAGCTTGGAAAGTCTTTTACAATGGAGTTTCTCTCTATATTTTGACAGGGTAACGGTATATCAGCTGAAGAGAGATCCTTTTTCCAGTGTTCTATTGCCTATATTAATAGGCTCATGGGAACACTGGGTCTGGGCCGGGTATGACCCGGGCCCATCAGAGATATGGATACTCTTGGACTCTCCAGTGGAAGCCCAATATAAAAGATAAAACATACATAAATTCCAGACCAGTTAAGGCCCAATAAGTTGGCCCAAGAGCTATATTTCGCCCGACAAAACGATGCTTTTGGTCTGGACACTTTGAGTTACGAGGCAGATTCAGGGGACAAAACCACTCAGAGTACTTGGCAGTGCAGATCTGAAACAATGGCGTGCAATCCCAAGGTGACCTTTTCCGCAGGTGAAAAGTAGGGAAAACGCCCACACGGAGTGGGGCGGCTTCAAGGTCCCGGACGCTTGGTCCCACCAACCGGGGACGACGTGATTCGAGTTCGTTTACCTTTGTCCCTCTTCATTTACCACAGGCCCGGACCGTTACCAGGCTCCGGGACCAGGCACGTATGCCGTGGGGGTCCGAGCTGTCTGCACGTCTCCCGGATGACTGTCTCGGATGACTGTCCCGGATGACCATACCGGACCTCCTTGTGGGTTCAGAATTGTACTAGGCCTGTGCCCCCTTGGACATTCCCGTACCAAGAGGCCTTGGGCCGGGCACACATTTTGAACAACCCCTGACCATGGGCCTAGACGAATGTTCCGGGGCCACACAGGAAATGGGGATAACATTTACCCCCCAAGCCTTCGCCTAGGCCCGCCAGGAGGAGGCTTGCATTGCCCCCAGGATGCTTGCACGGTTGCCTCCCCAGTTCCTGCTTGGGATCGTGGGTCTGTGACAAAGGACAGTGGTACTGGCCGTATGCTGGGCCCAGACCATTTACCAATGTCCGGGTACGTTTACCTTTATCCTGCTTCGTGGCAAGGGTACACGTGTCACCAGGCGATTGTTGCACGGATCTTGAAAGGTCGCCTAGCCCTCTCAAGGGTCGCTAGGCCTAGGCTAGTGTGTCAGCACAGATCACGAAGCGTCCCATCCGCACGGGGGTCCATCATTAATACCCTTGGGTTGAGGTGGACCGTAGGATGGGGCGACCTTTGGCATCCGCCCCTCCTGGGCCGTTAGATCCGAGATGGCAAGGATCCAACCTGAGAGGGCTCATAAATATCCCTCCACGACTCTGGACCGTCCGATGGGGAGACACCTGCCCGTTGGATCGGAGGCCAGGATTTGGGGCCCTTATAAATACCCCACGAAAGCCAATTTGACATTTTTAAACTTTCGAGCCAATTTAAGAACCGATAAGCTCTGCCCAAGCCTTGCATGTTCGATATCGCCGACGGCATACACCACCTTCTACTGACTCTGCGCCGTTGCCTGTTCCCCAGAACCCCAACGTCTGCCCTTCTGCCTGAAGACGTGTCTCGGGCCTCTCCTGTCGATGAACTGCTGAACCGACTACACCATTTCAAGAACGAAGTTTTGCCGTCCTTACAGTCGGACAACCACCACCTTCTACAGCCAACAACTCACAGTAAGTCCCCTTGACGAATATACGAACTTATGCTGTTCTTTTAATTCGCACGTTTAGGCTGCTAGGCCTTGATTACATTTAGGAGTTGTTAGGAAGGGCGCATGGTTCGGGTTGCTCTGTATCCAGATGCTTCCCGGACAGAGGGCGGGCCTCAATAGTTTCTTTCTTCTTTCCCGATCAGGGTCCCGTGGCTCTTCAGTGATCCCGGACCTGATCCGAAGGGGCTCCAAGCAGTCCTTAGGAGACCCCCCGTACCTTAACCGACTTTCTTGGGTTTAGGTACTAACTGCTTGGCTTTCTTTCTTTGTTCCCAGATCATCAACTATGGAAACGGGCGTCACACTCCATTCAGAGGAAGAGATCAATAGGGCCCCTGTCGTCATTCCTGGGTTCCAGACACCCACGGGCAACAGGTGGGAAATGGACGTGGTGCCCAGGATATTCTGGTTTCCCTTAACTTGGGCGATGATGGCGGCCCAGACGTCTGCCGGCAGACTCTTTCCTACTTGGATGATTCGGGTCGGATCGGTGTCGCTGATGCACACCTCTTCTATCTCATCCATTGGTTCCAGGACACAGTCGTCCCCTATCCGCAGGTCCAGGTCATCCTCTTCCCGGACCATCCTCTCGGTAGGTGGTGGGTTAATCGGTTCGACGAAGTCCTGAATGGGTTCTTCCCGGATCATGTATATGGGCCAGGCCGACACATGGTAGCACTTCCGGGCGCTCTTCTGATCTCCCCGGACGGTCCCTACCCCTCCGTTGTCACATGGGAACTTCATGCAAAGATGACGGATGGAGGTGATGGCTCCGAACTCGACTAATGCAGGCCGGCCAAAGATGACGTTGTAAGAGGTGGGGCAGTCCACCACTACGAAGGTGCAAAACTTGAACGAGAGCTGCAATTCACTCCCCAGCGTAACGGGCAGTTGGATCTTTCCCATGGGGAGAAGCGCATCTCCGTTGAAGCTGTAAATCTGGGTCGGGCACGATGCCAAATCCGCTTCAGTTAAGCCAATGGCGGTGAAAGCGGGCTTGAACAACAGGTTGACGAAGTTTCCGTCATCCACCAACACGCGGGACACCAACTTGTTGGCGATTTGAGCATCTATGATCAACGGGTCGTGGAGCGGAAAGTGGACACTGCGGGCGTCGTCCTCCGTGAAAGTGATGGGGAGGTTCATCATTTTAGGGCGCTAAGCCGGGGCCTAGAAGAGGGCGCACTCCTCCTGATCGTGGTGTAGCTCGCTTAGATAGCGTTTTTGGTCATTCCAGGACGGTCCTCCCAGGTGAGGTCCGCCCGAGATGGTGGCCACATGCCCGTCAACCCTAGGGGGCGCCATCCCGGAGGGATAAGGCATTCCGGGGCCGGGAACCTGCGCGATGGGGGCCCCCTCAGGGGCCGGCGCCGTGATTCCCTGTGCATACCCTCCCTGAGGGGGGTATGCTCGGGGCGTTCCCGGGACCGTGGGTTACCCCGGGCCCGCCGACAGGCCTGGGACTCCCACGGGCATCCTGACCCATTGGTGGAGGTGCCCCAGCTTGATGAGATTTTTGATCTCATCTTTGAGCTGCCGGCATTCTTCGGTGGTGTGGCCCACATCCTTGTGATAGGCGCACCTTTTGCTGGTGTCCCTTGGATTCCTTCCCCCTTTGAACATGGGGCTAGGCTTCCGGTAGTGAACCACCCTTTCTGTGGCCAAGTAGATGTTCTCCCTAGTCTCCACCAGTTGGTGTATTCTGAATATTGGGGTTCGTAGCCCCTCTTTCCCTTTTTTACCGGCTCGGGCTGGTTCTGGCCCTTGCCAGATCTCTTCCCCTGGGAGGGGTTCACTCTCGCCTCAGTCGCTCCTGCCTGCGACTGCTGAGGCCCTTGCCAGATCTCTTCCCCCGAGGGATGGGCTAAGGAGCCGGAGGCCATCCGAAAGCCTGGATTTGAGCTTCCTCCCAGTTGATGAATCCTTGGGCCCTCCTGATGAACTCTTCCAGGGTAGCGGCCTTGCTACCCTGCATTTCATCCCAAAGGAGGGACCGGGCTAGGATTCTGAACTACAGCGCCACCAGGCGCTGTCCGTCGTCCACTTTCGTCTTGGAGGCTTCCTCAGTGAAGCGCTGGATGTAGGCCCTCAGTGTCTCTGTGGGGAGCTGTTTGATATTTGCGAGGGCGCTGATCTGCATGTCCATCCTCATGGCGGCCACAAATTGCTTGCGAAACGCTGACTGCAGCCCAGACCAGGATTGGATGGATCCCAGCTTAAGTCTTTTCCACCACTCTTCGGCGGGACCGCCCAAAGTGATCGAGAAGCAGAGGCACTTGCCGTCGTCACTGACGTGGGCCACTATCATGAGCTGGTTGTATCGGGACAGATGGTCCCTGGGGTCAGTGTTTCCAGTATAGGCAGTGAGGCTATCTTGAACCCCTTGGGGAGTATGGCGTCCAGGATGTGCCTCGCGCAGGGCTCTTTATCCTCTTCATCGGAATCAGTGTCTGCACCTTCTTGCTTGCGGACCAAACGATCCGTGACCGTTTTCAGAACGGCCAGCTGCTCCATGAGCTGCCTGGCCATGCCATCCTCTAGGGGGATTCTTTCGTTCCTCCTGTCATTGATGTTGTTTCTGAGGTCGCCACCTCGGGGGAGGATCTTTTCCTTGTGGGCCCGCTCTTTCCGAGCGTTCAGTCCGTCGCGTAAGTCTATCCGGGACGTATCTTCCCCTGAACTGAGGGCATGAGGTTCCTCGCCGCGAGCCCGTCCCCGACGGTTCTTGTTCACCGAGGCACTCGGGTGCAAAGATCTTTCCCGCCCGTCTCGCCGTGGGGCGTGCCGGGGCTACGCGTCCCCTGTGGATCGATCGGGTGGCCTCGTCCTGGGATGGGGCGCACCTTTTCTTTCCTAGGGAGTAGCCGGGAACGGCCCCCAGCCTTTGCGTTGGGGGCGATCTTATCTCGGATCCTTTTGCCGACCTTCGTTTTCTCCCTATTCAGGTTTCCTGGAGCTGGCTCAAGAAACGGTTCCGGAGGAGGGGCCGAGCCTGCTCCTTCGGGGACCTCAGTTCACGCCTGTGGAGCGGGCCGCTGCGCTCCTGGAAGTGGGCCAGTCGTGTGATTGGCTGTTGGACCCTACGCGGCTATGAACGCCTGTAGGGCCTGAAGGGACTCTTGCATCCGCTGATGCGCCTCCGCTTGCTCGACGATCCTGGCCTCCTGGTCCAGGACTTGCTGCCTCAGTCTGGTCACCTCGAGATCCTTTTGGTTGGGTTCTTCTTCTGGGATCTCGGGATCCGCAGCTTCGTCGTGGTACTCCTCGTTTTCCTCTTCGTAATACTCCTCATTCTCTTCGCCATACTCTGTCTCACCTTCGTAGTCTTGTGACTCCTCATGGTGAGATGTTTGAGGAGGCGCGTTCTCGGGCGGATCCTGAGGGAGATGCTGCGAAGGTCGCAGGTCTCCGTTGCCCTGTTCGGGATTGCTAGGGTCAAAAGTGGTGTGTCGTGTGTTCACCATTGTAGTAAAGGCTTGACCTTAGCACTGGCTTTCTTCAGCTCTCAATGAAAGCACCAAACTGTTTACCGAGATTTTTAGAAACTATATTAATGAATATTATTTAAGAGTAATGACAAGAAAAGTAGAAGATTAACACGGGATTTTTACGTGGTTGGGACGTTAATAAGCCTTAGTCCACGAGTCAGTAGTATTAGAGCTTGGAAAGTCTTTTACAATGGAATTTCTCTCTATATTTTGACAGGGTAACGGTATATCAGCTGAAGAGAGATCCTTTTTCCAGTGTTCTATTGCCCGTATTTATAGGCTCATGGGAACACTGGGTCTGGGCCGGGTATGACCCGGGCCCATCAGAGATATGGATACTCTTGGACTCTCCAGTGGAAGCCCAATATAAAAGATAAAACATATATAAATTCCAGACCAGTTAAGGCCCAATAAGTTGGCCCAAGAGCTATATTTCGCCCGACAAAACAGTGCTTTTGGTTTGGACACTTCGAGTTACGAGGCAGATTCAGGGGACAAGACCACTCAGAGTACTTGGCAGTGCAGATCTGAAACAACGGCGTGCAATCCCGAGGTGACCTTTTCCGCAGGTGAAAAGTAGGGACAACGCCCACGCGGAGTGGGGCGGCTTCAGGGTCCCGGACGCTTGGTCCCACCAACCGGGGACGACGTGATCCGGGTTCGTTTACCTTTGTCCCTCTTCATTTACCACAGGTCCGGACCGTTACCAGGCACGTATGCCGTGGGGGTTCGAGCTGTCTGCATGTCTCCCGGATGACTGTCCCGGATGACCATACCGGACCTCCTTGTGGGCCCAGAATTGTACTAGGCCCGTGCTCCCTTGGACATTCCCGTACCAAGAGGCCTTGGGCCGGGCCCACATTTTGAACAGCCCCTGACCATGGGCTTGGACGAATGTTCCGGGGCCACGCAGGAAATGGGGATAACACTATAAATTCATATAATTAGACTATTTAAACAAAATTAGGGCAAAAAATTATATATATATAAAAATAGAATTTGGTCATTTAAAAATAATTAGAAATAATTATTAAAAAAAGGGGGGGGGGGGCTTTCTACTTTGGTTATTATGTAAAAATCGAAGTAGAAAGTGGGGATTCTACTTCGGTTTTTACATAATAACCGAGTAGTAGAAAGTGCCCACCAAGGAAGCGTACCCCACTTTCTACTTCGGTTATTATGTAAAAACCGAAGTAGAATCCCCACTTTCTACTTCGCTTTTAACATAATAATCAAAGTAGAAAGCATATTTTTCACTTCGGTTTTTAACTATGTTTTACTTCGCTCCAAACTACTGCGGTTGCGAATTTTAGTGAAAACTGAAGTAAATCCAGCTTAAAAACCGAAGTAAAAGCCCTTTTTTTCTTGTTGTGGAGATATTGGGACGAGTTAATGTGCAATATTGCAATGCACCAAGAATACTTCGATACTCAGTAGCCGAGGAGAGGGGGATACCATCATGTTGCGATAAGGAACCAAGAGCCAGTGGAGTAGGAAGAGTTTTTGAGTCAAGCATACTAGTTTTCTGAAGAAGGTCACTGATGTACTTGGTCTAACTAAGGGGAAGGTAGTCAGAAGAAGAATGCACCTCCACTCCCAAGAAATAATGAAGGGGGCCGATGTCCTTAACAACAAATTGGGACTTCAAAAATGTCATTAACTGGGAGAGATGCACCGAGGAGGACCCTGTAAGTATGATATCGTCAACGTAGATGAGAATAACCAAAGTATGACCATGATGATGCCAAATAAACATAGAAGTGTCAGCCTTAGAAGCAAGAAAACCCCAGCTGGAAAGAGCGGCACTAAGCTTAGTGAACCAAGCCCGTGGTGATTGTTTAATACCGTAGAGAGACTTTTGGAGCTTGCATACATGAGAGGGACGGGCAGGGTCAATGAAGCCTTGCGGCTGAGACATAAAAACATCCTCAAGAAGATCACCATGAAGGAAGGAGTTCTGAATATCAATCTGACGAAGAGGCCAGTTAAGAGAGACAGCAACACTGAGAACTAGACGAATGGAGGTAGGCTTGATTATAGAACTGAAAGTTTCATGATAATCCAAACCAGTTGTCTGATGAAAGCCTTTGGCCACAAGACAGGCCTTATATCGATCCACGGTACCATCGGGACGAAGCTTGATACGGTAAACCCCCTTGCAACCAACCACAGGAGAACCAGGTGGAAGTGGGACAAGGGTCCAAGTGCGTTGATCCTGCAATGCAGAGAACTCAGCTTGCATGGCGGATTTCCATTTAGGGTCCTTGGTGGCCTCAGAGAAGGAGGAGGGCTCACATGGTGTACCTGCAACTACACTAAAAAACACATGAGGTTTAACAATACCAGCTTTAGATCTCGTTATCATAGGATCATCATTAATTGTAGTAATGGCACGCGTAGGTAATGGATCAGGGATAGTCGTGGGGGAAGAAACAGGAAACGATGAGGAAGTAGAAGGGGGGGAGACAGAAACGGAGGGTGGAGAAGATAGAGAAGAAGGGTGAGGAGTATGAGAGGGTGGAATAGGAGTGAGGTTAGGAGATGGATGCATGGTAGGACGGGATGGAAAACAAGCACCCGGAAAATGGAGTGAGGAGATAACAGTAGGGAAAGAAGAGGAGGAACCGGAAGTGGGAGAGGAAGGCTGAGCAAAAGGAAAGTGCAATTCATTGAACACAACATGCCGAGTCACATACAGGCGAGCAATGTCAAGTTGGAGACAAAGGTACCCCTTATGATGGTTGCTACAACCGAGGAAAACACATGGACAAGAACGAAACTCCAATTTATGAGAATTGTAGAGGCGGAGAAAGGGGAAGCACTGATAGCCAAACATTTTAAAATGAGAATAAGAGGGAACTTTGTTGTAGAGAACCTAATATGGAGAGACATTGAACAATAAGCGGGTGGGAAGTCGATTTATCAGGTAAGTGGTTGTACTAAAAGCATAGGGCCAATATGAGAGAGGCATGGAGGAGTGAGCAAGAAGATGAAGACTAGTTTCGACAACATGTCGATTTTTGCGCTCAACGCGATCATTTTGTTGAGGAGTATAAGGACACGAGAGTTCATGATGTATACCAAGGGAAGTGAAAAATATGGAAAGAGACCAAAATTCCCCACCCCAGTCAAAACGAACATGCATAATATTTGCCTGAAATTGAGTTTGAACCATTGTGTGAAATTGAACAAATGCAGTATAAGCTTCATCTTTGAAGTTAAGTAAATAAAACCAAGAAAAACGTGAATAGTCATCAATAAACAGAAGGAAATACTTAACACTAGTAATAGATTGCATTGGGGAAGGCCCTCATAAATCAGTGTGAATTAAAGCAAAGGGACTAGAAGCCCGAGTTACAGAAGGAGAGAAAGGCAGCCTATGGGATTTTGCCAATTGACATGAAGAGCAAAAATCCATATAGGGGTGCTTAATAGGAGAAAGATTACAAGATGAAATTAAAAATGAAACAAAAACTTTGGAAGGGTGCCCCGGGCGGTAGTGCCATAAGTTGGTAGGCTTGCTGACAGTGAGATTAAGTTGAGGAGAGAGAGTGGCAGGGGTGGACGATGGAGAACAGACCCGATACAATCCCTTTTCAAGGCAGCCCTTGAGGAGTAGTTGACGAGTGACCTGATGTTTCACCAAGAAAAAATAGGGATAAAAATCAATGTAAGCTTGATTATCATGGCATAGTTTAGAAACACTGAGTAGATTTTTAGTTAAGCTAGGGGAGTGATAAACATTTTTGAGTTTAAGAGTAGAGTGAAAAGCAAGAAGGGAAGTGTAGCCAATGTGAGAGATAGGAGTTGCCTTACCATTACCAACAGTTACTTGATCATGCCCATGATAAGGAGATGCAGAGTCAAGCATGTTAAGGTCAGGTGTAAAATGATGAGTCGCGCCGAAATCCATGTACCAAATCAGGTCGGTGATAGTAGAAGGGGTGGCAAGGGAGTGTGGAGTGGGTAACAAAGGTGGGAGAGGAGAGGCAGTGGTGTTATAATTTATGGGAGGGGGTGGAGGAGGGTGATATTGAAGGTTGTTGCGATGGTAGTAAACATTGGCGGTATGGCCGGGCTTGAGGCATATCTGGCAACAGGTTCGATAGAATGGTCTCGAAGAGGATGGAGGGGAAGGAGAAGGCCATGATGGTTTCGAAGGCTCAAAGGGAGGCTGAGGAGCTGTGTGGGGTCGAGAGTGAGATCGAGTATTAGGGTGAGGAGAGGAATGAGAGAATGGTGAGTGAAATGGTTTATGTTTTTTCTGGTGGGTTGGTAAAACGGCTATATTGGCATGAAGGGAGCTCAAGGAAGCAATAGAGAGTTGTCGCTCTAGACGAGCATCACAAGTCAGGAAGAGGTGGTAGAGCTCCTCGATGGAAGGCTTGGGAACCCGGATATGAATGGAGTCAAAAAAGAGTTATATTCACGACCCAAACCCTGCAAAAAATACAGAAGTTGATCAATATGAGGAACAAGTTCACCAACTGAGGCCAATTTGCTGCAAGCTGTGCGAAAAAGTTGTACATATGCCATAACAGTGAGACCATCTTTCTTAATGGTCTGGAGCTTGGTGCGAAGCTCAGAAATGTGAGAAAAAGCAGCAGAGGAGTATATTTGTTCAAGGGCAAGCCATATTTGAGAAGCTATGGTGTATCCCACGATTTGTCCAAGCATTGACTCATGAATAGAGGCGTAGATCCAGCTCATAACAAGTCTGTTGTACCGATGCCATTGTTGAGAATTTGGGTTTGGGTGAGTGCGGGTTGTATCAGCGAAGGGAGGAGGACAAGGGTATGAGCCATCAATAAAAAATTCGAGGCCGTTTGCAATGACAATATTCAAGAGTTGAGTCTTCCAGACAACAAAGTTATTCTCATTTAATTTAACACCTAAAGGTTGATTTACAGAGGGTAACAAGAGAAGAGAAGGGGTCTGAGAAAAGGGAAGAGAAAAAGGGACAGAAGTGGGGACAGGTGTCTGTACGGTAGGGTTGGGAGAGGTGTCCTTTGAAGGTGGAGGTGGCGATGAGGGAGGATGGGTGGAGTCGGCAGAGTCTGTCGTAGAAGAAGCCATGTTGCTGTTAATGGCCTGATACCGTGTAAGAGAATGACAGTGAAGGAAAAAGTAGTGTTGTATTCCTTGAATTTTAGAATGAGGTACAGGTTACATATATAGAGCCTTGGCTCAGCAATATCAAGTTGTAACAGAATTCTGTTACAAAACATGTACAACACCACTATAATTATGAAAAGGGAAATTCTAACTAATTATGTAATTAGAGAAAACACAGATTAATCACTGTTTTACACTCCCAAAGATGTTGTGGCAAGTGCGATAAGACCTTTTGACCTAACTGCAGCAAGAATAGCTTTGTACAAATATGTTTTCCCACTTCCCCTGGTCCATCAACAAAGAAAGTTCCACATTCTTTGTTGAATACTTTTTTGAATATTGTTCCATAGGCTCTATTTTGTTTGAAGTTAAGAAAATCTTTGGACAATAAATCTATCTCCGAAACAAAAATTTCTAATTCTCCATTTATTTCTTTTATTGCTAAGTCTTCATCACTCAATGAAAACTAGTAATTCACTAAATTATAATCATTGTTATTTTTTTCCCATTGACTTAAGTACCAAACAAATATGTTCTAATACTTTTACTCTTGTATTAGCTGAAGATAACCGTAAAGAGTGAAAATCCTCAGACATGTTGTCTTCAAAATTTTCCCATAACTCTGTAGGATTAATAGGTCTGCAGTAAACCAATATAGTAGCAAATAATCTCCATAGAGTATAAGGAATTTGATAAACACTTGCTTCTTCTAAACATTGTTCTATAGTGTAATCTGATTCTAATAGTCCATGTAACAATAGCAGACTCACGGAATGTTGCCACTTGGATATTATTAAAAGTATTTAAATCATCAAAAGAAATTGCTCATTTGATATGATTTAAAAGGAGACACAGACAATACCTTTCACCTTCAATTGGATATGCAGACACTATTCTACCAATGACATTGCCTTGCTTTCGTGGTGTCCATAATTTGTATTGTTGATTCCAAACATAATGCTCAGGAAGTTCCTTGTAAAGAAATGTTCGACCATGTTGATCAAAACTATTTAATCTGAAAAACTCAGTTAACATAGACCATGAGAAGAAATCTGATTCTAGCATATGAGACAATTTTCGTGACTCATTAAACGAAATCAATTGTTTGCCCTCGAGATGTACTTGCAAAGAATGTACAGCTGGCCAAATTTCATTTAAGTTGAAGCCATATATTCTCCACATAGCTTCAGGAGCAAAAATCCATCTAGCAGATTGGAAATTATCAATTTTCTTTGATAATGTTTTCTTCATTTATTGTTGTCACATTGAAAGCAATTCGATCGTGGCCTTTATATATAGATATTTGTATAGATATTTGATAGCTTTTATAGTGGAGCGAATTTCAACATTCATGTGACAATCAAATTTCGCAAGTAAAAATGCGTTATATGGAACAAAAAGACAAAAAGACTTTGGATAATGGTTTCTACAATTTCCCTTTTTTGTCATACAAGCATTTGTTGGGTTTAAATTGCCACATGAACCATGTATTATGTGTTTAAGAATCATAGCATATAAATGACAGTTCTTAGTTTTATGAGGAATTTTTGCTGAAACAACTTTATCAAAACATTCAGGTGCGTATAATTTTGAATTTGATTTCAAAATTATCAAAAAGTGAGCATGCAGAAGTACTCTTTTTTGAAACTCAATGACATATACATGTGCACCAACTTGTCCAAATATTTTTCTTTTAAACAAATGAATTTTCAACTCTTCTAATTTTGCTTTGAAAATGCGTACAACTAAGTCAGGCCTATTATGAACTTCATCATTTCGTTGTAGCTCTTCTTTGATTTCAGGCCAATTAGGATTACATGTCATAGTGAGAAATATATCTAGCTTTCCAAACTTTTGAACTAATGCCATTGCATCCATATATCTTCTTCATATCTCTAGGACCTCCAATGAATGATGATGGAAAAATGATTCGTTGTCCAACTTGAGATCCGTGAGTTTCACCATGCTCAATGCTATCAATAATACCTTGATATAGTTCAGCTCGAATCGCTTTTTGATTGAGCCGAAAATAGTCCAATCTAGATGTTTCAAGCTTCACATACATGTCAACAACATATTTTTGTAACAGTCTTCCAGAATGGAGCAATATTGAGTTCTCAAAAGATCTGATTTGTAACTTGTAGTTGTAATATTCTCGACAAGACAGTAATTTTGTTGTTTCTCTTTCTAGATGCTGAAAAACCATAACAATGTGATGTGTCACTAAATATGATAACAAGCATTACTAATTTGAAGAATTTTATATACCTTTTGATTCTTTGTCGAAAAGTTCGATTTCAAAATTTGTCGTTTTGAGAGTAATGGAGGGCTCATCAACAATCTGTGCTGGAATTATATTTTTGTGTACTTTCTGAATCCCACAATGCCAGCCATTTTCTCTATATAGAAATAATAACTGATATTGCACGGGATCATAACAACCAAAATAATATTCAACTTTATGCGAATGGCCATTATGACTTTGAATAATAATATCTCGCCCTTTAAGTTGGTCGGCAGAACTATCATCAATCCACATCACTGCAACTTGAGATTCTGATGGAGCATTATAAACTCGTATCTATGTCATTGTTTGATCTAATGATGATTTTACAACTATCTATATCAGATAGTTGTCTAAGGTTTCTAAAGAAATGAGAGTATGGGTTGATTTTTCATATATCAATTATCTTTGTCAACACAGATACATTCATCTTTGATGAAGTGGACATTCGATGTTGTAGTTCATGTTCTGTGTCATAAAAGTAAAGTTGTAGGTAAGAAGGTTGCTCATTTGGTGGTAGCAAATCGTTTATAAAGTGATACACTTGTCCTTGAACTCTAAATGTATACATTCCTTTATTTCTTTTGCATAAGTTTTTGTCGTATTTCACACTAAAAGATGTGAAGACAAAACTATTTATATGTTCGAATGTACTTTCGAAACTGTATTGAATCTTCATTTGAAGATGTAAATAGAAGATACAGTTCTGGTGGTATATTATTTGATGCTAATGATATACGACCATCAGCACAACAAAACTCTTTCGATTCATGAGAAAATCTTTTAGCATGACACATATGGATCACATGATAGCATGTGTGGTGATTTTAGAAAACACAATTGTGAGGAGACAATAAAATTCTAAATTACTAAATCCCTTACCAACTTCAAAGGAAGTGGAAGTGCCGATGTTATTCCATCTAGTTTCGTCTATTATGTCTGATGGGTTGACATAAACTTGCAATTGAGTTGAGGAAGAATCTAATAAAATATAATTCTAAATTGTTAGGAAACATAAATAGTTTGTTGAGCTAAATTCTTATTATATGAAATTAAAGTCACTAAAATGTACCTGAAAGTTTAGCAGAAATTTTATTTTGTAAGTATGTGTCTCTTCGTTTTTTTTATTTGTTCTTTTCTTTCCTCAGGTAAATTTGCATACCAATATCTTTTCTTTGAGAGAGGAGTTTCAGCCAAGAAAAAAAAATACATGGTCAAAATGAACAAAGATGACACAATATCTTTTCTATATAATAAGTACGTAGATAATGAAAATTATTGATTTTAACGATTTTTAATTTTTTGATGTTAACTTTAGCGGAATATTTTTAACAGAATATTCTTATATTTAATGGTAGTTTGTAAATACTTAAACTTAAATAAAATAAAATAAATAATTAAATAAATTAAAATATATGATTTTTTTTTAGATATTTTACAATGATAATTATTTAAAAATAATAAATAATTAAACAAATTAAAATAAGATATTTCCAATGATAATTATATAAAAATAATAAAATTATACATTTTATAACTTAAATAAAATTTAAACTCATTTATTAGAATAATATCATATTAAACATATAATATAATCTACTGTTAATTAGCAACAAATTAATTTTTTTAAATATATAATATAAAATCTCTTGTTGTCACTCCCAAATTAAAAAATTAGAATAATTATAAACTTAAATAAAAATAAATAAATTATTTAATTAAAATAAAATATTTATTTAAAATTTATATGATATTAATATAAATTTAATAAAAATAATTCAGAAATTTTATAAATAAAAATAATTTGTATCTAATATATATATATAAATAAATAAAGTACAAACAGAGTGGACAGTATAAAGTAATAATTATCATAAAAACACTAAACATTCTGCTTCACATAAATAATTTCAAGATTTTCCATGGCAAACCTTCTTTGTCTCATGATCATCCCCTTCTTATTGTTTCTTAAAACTACCAATGCATATTCAAATCCTCATTGTTCACCTTCTTCTTGTGATAATATCATCACCATAACCAGTCCTTTCCGACTTAATACCGACCCAAAAGAGTGTGGTTACCCAATTTATGAGCTTTCTTGCGAGAACAATCTTACCTTGTTATACTTCAACTCTGTCAAATACTTCGTGCGTTCAATCAATTATGCCAATTACACAATTCGAATTGTGGACTCTAACCTTAACAAAACCAATTGCTCCTCTCTCCCAAATAACTATCTGGGAGGAGAAGATTCAAACAATGGTTTCAGCATTTACGGTCACTCGAAAATTCCAAAAAAGAGAATAGTTTTTTTGAAATGTGAAAATCCAGTAAATTCCTCTAATTATATAGACACCGCTCACTGCAATATTGGTGCTACTTTAGCCTCCCAACATTCTAAAACCAAAACTACTGCTGATCATGTTTCTTCGTCTTCTTATTATTATTATGTGGTCGATGGTATGTTTCACATTTCTGATTTGGCGAGCTCGTGCCGCCCGGTGCTAAGGACCTTGGTATTGAATCAGACAGTTATGAACGGAAGGAATACTTCTTTTGTGGATATTCACAACCAGCTTACAGATGGCTTTGAGATTTCATGGTTGATATCAACCTTCAAAAATGGAAATAATTACTGCTACATCGATTATTCCAACGAGATGCGATGTTTAGGTAAGTAGTTCTTCTTGGCTTTTTATTGAATCAACTGCTCCAACTTTCTTCTGAGAGCTAATCTTAAAGTTATCTTGCATGATTACAGCTTCCAGGCCGGCTAATGATATATTAACATGTAACAATTCTTTCTTCTACACTTGTTATAAAATTGTTTTTTAATTTAATTGTAGTGTTTTAGAACTTAATGTTTCATCACATCTGTTTTTCTGATATTCATTGTCCTCTTGCAGGGATTCTCACTTTCATAAACCTTTTAGTGGATGCGCTTTGTACGTATTAAGAGCTTGTACTTTTGATAATAATCTATATTGGAAATTTTATTTTAATTAATAGGGGCTATCTTATTAACTAATAATTTAAAAAGAATTAACTTTCATTTAGAAACCATTTCAAACATATATATTTATTAACATTTAAAACTAATATGATTTACAACGAGCTTGCTTATGGCTTTGATCTTTCATGGTTGAAAACAGATAGTTTGTATCATGGAAAAGTAGCTCAATGCATCGGTTCCTCCAGGAAGATATGCACGTTTTACTAAGCTCTATATTTAAGTTGAACATTTTGAGTGGACTCCAAGTCCAATGTTCTCTGAGAGGTTCTTTTGGATAATTACAGGTGGGACAACGGCTGGAAATATATCAGGTAACAGTTCTTTCTTATACATCTGCTGACTGCTTCTTATATATTTGGTTTTATCATCCTAACTCTATCTTTTTCCATTAGATGTTTTTTAATAACTCATTGTCTTCTCGCAGAGTTAATAATGGACGGTGTAGGTACGTAATTACGAACTTTTTTTTTTAAAAAAAAGAAAAGAGAAATCTAAATTGGAAATTTTATTTTAGTAATAGGATATCTTAACTAAATTAAAAAAAAAATAAACAAGTGAAGAATATGATTTATTAATTTATAAAACATTTAAAATATATATTTGGGTAGGTACTCTCTATTATTGTAAAATATCATTTTGGTAATATGTGTTTACAATAATGTTATTTAGTATATGAGGTGACATCTTATAATTAGTTAGCGATACTCAATAATACTTATTAAATTTAAATAAGTGGGACCCGATATTGGATTGCACCAATAACGGTATGTCACCTCCTTATGGTGTTGGGCACCATTGGTGTCGCTTAGCAATTCTCTTTTGACATCGTACATTTTTGGTACATGTGTTAAGTTAAATTTAAATATTATAAAATATCATTACGACAATTAGACAACTAAACAACAATTAAACATCAACACAACAACAGAACAACTATACATAAACTTAAACAACTAAAAAACAACATAAAAGCATATTTACACACAGTGATGTGACAGTTTAGCCTAACCAATCACATTTATTAAACTTTGAATCCACTATTTTAAAAAGCAGTGGCATGTTACTGTGTGTAATGTTTGGTTGCATATTTTGGGTGCACATATCATTACTATATATATATAATGACATGGCTAAGTATAAAAATAAGTGTTTATATTCAAGTAAAAAATAATGGAAAAAAATAACAATTTAGTTATCAAAGAGGTAGTTGACATTTAGTAAATAAAGTTTTATTTTATTTGATATTGACATTGACACGTACGTGTCAAATTATAAAGACATGGCTAAGTATATACAAGTTGTGATTGGGTTGTAGATAGCACTCCTTTTGTTATTATTATATTTTAACAAGAACAGGTAACAATTTACAATAAGATTGGTAAATTTGCCACAACTTCAATGAGAAATTTCCTCAAACCATTAGTTATATTGAGCTAACTTGTAGGCCCACCAAGTTAGAGCTTCTGAAAGAGTGGAAGAGAATACATAAAAAAAATTACAAACATCTTTAATATTATCAACAATATTCTCATAGTCAAGGAAGCATTGTCTTGAGTTATTCAAAAAATGCTCCACTAGGACAGATCAGGCATACTTGAGCTACGGGGTGATATATAGTGAAAAAAAAATAAGGGGGTCCAAATGTGAAAATTTTTAAGAAAACAAAAACAAATATTTTTTTAAAACATGGGGACGGCCAAGCCTCAACTCCCTATACACTTGCCTCCATCCATGTTAACCACCTTAGAGCAATCTGTTGTCACCAAGAATAATGAGTTCAAATTAAGGGAATTGGCAAAATCTAATCTCTGTTTCACCACTAAAGCCTCAGTTACTCGAGCCAATACCCCATTCTTCGAGAATGAAACTTTAGAAGCTAGAAAAACTCCTTCAAGATTTCTGACCATAGTCCCTAAACCAAAACTACACAAACAACCTAAGTAATTAAAAGTGCACAAAGCATGATAACGACTTTTTCTTTCACCCAAATTCTGCAAACCACGAATAAGGAGACTTCTCAGCTTTACGATTAGGTCGACACTTCCCTCTTTATCATAGGCCGCCAATATATAGCTTTTAGATCCTGATACATCTTCATGGTGCTTGGATGTAGAGAATAAGGGGTAGTATGAGATTCATCCATAATCTCCCATATGATCTCAGTGTCCATCGGATCCCATATCCGATCCTTATACCTCAATAAACTCATGTCAGACACTGTATAATCCTTAGCTATTCCAATTAGGACATCCCCTCCAATCCTTCCCATCTATGGGTCACTCAACTGTTTTTCTTTGATCCTCTCTAAAAGAGTAAACTTAAGCATAATGTTGGCCAACTGGCCCACCAGTAACTCTACTCTAGCTCTGGTCATATCCTTCAACTGATATGATGTATAGGCAATCACCTTTTCTGTCTATATAAGGACACAACCAAATTCTTCTCGAGTCGTCACAATAAACCATAATCTTGTTCTGATCTATAGAAAGACTCAAAACTGGAGTTGTACTCAATCACCGCTTCTGCTCTTGGGAGTTGTTCTCACACTTATCTGTCCATACAAACTTTTGATTTTGCATGTCATCTCTGTCAACGAGGTAACCATCCTTGAGAATCCTCCCACAAAACTCATGTAATACCTTGCCAATCCAAGGAAACTCTTGACCTCTAAGGCGTTCCTTGGCCTTGGTCAATCTTTGACTGAGAGTATACCAAGATATCATCGATAAAGACTATCACAAACCAATTTGGATACTCTTTGAACATCATGTTCATCAAATCCACAAGTGCTGCTGGAGCATTAGTCAATCAAAATGACATAATTAAAAACTCATAATGCTTAAATCTGATACAAAAAGTAGTCTTCTGCATAATCCATCTCCTTGATCCTCAACTAGTGATAGCCAGATCAAAGATCCCTCTTGGAGAATACCGTCTTATCTTGTAACTTCCTTTAGCTCCACTGGAGCCTTTTCAATACGGTGCCCTAGACACTGGTTCCATCCCTGGCACAAATTTAATAACAATTCTATCTTTCGGTGTAGAGGTAACCCTGACAGATCATCTGGAAACACATCCAGAAAACTCACAATCTAATCTAGTCTTTCCTGATTCCACTGGCACAACCTAAGTGTTATCCACCACACTAGCTAAGAATCCTATGCATCCTCCTTGCAATAGGTCTCTAGCTCTTAGTACAAATATCATAAATATACGGGGTCCATGAATAGTGCCAACAAATACAAAGGGTTTCTCACCCTTAAGCTCAAGGGTTGCCATCTTTCCTTGCAATCTATCATTGCCCCATACTTGGCTAACCAATCTATATCCAAGATCATATCAAAGTCAGTCATAACAAACTCTATCAAGTCAACTGATGAATCTTTTCCCACAATAATCTAATTTATCCCTTCAAAGTTACCAATAGGGTTCCATATTCTCATCCCAACATAATCACGTAATCCACACACCAAGTCTATGCCTCTACTAGATGCAACAAAACATAGAATAGCATGGCACCAAAACCAATAAGCATAATATATGAATCATAACTAGGATGCTGACCTGCCACTACTGAGGGACCAGCCTCAGTCTTAGTCTCTGACTCTGTTTGCATTAGAGCGAACACTCGAGCTGGAGTCGAGTTATCCGCCCTCTTTGGCTCATCCTTCCTTGTCCTTGGGCAATCCCTCTTGAGGTGCCCAACCATCCCACATAAGAAACATGCCTTTGCTCGATATTCCCCCATATGGCGCCTCTTGCATCGAGCGCATTTTGGGTAGAGTTTCCAATACTCATCCTTTCCTTGATGGCCTATCTAAACATTTCAGAACCCTTTTTCTATTCTAGAGATATCGAATATGTTGATATCATTTCTTTTCTGATCATTGGGTAGCATTTCTTTTCTGATCATTGGGGCCTCTGCCCCTACTTGATCCAATAAACGGAGGTATCACTGCTTGAGCTCCGCGCTCTCCAGCACTCTCCCTCCATATCTCATTCCATGTGCTCTCAACAACAAGAGCCCTCCCTGCCACCTGAGCATAGGTAGAGATCTCATGTACTAAGGTGATTCTAAAACCCGAGCTATTCCAGAATTCAATCCCTGGATAAATCGCTCCTTCCAAGCCACATCTATGGGTACCATATCAAAGAAACTTGGCCAACCCATCGAATTTGTTAACATATTGTGTTACTGTTTTATTTCCCTGAACTAGGTTTAGAAATTCATTTGTCTTTGTAGTCTTAACTGCATCACAATAATATCTTTCTTTAAACAACTGCCTAAATTCCTCCTAATTCATCGCAGTTGTATTTCGTGTCTAGGATACCACTTCCCACCAAGTTCGGGTATCTTCCTATAACACATATATAGCACAGATCACCCTATCGTGACCTACCGCCCCCATATTGTCGATGATGGAACTGATCATTCCCATCCATTATTCAGCTCTAAATGGATCTAGGCCTCCCTAAAAAACTAGAGGGTAATATTCTTAAAATCTCTCATATAGTAATTGTTCGATTAGCTTATACAGGATCTTTATTTATTTTCACGTATATCTAATATTAAACAAATTAATACGAGATAGCCTAAAACATGTTTCTAAAATTGAATTCAAAGAGAAACAAATAATATAATACTTACAATATACGTAGCGGAATTAAGAGTCCTTCCTTCAGTTTCTTTAACTCTTGTATCCTTTCTGTCGCAGAGTATTATCAAGAAACTGAACGATCTTCTATTTTCTTCACAATCTTCCAATGTATCCTTAGAACCACCTAGACTAGTGTGGGCAATTCTCAACACATGAGATAGATATAAAGAGAAGAAGAGAAAATAACAAAGAGGTTTAGAAAAGGACTTGTGTTTAGAGAGAATCTAAAACTATCAGAAAATCTGACTTGTGACTTATCAAACTTCTATTTCGACTTCTCTATAAGCACTCATTTTATACACTCAATTACGCCATTTAATTTAATTAAAAAATCAATAAAATAATAGCCATTTTGAAGCCCTAGGTCGAAATTATCATGGGCTATAGGCTCGTGAAATTTCCCATTTGATTATAAGCCCATTGGACTTAAAATCAAGGCCTGTATTATTTTCTATTGATTTAATTAATTAAATAATTATTTAATTCCTTTATCAAATTAATTATTTATAATTTGAACATTGATTTAAACTTATTTATTAATTTAGATACCAATTTATCTTAATTAATAAATCTGCCATAATTTCTCTTTTCTTCTCAAAATTACACAACTCTGTGAAACTATCCAAAATTGACCTGGTCAACTTTGATAATTCTAATTGATGATTAAATCAATTAATTGAGACTATCTAGATGATTTTATCCAAGGTACAATGGGGACCATGGGCCTATGAAATTAAGCTCCAATAAGTTATCATAAATCTAACAAATAAATTTACTAACTTATTAATTCCTCGTGACTCCACTATAGACTTGGAATTGCACTCTTGAATTCATAGAACGCTCTATAACAAATATAGATACGCTATTAATTATCCATTTTTACAACCATAATTGTCACTCAATCCTCTATAGACGGTCTACAATGAGATAGGACTAAAATACCGTTTTACCCCTCATTGTATTTTATCCTTAAAACACTTAGTTCCTTGTAAATGATATTTCAGTAAACTAATTTAATTACTGAAATGAGATCTCTATCATTTAACACCTTGAACCAAACTAAAAGGAAACCATCATTTCACTTCTTCATCATAAGCTATAGATGTTCATATCTATGATTAACACTCCCACTCAATTATACTACCGAGTTCCCAAGATGTAAGTATGGGCTAGTCCGTAGGGTAAGCTGGTAACGAACAAGTCAAAGAACTCAAATAATACAATCAGTTAGAATACTAACCACTCAGAATTGAGATTGAATTGACCTATGGTTAACTATATGATATGGCTAGAATAGATAATAACGGTATTGTTATCCAATAAATTAGCATTTGTGACGTGGCGAATAATCTCTTGACACGTGGCTGACACCTGGAGCGTCTGCTAGAGTATCGACCAGGAGACACCCCAGAAGCAGGACAGACCTGTCTTTACCACGATCAGACTGGTCGGTGGTTCCGCTGGCAAAGCAACATTTATGGAAAGATCTTATGAATCCCGAATTTATCTCATGCAATCTTCTGAATATCCCATGATTCAGGGGATAATATCTGTAACAATATTGGGCAACCCTCCATGAGCCTATAAATAGCAGGGGATGGCTCATGGGAAAGGACTTTTGGAGCCCAGAAATCATAGAGATTATAGAATTTATCTGAGTAAACTTGTATTGTTTAGGAGGAGTGTTGAAACTCATTGAACCCAAGTTCTCTGATCACACTTTTGATCCCATATCAATATCATTCTAAGTGGACGTAGGTCATTACTAGATCCTGGGGCCGAACCACTATAAATTACTGTGTTTTCTTTGCTTTTGTAATTACGTTATTCTATATATATATTCTTCTATATCATTCATATTTTGACTCCGTGTCAGTTGGCTAAATCGTGGGTCAACATTCTGGTGCTTTCGTTGAGAGGACGATTCATCGTTGTTGATAAAACTAATGGCGAAAGCAGGGAAGAAAGCTGCTCAGACCGCCGTCGCTGCACCGTCGAATCCACCACCTCCTCCTCCTCCTGCAAGCATGGCGGAAGATGAGCCGCAACTAGATTTTGAAGAGGAGGAAATGGATGATGCGACTTTGAGGAGCACCTTGGGCACGTTGCAGGAAGAGTTGGCTAGTCTGAGAGCCAATCAAGAGACTGCCGCAGAAGCTATGGCAAGGCAGCAGCAGGAACTTGATCGTTAGCGGGCGGAGTTAAGCGAGAGACAAGCGGAGGTGGATCGCCGCCAGACTGAGGCCATGGCAGCCCTTGAAGCGGCCTTGCTGTTGGCCAGAAATCAGGCCGCGCCTGCCTCGCAGCCTAACCAACCTGAAAATGGGCCACCCCAGGGAGGTCCCAATCCTAGCCCACCGATCCATCCTTCAAGTCCGCAAAGGCCTGAACAGCCCTAGATGCCCCATGACGACGTCCCACTGGACCCCGAGGCAAATCCACCATCCCCCGCTGCTCGAGGTAATCCCCCGCAACAAAGGCAGAATAGGGCCGAGCGACAGCCTCGTAGTCCTAGACGCCGCGAGAACGATGGGCCACACCAAGCGAACAGGGGTCACTACCCTCCTGGTAATAGGAGAAACTCAGAGTTAGGCTTTGCGGTCCGTGGATCCCAACGGCATGATAATGCACGGGGACATCACGACCAGCGCAGGCCACCCTCTAACGTTCGAGGTGTTTCTGCCAGAGACGGGAATAGAGGGAACAACCAGTCTTACCACAGCCAGTCAAAGTTCAAAGATGGCCACGGCTACAACGAGGCTGACTCAGGCAAGGACAATGTTGATGGGAGGAACGGAAATAGAGGTAAGAGCAAGGGCCAAATACCTCAAGATGATCAACCTAATAGACAAGATGCTGGGGGGCAACCCAGGCAAAATAATGTCTTCAACCGGCTCGGAGGTAGCGAGCAACGGAGAAGAGAGGAAGATCTAAGAGACATACTCAATGATCGTCGAGAGAAGCATGGTGAGAACATTCCCCCAGCAGCAGAGACCGTAGCTATTCCTACTGCGTTGCAAGCCCAGATAGACGCACTAAATCAGGCTGTGCAACAGCTGGTCGGAGGAAGGACCTCTTACATCGATCACGATAGGAGAAAAGGCACTCCATTTACCCAAAGAATAGCCAACGCAGAGACTCCCTGCAAGTTCAAGATGCCTACGCTCCCAAACTTTGATGGATACGGGGATCCCGTCTCGCATGTGAATAAGTTTGAAATCCAGATGGACATTCAGAAAGTGTCCGAAGATGCTCGGTGCAGGATCTTTCCTGCAACACTTTCTGAAGCCGCACAGGAATGGTTCTTTAAGTTCCCACCTGCAAGCATAATTTCCTGGGAGATGTTCGTAAGGGAGTTCTACGGACAGTTCTACGCAGGTCGTGTCCACCCGACCGAAGCAAACCAACTGGTCGAGATCCACCAGCAGGATGGAGAATCACTGAAGGATTACATCCAGCGCTTTATGCGAGCGGCAGCCGGAGCAAAGACAGTCGGGGACGAAGGAAAAATGATGGCTATAACCGCGGGAGTAAAGCGTCGTTTGCCCCTATGGAAAAGTCTTCGTAAGGATGGGGTTAGAACCACCCAGGAGTTCTTAGACCGAGCTGATCGGTATATCAAGCTCGAAGAAGCCATTGCCGATGATGGAAAACCCTCGAACAAGGGTAAGAAGGCAGCCGAACCCGCCAAAGCCGCCAATGGCACCAAACCAAATGGCAACGGCAAGGGCAACGGAAACGGCAACGGTAATGGCAAGAATGGTGGGAAACGACCACACAATGAGCCTTCCACCTCCGACAATAAACGAGCCAAGGGTAATCGTTATGAACCTAGGTTCACTAACTACACTGCCCTCGTTGAGTCTCGATGAGAGGTTTACTAGGCCACAAGCTCTAGTGTGCCCTACAAGAAACCTGGGCCCATTCGAAAAAACATTTCAAAAAGAGACACTACCAAATTATGTCATTACCATAACGACTACGGACATGACACTAATGAATGCAACCAGCTAAAAGACGAAATTGAGTTCCTTATTAGACAAGGACACTTGAGAAGGTACGTACGGGCCTCGGGAACTTCCCAACGAGAAGCTCCAGGTGGCAACGAGCAGACGTCCACACGCCAACACTCGCCACCATTACAGCCTGCCCCCGTAGCCGGAACACTTTTAACCATCTGTGGAGGCCCGCACCTCGCAGGAAATAGCGGAAAGGCTAGAGAACGATATGCTCGAACTCTACGCCACGACCAGGATATCGAGATGATGACTGTGGAGGACCGAGCGCCGAAAAAGGCCCGCTCAGAGGAGTGCGGGATAACCCTCTCTGAGGGCGATGCCCAACACGTCCGGTTCCCACATTCCGATCCGCTGGTCGTGGATATCCAAATGGCCAATATGATGGTAAAAAGAATACTGGTCGATACAGGAAGTTCAGTGAACATCCTGTATAAATCAACGCTGGAACGCATGAAGCTGTCCGTGAAGGACTTGGAGCCCTGCAATCAAACCATATACGGCTTCACTGGAGAAGGACTCGCACCAGCCGGAATGATCAAACTCCCAGTGACAACGGGTACAGCGCCTGCCTCAAGGACATTACTCGCCACTTTTGTAGTGGTCGATTGTCCTTCAGCGTATAACGCCGTTATTGGAAGACCCATACTGGTTGAACTGAGGGCCATCATCTCCATGTGGCATCTAGCCATGAAGTTCCCAACGGACGCAGGGGTAGGGTGCGTTTTGGGAAACCAAAGGGAAGCCAGGGAGTGCTATAACGCCTCGATCACAAAGGCAAAAAGTGGAGCATCGAGGAGCGTTACCCCAGAACGATTGCAGATGACGGAAGACAGACAAACCTAATCAGGTGGAAAGGTCACCAAATAGGGTGTTGCCCAAAGTGAGGATATAGATTTGGATCCTCGCTTTGGGGATTTTGAAGAAAATGTTGGACCCGTCGAGGACCTGGAGGAGGTCCAGCTCGATGAAAAAGACCCGACCCGAATCGTAAGGGTTGGGAAGAATTTAGAACCTACCGCAAAGCAGGCGCTGGTGGAATTCTTGCAAGAGAACCAGGAAGTTTTCGCCTGGTCGCATAAAGACATGATCGGTATAGATCCTGCAGTGATCAGCCATGTCCTGAACATAAACAAAGTCTTTCCACTGGTGCAACAAAAAAGAAGGCTGCTCGATAAAGACAGATCAAGAGCCTTGAAAGAAGAAGTCGAAAGACTTAAAGAAAATGGGTTCATCAGGGTGGCGTTTTATCCATCATGGGTCTCCAATCCGGTGCTGGTCCCCAAGCCTAACGGCAAATGGCGGACCTGTGTGGATTTTACAGACTTCAATAAAGCCTGCCCAAAAGACTGCTTCCCACTCCCAAGGATCGACCAGCTAGTCGATGCAACTGCTGGGCATGAGACCCTCTCGTTCATGGATGCGTATTCAGGCTATAATCAGATCAGCATGCATCCCCCTGATGAGGATCATACCAGCTTTCGGACCGATACTGGCTTATATTGTTATAAAGTAATGCCCTTTGGATTGAAAAACGCAGGTGTGACTTACCAACGACTGGTCAACCACATGTTCAAGGAACTGATCGGAGTAAGCATGGAGGTATATGTGGATGACATGCTGGTAAAGTCCAAGAAGGCTGAAGGACATGTGAGGGATTTGCGAAGGTGCTTTGATGTGTTAAACAAGTACCATATGAAGTTCAATCCCCTCAAATGTTCCTTTGGAGTCGGGTCAGGAAAGTTTTTAGGGTTTATAGTGAATTCAAGGGGAATCGAGGCCAACCCCGACAAGATAAAAGCCCTGATCGATATGAAGTCGCCAGAAAAGATCAAGGATGTCCAAAGCCTGACCGGGAGGATAGCTGCCCTTAGTAGATTCATATCAAAATCAACTGACAAGTGCGTTCCATTCTTCAATCTACTTAGGGGAAATAAAAAGTTTGAATGGACGGAAGACTGCGAGCAAGCATTCCAGACAATAAAGGCTCATATGTCGCAACCTCCCATCCTATCAAAACCAATCGAAGGAGAGACTTTGTATATTTATCTGGCGATTACCGAAGTTGCTGCTAGTGCGGTACTGATACGGGAAGAAGAAGGCGTGCAGAAAGATGTTTCCTACGTCAGCAAAAGGCTTATCGGTGCAGAATTAAAATATCCACCGATCGAAAGATTAGCATATTGCCTAATTCTAGCCTCCCGAAAGTTGCGACCGTACTTCCAAGCCCATCCTATCACGGTTCTGACCGACCAGCCTCTTCGGCAAGTCCTCCAAAAACCTGAGGCGGCTGGACGACTGTTAAAATGGGCGGTCGAATTGGGACAGTTCGACGTAACTTATTCACCGCGAGCATCCATAAAAGGGCAAGCCTTAGCCGATTTTATTGCGGAGTTCACCGAACTCCCCAGCAACGAGTTGTGCGAAAAGCCTGAGGCGCCCATGCCTCAAGACAAGACTCCTTCGTGGAAACTATTCACAGATGGATCATCTAATGAATCTCACGCTGGAGCGGGAGTGATATTGATAACGCCCGATGGGCATCGATTTCACTGCGCAATCAGGTTTGACTTCGCAGCGTCAAACAATGAAGCGGAATACGAAGCACTCCTCGCTGGACTGAGAATGGCCAGGGAGATGAATATAAAAGCGCTCGATATTTACAGCGACTCTCAGCTGGTCGTGAATCAAGTCCTGGGAGAATATCAAGCGCGAGGGTTAAAAATGATGGCCTACCTTAACAAAATAAAAGATTTGCTAGCACAGTTTACAAAATACACCCTCCAGCAGATTCCGCGAGACCAAAATTCGAATGCAGACGCCTTGGCCAAACTTGCAAGTGCTAAAGATGCTGACACCTTGAACATAGTCCCAGTAGAGAGATTAAGTGAACCAAGCATTGATGCGGCCGAAGCCAGCATGGAAATTCGAATAGAAGATACATGGATGGCGCCTTACCTGGAGTATCTGACAAATGGGACATTGCCAGCAGATAGAAACAAGGCCAGAACTTTGCAAAGACAAGCTGCTTGGTACGTACTGCTCGACGGTGTTATGTACCGAAGAGGATATTCAATGCCACTGCTCAGGTGCATTACATCAGAAAAATCTAAGGAACTCATGAAAGAGGTGCATGAAGGCTTCTGCGGAGATCACGCTGGGGGGCAGAGTTTGGCGAAAAAAATTCTCCGACAGGGCTATTTTTGGCCAACGATGAACGAGGATTCAATGGAGTACGTACGAAGGTGTGATAAATGTCAGAGGTTCTCCAAAATCCCACGAGCAGCTCCAAACGAGCTAAAGCAGATGAAGAGCCCGTGGCCTTTTGCAATATGGGGAATAGACTTAATTGGATCCCTGCCAATAGGAAAAGGATGAGTAAAGTACGCAGTTGTGGCAATTGATTACTTCACAAAATGGGTCGAAGCTGAACCACTCGCAACCATAACGACCAAGAAAGTTCTCGACTTTGTCATCAAGAACATTGTGTGCCGCTATGGTTTGCCCAGAAAGATAGTTTCAGACAACGGGACCCAATTTGACAGCGACCTGTTCACCGATTTCTGCGGAAGGCATGGGATAATTAAGAGCTTTTCTTCAGTCGCACACCCCCAAGCGAATGGGCAAGTGGAAGCTGTAAACAAAACCCTCAAGGACACCCTGAAGAAAAGACTTGAAGAAGCTAAAGGAGCATGGCCAGAACAACTACCTGAAGTCCTCTGGTCGTATAGAACATCTCATCGAACAGCCACAGGACGTACCCCATTTTCCTTAGCTTATGGGTATGAGGCCATGTTACCCGTTGAGATAGATCCCCCCTCACATCGGCGTTTAACGTACGATCAAGAGCAAAACAACCAGCTAATGCTGGAGTCCTTAGACTCAATTGACGAGATACGAGAAAAATCTCAACTCCGAGTTGCTGCTTATCAGCAAAAAGTCGCCCGGTACTTTAACTCCAAAGTTAAAGAAAGAAGATTCAACGTCGGAGACTTGGTGTTACGACGAGTTTTATTGAATACCCGTGACCCCACTGCTGGAGTGCTCGGACCTAACTGGGAAGGACCTTACCAAATTGAAGAAGTCCTTCACCCAGGCACCTACAAACTTGCACGCTTAAATGGAGATCTCGTTCCGCGTTACTGGAATGGAGAACACCTGCGCAAGTATTATCAATAAACAGCCATTCTTAAAGGACTGGCTTGTTCAAATTTTTCTATTAATTTTTACAAGTTTTGCAAAGAGGGCTAGACACGGTGTATGGCTAACTGCTCGTATATGTAAGATTCTGTTTCAGAATCATTCGTAAAAGACATGATTAGTCTATTTTTAATACGAAATTATAAGGGACTGTGCTCAGCCAGTCGTTCTTGCCAACCTTTGTGAATTTACATTTACAAGTATTTGTTCACTACGTGTGTTGTTTTGCTGTATTACAAGTATCATTTTTCCGCACGAACAGGAATGTTCGGACAGGCCATGGTCAAGGCAAGTAACCAAGGACCTAAAGCTCCTCGATCACTTGGGGGGCATATAAGGCACATCGATAGCAAAGCATACTCTCAAGGTATGTAAACACATGAACAAAATGAGTGAAAGCATGCTTCAAGTACTTAGAGTATTTTTTCAAAATATATGTTTTGATAAATCATGCCAAAGTACTATGCTAAGTTCGGTCATACGGACAAATGTTATAATAAGTAAAAATATTATAGCACCAAGAGTTAAGCTTTTACATCACAAGCATTGCTGCTTGAATGTAATTGTTCGAACAAAAAGATTTACTGCCCTTACAGCAAAGTTTAAAAAGAAACTATTGTCTTTACATTGCGACCCGTGGGTCGCATGTTCAAAAAGAAAGAAAAACAATTAAATAAATTAAGAGGCATGGGGGGCAGGAGGATCCTGGGCAACAACCTGGTCAGTCTCTTCCTCGATGGTTTCTTCATCCAAACCAACGACGCTTGGGGTTGCAGGACTCGCAGCTCTTGCCTCCTCTTCAGCCAGTTGAGCAGCGCACCGAGCCAACTCCGCAACTCTGACTTCCTCTGAAAGGTAGCTAAAGTCAGCACCCTGATTGTGTTTCCAGAAGTTATAGAAACATCGGAGTGTCGTCCTTTTGTACTTTTCCAGATTCTTGGAGTTGTCAAGCTCCGACTGCTGCACCTTGCCCTCGAGAGTGGCAATAGTCTCGTCCTTAGACTTGACTACCCCCTCCAGATGCTTGATCTCGCGGAGATGAGTTTTGTTGTACGACCGGTACTCTTCCCTCAGCTTAACCGCTGCATCTTTTGCAGCTTCAGCCGCGGATAGTTTGGTCACCGCTGCATCCCTCTCTCGGACCACCGTCTCCAACTCCTTAGCATGTTTGGCCTCAGCAGCCGAAAGCTCCTCAGCCGCCTTCACCTGATGTTTCTCGAGAACTTTAGCCTCAATCTGCTCAAAGTAGGCCTGGGCTCGGGTACGAGCAGTAATGGCAGAAAGTAAGGCCTGTAAACGAAAGAAAAAGAAGTCAAGACTTATCACGAGGGCTGAAAAAACAAAGACTCGAGGAATAAAGAAATACATACGCTGGAGATCTCGTTCAGAGCCCTGTTCAGGATCTGATCGACTGGTAGCTCTTCAGCTTGGATCATGGCGGCCCCAACACGCTCACCGTTGCCTTTGCGTTCAATTCGATCCTTAGCGGATCGGATGGTACGGCTCACGAGCCTGGCCTCATGAGCCTCTTCGCGAGAAAGATGCTCCCTAGCAGGCGCAGGTGGAGGATTGGACCGAGCAGGGGTGTTTTGCTGTTCAGAAGGAGCTGGAGGAGGGGTAGGAGTTCGCCCAGTTGGTGCAGGACTTTGCCCAGTTGGTGTGCCCTGAGGAAGGTCTTCTGGTCGACTCTTCTTGGCTGAAGGGCCTTGACTGGCTTCACCAGTTCGTTTCTTTGACCTCCGTTGAAGTTGAGGGACTTCCTCTTCCTCTTCGGCCTGGTACATGTCAAAGATATTGGGAGTCGACATATCTGCATGAAAATAAACACAAGAGGTTAGTAAGGGAAGAAAAAGGTGAAAGTAAGTAATACAACAGAAAGAAGATAATAAAGTGAATACCCGAGCTACAACTACTGGTCGCTATACTATTGACTCTATTAATCATATACTCATTTTCTCGCATGAAGAAGTTTGGCCCTAGATTTGGAGCATATGTAAAGTTACCATCCCCGTCAAACATGTGACAGGGGATTGGCAGACCATTTAAAAGCGAAATAACGTTACCATTGTCATCAGAAGACTCTTCCAAGTCAACAACTGGTTCTGTGGCCTTTTCTTTCCCCTTGCCTTGGGGAGCAGAAGGCCTTTCTGCAGAAGGGCTGCCCGCGGGTTCCCTGATCGTAACTCCTGTTGGCCTCCTCCTTGGAGAGGGCACAGGAGGTTGCTACTCGGGAACCCCCCCGGCAGTGGGTTCGTCCGTTACGGACCCTCTATTTTCATGGCGAGGAGCCAGAAGGCCAGACGACCTCAAATTCTTTTCTAGTGTCAAGGTCTTGACACATTTGGTTGCGGCAGACATCTTGGCCAGAGTGTTAGACCTCAACACCATGTCTGGTGTTGGGGTCGGACGCAACCAGGGGCCTGAAAAGCATAACAAGTTTGAGAAATAACAAAAGGAAATACTTTACGATAAAGTATCGACCAAGACAAAGACAAATTTGTACCTCCTCTCGCGAAGGCCAAGTTGTTACTGGATATATCCGGAGTAAAGAAGTACTCCTTGTTGTAATGTCCCACGTTTGATATGTGGTTAGTACCACTCAAAAACGTCCTGCCAGTTTCCTGATGACAGAAGTGAAAAAAGCCCGTCCCGTTGTGTTGAGGATTGGACTTGAGGTCAAAGAGGTAGTTAACCTCATGAGGTGAAGGTTCTGGCCATTTGTTAAGTTTGTACAGGACATAGAGTGCAGCCAACATCCTATATCCGTTAGGGGTTATTTGAAAGGGAGCGACGCCGAAATAATTGGCCACCCCCACAAAGAAAGGATGAAGAAGGAGATAAGCCCCCGCTTCAATGTGATACCGGGACCAGGCGCTGTTTGCTCCTCCTGGACGGTTAGCCCTCTGCTCCGCAGTAGGACGTGTAATGGTTACCCCCGTTAGGGGGTATTTTCTGAAGCAATTGGCGACCATTCGAGGGGTCATCGAACTGACTGGAGGAGTGTACCACTCGACATCAGGCGGATTGCGATGACGAGGACGAGCCCTAGTTTGGATATTGGGGTCAGGAACAAGATTCTCTCGGCCACTGGTCGAGGGAACCCCCGCCTGCGAACCAGGCTGGGCAGAAGAAGAAGGGTTACTTTCATATTCGGGCCTTTTCTTGCCAGAGGATTTTGAACGGGCCATTGAAGGAGAAGGGTGCGGTCTGGAAGAGGCTCGTGAGAAAGGTATCTGGTGGATGCGATCGGCTGGTTGTTCTTCTCCCTCGAGCAGTTGGGCGAGGAGGTCATCGTCAATGGGTCTCTCACCTCCCCACAAATCTGGCATTAAAATCTGCAAACAGAAGAATGGGGAGGCGAGGTCAGAGGAATCTAGGAGGTTCTTAGAATAACGCTGGTCGAGTATAAAAGCTAAGCCTTTATACAACAGCATTCTAACTAAGTCTCTCTGTGCAAACAGTTTAAAAAACGGACCAAAAGGGTGAAAGTGAAAAGTTTTCCTGAAAAGCTTTTTCGACTCCCCTTACGGCGGGAAAAAATTATTTCTAACTGGCTTAAAAAATCGAAATGCTACTTCGATCCTACGTCCTAAAAAGCACTGATCCTGGGTTTTAAACGTACTCATAAGCCTACTTTGCCTACAAAAACATCTTATCTACAGGCGTTCAAAAAACCAGAAACCAAGAGATTCAAACAGTGCACCATTTAAAAGCATGCACCACGAAAGGTTAGAAGCATGGAGTTTCAAAGTAACTTACCAAGGAAAATGGTCGTGAAGATGGAAGTGAGAGTTTCGGGAGTCAATGAGCCCACCGTTTGATCCTACAGCACAAAGGAAGGTTCGCCGGAGAGAGTAAAGCTCTAGTTTTTAGGGTTTTCGACAGAGAGGTGGCGTGCGTAAAAAGGAAAGAAGTGGCTCAAGTAACCTTATATAAGTTTGTCTTTGGTATTCAAAAGGCGTGATCATTAGTTTTCCATTTTTGAAGTACGGGGAAGCGTGATGGCCGTCAAAATTGTTTCTGGGAAACTGAAAAGCCTTGATTAGACAGGAGTGGTTTGCTTTTTTTTCAAGAACGCACGAAGGGCTCTGACACGTCAGGAGGGGTTACCGAAGGGTCGTTCGTTCAAAGTTTATTTACTGTTCGTGGTAAATAAACTTTGGGGGGCAAATGTTATCCAATAAATTAGCATTTGTGACGTGGCGAATAATCTCTTGACACGTGGCTGACACCTGGAGCGTCTGCTAGAGTATCGACCAGGAGACACCCCAGAAGCAGGACAGACCTGTCTTTACCACGATCAGACTGGTCGGTGGTTCCGCTGGCAAAGCAACATTTATGGAAAGATCTTATGAATCCCGAATTTATCTCATGCAATCTTTAGAATATCCCATGATTCAGGGGATAATATCTGTAACAATATTGGGCAACCCTCCATGAGCCTATAAATAGCAGGGGATGACTCATGGGAAAGGACTTTTGGAGCCCAGAAATCATAGAGATTATAGAATTTATCTGAGTAAACTTGTATTGTTTAGGAGGAGTGTTGAAACTCATTGAACCCAAGTTCTCTGATCACACTTTTGATCCCATATCAATATCATTCTAAGTGGACATAGGTCATTACCAGATCCTGGGGCCGAACCACTATAAATTACTGTGTTTTCTTTGCTTTTGTCATTACGTTATTCTATATATATATTCGTCTATATCATTCATATTTTGACTCCGTGTCAGTTGGCTAAATCGTGGGTCAACAGGTATGTTTACTTATCTTATCAACTGTCAATAACGGTCCTGTCCGATGTAACAAACACATCCGATCTTATATACTTTGCTAATGTTCTGGAAAGAACATAACACTGTAATGTGTAAGTAGATCATATCGTAGATTGGCAAGTCAGTGTAAATCCGGTGCACTGACTAATCTTAGGACTAACTTATTTTGAACATAGAATCATATTTATATTCCACTGTGATTACGTCACTATAAATAAGATTAGCTATATGCTCGGGATTTAATAGAAATTTATATTAAACAAATAATCGTGAAAATAAAACATGTGAGCAAAGTGATTGACCAAGTCAAAAAATGATTTCTATTCTTTTATTGATAATAAAATGAGATTACAAATAATTTGGGTTTTAATTAGGGCATAAAACCCCAACAGTAATTCCCACATGTTCTCAACCTTAGGCTGAGCGAAAACTGGTGCCACTCTTGGCATAACAAAGGAAGAGGTGTTCCCTGACAGAACCTGCTATTTTAAACACCTGATCTCTTCCTTTTGCCTTTCCATTCTTGTGTTGTATATCTGTAAACACCTATTGCCGATTTTGAGGGGCAGTGGAGGGCTTAGGCCTTGACTGTAATTCCCAGCCTCAACATAAACTCCACTGGGTCTTATTAACTACCTTGGGTACATATCCTTCGAATTAGTCTGCAGTCAATAACTTGATCCATTAAGCATGATGAGCACATCCAAAAGTCTTTCTCCATGAGAAAACCAAACAACACCACATTGTACAATTGTAGTTCTAAAATAGATGCCTATAAATTTCATGCATCAATCAATAACCCTTGATCTTTCAATCAGATATCATGCTCTTAACTCTAGCATGTAGATAAAGCATTCATATATCAACTGAGCAGGCAAACACATAATCATATCAACATTCAAGGGCCATACCCTATTAGAATATCTCATGCTTCCTAATAAGGCATGCATGTAAGACATTTATATCCTATTTAAGCATTTAAACACATAACCACATACATAGTTACCAAACCCTGAGTGGATCTTGTCTTTAGTGACAAGTGTACATGCCCAACTTGTCTTTAGGAACCCTTAACCTTGGCATGCTCTGATACCAAGTTGCAATGCCCTACTGCTCAGGGACCGTTACTCTGTGTATTTTAAATAGTGCTAAACTCACTAAATGAGTCATGTGGCCATAATCATGTGACTAAACATGATTAATGGTTTAGGGTTAAAATTTTTGGTCAAAAGGTACAACCGTTGACTTCCATACATGGGATCCCAAATTACATTCGAAAAGGTTAATTACAATTAAAAAGTTACAACCAGTCGAACTAAGTGGCGAAATAGGGTTTCACCCTAGTTCCTCTTTAAAACCTTGGTCGTGGTGGTCAAGTAGTTGCATATGTACACATCGTCACCTAAGCTCTCCAACTCAAGGATGGTATAACTTTCTTTTCCCTTTACCTGCACCACAAAGCACCCGTGAGCCAAGGTTAACAAAGAAAACTTAAACATGCTCATAAATAGTTAATAACATGTTACCAAATCATAATAAGCTCGCCTAGCAGTAATAACCCTACTCATGCATGCATACCATCCATATAAATGACAACAACGTCATATGGGCCAATATCCCAAGATAAATGTTCAATGAATCATCCTGGACCCAATACCCAAAATAGATGATTAATAAATCATATTGGGGTTCCATGCCCTAGGATATGGGACTAATAAGTCACCCAGAGGCCTTTTGCCCTATCCTTTGTATAACTAGTCTTAGAGCTGGCCTAGCGTATCTGGCGCTATAATTTTCCATGACCAATAGGCCGGTCAAGCGTATATCACGCTCCTAATTAGGCATAACCATATCGACCAGCGCTCAGCGCACTATTGTCGTCCTTGACTCATAAGTCAATGCTTTTTTACCAGCACTCATCATGCTAAGGTCGTCCTGGACTCATAAGTTAATGATTTTTGACTAGCACTCAATGTGCTAATGTCATCCTTGACTCATAAGTCAATTCTTTTCGACTAGCGCTCAACGCTATTTCCGTCCTTGACTTATAAGTCAATGCTTTCGACCGATACTCAGCGTGCTAATGTCGTTCTTAACTCATAAGTCATGACTAGGGCCCAACCTTTGGATATGGGACTAATAAGTCACCCTAGGACCCATTGCCCTATCCTTTGTATAACCAGCCTTAGAGTTAGCCCAACGTACCCGGCGCTGAGTTTTCCACGACCAATAGGTCGGACAAGCGTATGATGCGCTCCTGGTTAGCCTAACCAAAACGACCAGCGCTCAACGCGCTATTGTCGTCCTTGACTCATAAGTCAATGCTTTTCGACTAGCGCTCAACGCACTATTGCCATCCTTGACTCATAAGTCAAGCCTTTCACAATCAGATAATGCAAACATGCATATATCATATATTGGATATCTAGATACAATGCAATCAGCATGCTCAATCAAGAATCACAAACATAATATTAATCATGCACATTCTCAGGCGTTCATGCCCTATTCATATCCCTATTCAACAATTCGGGCCAAGCCATAATCACATGTGTCACATACTGGGTGCAGTTTTCTTACCTTTGGTCCAAGTACAGGTTACGAATGAACGACCCTCGAGCACGATCTTGATTCCGAGCCCCTAGCAATAACCTAGTCACAGCCAAGTATAGAGTCCTATCAAAACGAGTAAATAAAGGCTTATGGACCGAGTCCTAGCCTCCGGAGCGTCGAATCATACTAAACTGGGTAGTAGGATCGATCTCGAGCCCTTAGGTTTGAGTTACCGCACTCAAAACCTCCCCAAGGCCCAAAATCCCATAAGCGTCGTGCCCCCTAAACATTTGAGCTACAGCCTGCTCAAGTCAGAGGCCCGATCGTCTTCCTCGCCTGTACCATCGCCGCAGCGCGCCCTAGCAGGCACTGCAGCCTAAAAGCCCCACAGCCACCTGCTTCTCCTTCGTTCAAGAGAGTCGCGACACCCCAAGAACAGGGTCGCGAATTGACCTGCAAACTCTGTTTTTCCTCATTTTTTCTCAATCCAAATCCCTCCGTAAACCTATCCAAACATAGCCAAATCCCATAAACAAAGTTCTCAAACAACTCAGCAGCCCAAAACCATCAAAACCCAAGTTACAATACATTAAAAAACTCATCAAAACTATAAAATCCAATCAAAACTCATAATTTAAAGCTTGGATTACCTTTGATTGAGACGTTTTCCAGTTAAATCCTCTCGCTATCAAGCTTCTAATCTTCCCTAGAATAGTTATGACTTTAACCTTGCTTGAATTCGAGCCCTAAAACCCAAGTCTCTTTCAAAAATGCAACGCGCGATAAAAAGGAGAATGGGAGAGAGAGGAAAAGTGTTTGAACGTACTTTTCTGTTTTTATTACGTTACTTCGAACTTAAGTAACCTTAAGCAAATCCCAAGGTTCGAGGTATCCAAAAACGTCCCCAAGGGGAAAATAGTCAAAATCCCTAGAATTCCTCGTGATCACACTAACTCCAAGTATATCCTTAAATATTCATTCCCATTACCCAATATCCCGGTAATGTACTAAATACCCAAAATACCCATTGACTCATCCCGAGTTAAGTATTGATCTCGTTGTGACTTTCCCACTAGCTTGCTTCCTAGGATCGCCTCGTGCCGAGAAACCTAACTGGCCAAATTACGAAAATTGCCATTTTAATCAGGAACTTTAGCCATCACTCCAGCAAACTCCTTAATATTAGACTCCATGAAAACAAGAATGTCGTCAGAAGGAAAAGACACTTTTTGCCTTTTTTATTACCTAATTTAACACCATTGATTTGTCATTTCATTTCCACCTTCAGGAACGAGACAAAAAAGGCGTTTGTAGCATAGGAGATTAAGAATCTCTTTGGCTAAAACCCTTTTTTTTTTGCATAGTATTCCTATTGGGGCTCACCGTCAATAACAACAGGATAAGAGACCTAGGTCACACTTTGTAATTTTTCATAATCCACTTATTGTTAAATCCAAGATCTCTCTTCATTCCATCCTAAAATTATGTATTTTAAGTATTTAGAATTAAACAACTTAATTAAATGCAAAATAGTAATTAAGTTGCTTAAATCGATTCCTATGTTGTTAGCACAATTGTTATGAATGTCAAGACAGAAACAGAAAAGAAAATAAAAATCAACACAAGAATTTTTTACATGGTTCAGAAATCCTTTCAGATAACCTACATCCATGAGACCACGACCAGAGAATAAACCAATTAGTAAAGAAATAATGTGTACAAAAGCATTGACTTAAAAATGTAAGACGCCATCTTAAATTATTGTCGCAATCTTGTTATACTCTTCTTTACGAATCTGATTTTGATGAAATGCTGATTCTCTTGAAATTCTTTCAAAGAATAGCGTGTGCTCTCTTCCTCCCGAAGTGAGTCTTGATGAAATCTTCTCCTGAAGATCCTTAGGAACACATTCACAAGAGATACCACTTGTTACACAAAGAACAAGATACATACATAGACAAGTGCACTCGGCACATAAACAAAGATTAAGGTGAACAACTTAATATTTACAAAGAAACACTCCTAAAAAATAACAACAAGTGTTTTCAAAATTAAAAATGGAAGAGGTGATTTTTTGAAAGGCCTTGGCAAGGTATTTATAGCTGAGAAAAACGTCCAAGGGCCAGCTCTTCTGAAATCATGCAATTAACACAAGAATATTTGCAAATTTCTTTAATTATAAAAATCTGCTAGCGAGGCTGATTTTGTTCCTACAGAATAGGAAACTACTGAGTCAGTGTGATCATCCGTCTTGACTAGATGAAACAAATTTGGTCATTCTCTTGACCATGTTCATTTTCGAATCATGCTTATCCTGAAATACTCAATCCCTGAAAACACTCAATCAGAATAAGTCAAATAGATTATTCTACCAATAAAGTCTATTTTGTGATATAAAATGGTAAGAATAATATATTCACACTAATAAAGATTTTCACATTAAGGACAACTATTTTAATTGACAATCTCAATCATAATTTTCAAGAATCGATTCACAAATCACACAAGATATTCCTCCTGATTTTCTTCAAGAGTTGTAAATTATCTCCTATAAATTATTAGCATCATTATTTAAGGCACCTAAGTAGGCATTTGTCACTAATGGCCTATGTTTTGCCAATAATATTGAAAAAACAAGTCAGGTTGCCCATCAAAGCCAAGGGCCTTAGTAGGGCTTTTCTAAAATATAATACTTTCAATCTCACCCTCCATGAAATTCTCAAGAAGTTTGTTATTCTTTTCATCAACAAGTTTAGTTGGAATGCAACTTTTAAACCCTTTCACGACAATATAATTTTGAGTCAAATCTTCTTCTTATTATAGGTGATCTTATTGAAATCCCTCCATAGATATGCATGGCCCATCGAACATAAAATAGAGTATATGGAGTAAAACCCAGAATTGCTTCCTCTGATTTGAGTCAAAATTTCCATAGAAACTTGACATTCTCTATCTCTTATAGTAGTCCAAGCTTATGAATGCATTAATGTGGAAGTCAGAATAGAAAAGAATACTAACCTCTACATTATTGGTCCAAATCAAGACCAAACCTCTATGTCTATCACCTCAAGACATTACAAAACAACGTTCTAATTTTAGTTTAATTTAAGTTCTCTCTGCCAACTCCTTCCGTAATCAAGTTTAACTCTAAAAGATCACCATAGGATATACTAAATTTGGCATAGATTTTAGCATACTATTGAAAAAGTACGTATTTATTTATAAAAATACTAAAATATAATTTGACAATCTACTAAAAATGTTTTAAGGAAGACTCTTCATCGAGTATATGCCAAGTAAATTAATATTGTATTGCCAATAAATTAACCAATTTTTATGGAGAGCTATAATAGTAGTACTTTTTTAAGAGCATGGCATAAGAGTTCATTCACCTCATTTATTTTAATTAATATTTTCCATATTATTTTTGTTAACATATTTTAAACCATTAACTATTATGTCCTAAAATAAATGTAATTTATTGTACTAAATTTTTATATATAGTTTAGTGTAACTAAATTTAAATCATTATTTTAGACATGATTTTTATTCAAAGTAATATGGTGAGTAAAGAGTTAATTAGAGGTAACATTTCTTATAATAGAAGAACTTTTTAAATCATTCTTTAAAACTACTCTCAAATGCCAAACCATTTCTTTACAATTTTAACCTTTAACATAAATGTTACCTAAAATATATATATTTCTTCTACATTTGTTTTTAGATAAATTATATTTCTTTTTTCTATTATCTTAATTATTTTGTGTAGCTTTTTAAAGATTATATAATCTAATTCTTATTAAATAATATAAATCTGTATTTATAAGATTATTACCATTTTTAATATGTACTAATTATAAAATATACTCAGGACTTTATAAATCACTTAAAAATTAAATCCACTTTACTAGATTTTTGTTTAAAATTTTTAAGTGCTTTTTTTTAGCATAACATAAATATAAAAACATTATTTTTAATATTTTTATCCTTTTTTTTAATCTAGAAGTAAACATATATTTGAAGATAATTCAATAAATCTTAATATATAACTTTAAAAAAATTCTTGTTATAATATGTGTACTTAAGTTAAATATCTTTTTTTATTGTAGCATTTAAGTCAAATAATTCAAAAACCATTATATAATAAAGGTAATTATATTAGACTATCTCCAATGCAAGATGTAAATTTTGTGCCAAATTTAGCCAAAAAAATGAGTTATTGTCATATTTGGCCCAATATTTGCAATTGTGCTCTAATGCAAAAGATGCAAATTAAAACAAAAAAAGTCAATAATTCATTTAATATTTATTGAGAACATACAAAAATTAATTTTTTTTATTATCCAAATTATGTACTCAAAGAAATTTGCCATTAAAAAAATATAAAAAAAGATATGGTTAGTCATTAATTGTCAACTACTCAATTATATTAATTAGTTGCAATATGGTAAATAAAAAAAAAAATTAGAACACCATTAAAGTTATAATTTTTGTAAGATGTGCTAAATATAACTTTGCACCGACTTTTTGACACTCAATTATATTTATATAGTTATCCCATATTTTGGGTGTTGTCTTCAATATTATTGTATGATAACATACTTGAAAGTAATTTGTTACTATGAGAATCAAAATTTGGAGTATGTACATGTTAAGCTCACACCGTGAGAGCTAACAACTACCATCAAATTTATAATAATATGAAATAATAATTTTCAAGATACAGGCAAACTAAAAAAGTGATACTAAAAAACAATTTTTTACTCATAACTACTAGATTATTACTCACACTTAAAAAATATATGAGAAAAAATTCTATCCTAAAGTGGCAACAATTATTGTATCATAAACACAAATGCATATACCTAAAACCAAGGTCTCCTATGTAGTTTGTAAAAACAAAATTAATAAAACATCATAAAATCTACATTTCAAATATTTTATAGTAAAACATATTTTTCTAAAAAAACATTTATCTTTTCGAACCTTACATCCTTTATTTTTATTTTCATAAGTTATTGTAATAAAAAAATAACTAAGTTATTGTAGACAATTTGTAATTTTTTTTTAATAAAAGCATGATAAAATATTTATTTTAAATATTTACTTTTTCTAAGCTTATGGGTCCTCTACTTTTATTTGCATAACTAAGTTATTATAATTAAAATAAGAGTTTATACATTTTTGGACCCTGTATTTTATCTCATTACCTGTTTGGACCCTGTGTTTTGACAAATTACTTTTTGGACCCTATGTTTTGTAAAATGGTTAAAATATAACCCTAAACTCAATTTTGATGAAGAAAAAATTGAATATAACAACATAGTTTTTAAGCAGAATGATTTTATTTTTGTTCTGAATTATTAGTTTGGTAAATTATTTGTGATTTTAGTTGAGAAAACATTGACCAAAATCGGGTTTAGGGTTCTATTTTAACCATGTTACATAACATAGGGTCTAAAAAGTAATTTGTCAAAACACAGGGTCCAAACAGGTAATGAGATAAAACATAGGGTCAAAAAATGTATAAACCCTTAAAATAATATACAAATTTAAAGTACTTAATATATGATATAATCTAACTCGAAATCAACTATGCATAACCATGTACTAAAATTGATGTTTTATTTTGGTAAAATGCAGTGTTACACACAGGATTCAAATTTATAGTTGGGACACCATTTGTAGTTGCCTTTGTAATCTATAAAATGGCGACGACGTCATTTATCAACATATGATTCTATCGAAGAGTTCCTTCACAATCAAAATAATTTCATTCCTATAAGATACTCATTCAGTGAGATAAAAAAGATGACCCAAAATTTCAAAAACAAATTAGGAGAAGGAGGTTATGGCTCTGTATTCAAAGGAAAGCTTCGTAGTGGTCGTACTGTAGCAGTTAAGGTATTGAGTAAATCAAAGGGAAATGGACAGGATTTCATTAATGAAATAGCTACAATTGGAAGAATTCACCATGTTAATGTGGTTCATTTGATTGGTTTTTGTGTCCACTCTTCAAATAATGCTCTTGTATATGATTTCATGTCTAATGGATCATTGGAAAAATATATTTTTTCTCAAGGAATTACCATTTTAAGTTGCAAGCAAATTTTTGAAATTTCGCATGGTGTGGCACGTGGGATTGAATACATGCACCAAGGATGTTACATGCAAATCTTGCACTTTGATATTAAACCTCATAACATTATTTTGGATGAAAATTTTATTCCAAAAGTTTCTGATTTTGGATTAGCAAGATTATGCCCATTGGATAATAATAATGTGTCCTTAACTGCAGCAAGAGGAACTTTAGGATACATAGCGCCAGAGCTATTTTATAAAAACATTGGTGGAGTTTCTAATAAAGCTGATGTGTATAGTTTTGGAATGTTGTTGATGGAAATGGCAAGTAAAAGAAAAAATTTAAATGCGGGCGAAAATACTAGCCAGATTTACTTTCCTTCATGGGTGCATGACCAATTAAGTCAAGAAAAAAGTATAGAAATGAAAACATCTGATACAGACGAGGTTGATTCAAGAATTGCAAAGAAGATGATTATAGTAGCATTATGGTGCATACAACTGAAGCCAAGTGATCGTCCTACAATGAACAAAGTTATTGAAATGCTTGAAGGAGAAGTTGAATGTCTACAAATGCCTCCAAAGCCTTCCTTGTATCAACTAGAGAAGCCTACTGAGCATGTTCAAGAGACATCATATTCACAACACTCAATAATACCATCATTAACGCTACAAAGATAGGTATGGCCCCAAATCCAAATGATTGACATTTGTAATTTTTGTATTTTGTTAAAATACTTAAAATTATTGGTTTTTATTTTTGTAATATAAAAATATAATTATATGTTAAACAATGTATGAAAAAACTTTGTTTGATGATTTATAATTATAGATTCAAGTATGAAACCCCTAACTGATTGTCGAAATATCAATAATTAGTCAAAAGCTTTTTTTGATATACATAATCATTATGCTTTTTTTATTGATTTGATTGTGGTAGAATTTTTTTTGTTTTACTATTGTGTGTCATTATTTTTCTTGATCTATTTTCAATTGGCATGATTGAGATCAATTTATGCTAAAATATTTCTTCAAAGAACTTTATGTTAATCATATATGGCATCTAATTTAATATTTAGCGGCCCTACTATGCTATCTTATTGATCATAAAACATATCGTTCCTACTTCTTACTGACAACAATTAGTTTAGTTTATTGTCTTAAATCTAATTTTCATGTATAAACGTCGATATATATTTATTTAATTTAAGTGTACATATAATAATGAATCTTTATGGTATTTAACATGTGTTGACGCAAATTTTGTCAAAGGAGAAAGTTTTTTAAGTTCACAACAATGAATTGTGTGTGTGGTTTATAGAATGACGAAGAAAATGAATAGTGGTTTGATGTAGAGTCCAAGAACATTACTTAGCTAAGATAGATAGTAGTATTATAGTATTTATAGCATTATCTTTGTAATTGTGGATTTTTGGTTCAGACCAGGAATTATTTGGACACTCATAGTAGTACTTATAGATTTTCTAAGTTTAACCTATAGTTTAAGAATATTAATGTTAACCTAAGGTTTGATTATATGACTGATATTAAGGATAATATTTATTATACTATAAGGTTTAGATAAGGACCAATAGGATTTTAAGCACATGTTATGTATGGATGATTAAGGATTAAGTATTTTGAGGATTAAATTTAATAAGGGTAAAAGTTTGAATGCTATAAGGTTAGTTAGCAGCTTTGAATACGTTGAGGGCTTAGTCAAGGCTGTTTACTCCATTCAAACTTAGCTAAAAATGTGTAATTTCGTGTTTAAATAATCAGCGTGTGCTGATATATCGCAACTATAGGGGGCGATATATCGCAGCACGTAGATACGGAAAACACGAGACGATGCACGACAACCTCGGGCATACTGGCCCAGGCGATATATCGCCTCCTTCAGTATATTTCAAAAGTTTTTGAATTCTTTTTCCTTTCATCCATTCAACCTCTTGATAAGTCCAACACCTTTTTGAACGAGTCTTCAGCCTCTGCTGAACGATTATTCAAATTATTTTCACCTAAAAAGCTATTATTTTTATTCAAGTAAAATTAAGATCCTTTCATTCCTAAACTCTAAAAATAGGACCTAGTACCTAGCCATTATTCACCTTTTACTCTAAGTTCAGAGGCTGCAAGTGCTAGGAGAGTGTGAGAGTTAAACACTTGGGTGGGGAAATCATAAGCTTATCAAACACTGGGGAAGTAAGGTTTCATAGTATTTCGGTTCGAGGTTTAGATTGGTCTTACAAGTCTTCAAGGTATTTCTATACCCTAGTTCATTGGTTTTATGTTATTTTCTTTCTCATAGTCTTCTACTCAGTCTTCTAACCTCATTCTTATTTTGGTTAGGAAATCTAAGAACTTGCTCATAAGTTTTTGGTAAGTATGTTTCTCAAAGGTTTAGTCATTCCATTCCTTCCATTCTTTTCATTACTTTTCCTTCAATCTACTCACCCTGTTAATACATGGTTTTAGGAGTGTTCCAAAAGTCCCAGCGCTGTCCTCTTATCCCGGTAACTTTGGTAAGGAAAATAGGATAGAAATTCATATGTTATATGTTTTACATGTTATCTTATGTTATGATAAGTGTTATGATATGTATGTTTGTAGGCTTGGGCATATGACCCATATGACTAACAAGACCCCAAATAGATTATGGGCATATGACCTACTTAGCTAGTAGGACCCCACTAATCTCATGGGCATATGACTTGTTTAGTTTATGGGACCCCAAGTAATAATGGCCATTATAGTATGTGTATGATAAAGTGTTATGTTAAGTTTTTATGTTTCTTATGAAATTATGTATATGAACTATGTGTTAGATTTTCCTTGCTGGGCATTAGGCACATTCCTTTTTGTTTATATGTACAGGAAAATAGCTATAGTGGCGGTAAGATTTGTGGATGCTTGGGAGAATGTGTATCGGTGATGAATGGATTCAAGGAGTCGAGAGTTCGATTTCGAGGATGTAGTCTTTTTATTTATGGTTTATGTGTAATTTTTTCGCACTTGTTATGTAATCCTTTTTATTTTAAATTATGTTATGTTTTGTTTTTAAAACAATGGGATCCTGTAATGCCCCGGATTCCCTATTATGGTTAACAGCTGGATTAGTAGGCCGGGAGGGCCATAATTGTTTAATTACGCCATTAAATGTGTTTATGCATGTTTATGAGAATTATATTATAATATAATGTTAATTGTATGCATGTCGATGATATATGCTGAGACCACATTATGATGTGGGTTTGTTCGAGCTATTCGACATGAGACGATCATAGAATATTAAAGTAGCGGTTTAGTCATAATGGGATTAAGTGTCGGGACTTGGGTTGAGTCTCGGGGTGATTTTGATGATTAGAGCGTTACCAGGAGATAAAGGGTAACGAGATGTGAATTATTGGTATTTGAGATTATTGAGAATAGCGGGAATTGGAGAGCGTTAATTATGATTAACGAGTTAGAAGGAAAGTACCAAATATGCCCTTGGGAGCCTTTAGAAACTATTAATTGACCTAGGGGTAAAATGGACATTTCACCCCTAGGATAGACATAACCTTTGATAGCTGAGAAAAATAGTGGGAAAAAAACAGAGTATGCAAAGAGTTCTCCCGTACCTTCTTCTCCTCACTGTTCCTTGTGGTTTTTGAACCAATTTTGAGGATTCAAGCCTTGGGAGTTTAGGAGTGTGTTCCACCATTGAAGACCATCATAAGCCGAGCTTTGGGTAAGTTTCTAACCATGGTTTTCTCTGGTTTGGTTTTCTTTTGCAGCTGAGATTTCTAGGGTGAATTCAAGGTTTTGTTGGGAGTTTTGGTTAGGGTTCCCATGCTTGTGATGTTTGGGGTGTGTTAGGATGGTTTTTGGGTTTATTTGGCATCAAGAATAGGCTTTGGAAGCTTGGAAATCGAGTTAGAATCGAAGGAGTTGAAGAAGGTCGGTTCAGGGGAGTTTGGGCCTGGAGGTAGCGCTACAGCGCCAATCCTAGGGCGCTATAGCGCTCCTCAGGAGGCTTATTGGCGCTTGGGAGGTTATGAGTAGAGCGTTGTGGCGCTAGGGGTTGAGCGCTGTAGCGCTACCCTGTTCCTTCCAAACCCCGTTTTGAGTGTTTTTAAGGGTTTTTGACTTGGGGTTTCAATCCTTAAGGCCCGGGATTGAATCTACCCACCGTGTGGGCATGTTTCGAGGTCCCGAGGGTGGTGCTTAGGTGAAGACCCTATTATTGTGGATTCTCATTAATGGAGGTTATAATTGGTTGTGATTAGGTAACCGCTAAGGAACTAAAAGGTCGATCATTCTCAGGGGTCGTCCTTATCATACTTCTCGCTCGAACTTGAGGAAAGAAAACAGTGTATGGATACAGTTGCACCCTGTACAGGTATATGACATGCATGGTTTTATATTGAGGCACGTTGGTTGATATATGTGTACGTGGATTGCATATTAAATGCTAATGAACGCTGATTACCTATTTATGACACTGACTAGTCAGGGACCGACTCTAAAGTCGATGATCACGCATTGAATGGCCCTATGGCATTAATGCGGGTGTAGAGTCCAAGAACTTTACTTAGCTAATTACTTAGTAGTATTATAGTATGTATAGTATTATCTTTGTTACTGTGGATTTTTGGTTCAGACCGGGAATTATTTGGACACTCATAGTATTACTTATAGACTTTCTAAGTTTGACCTATAGTTTAAGAATATTAATTTTAACCTAAGGTTTGATTATATAGCTGATATTAAGAATAATATTTATTATACTATAAGGTTTAGATATCAACCAATAGGATTTTAAGCACATGTTATGAATGGGTGATTAAAGATTAAGTATTTTGGAGGATTAAATTTAATAAGGAGTAAAGTTTGAATGCATTAGGGTCAGTCAGCAGCTTTGAATACGTTGAGGGCTTAGTCAAGGCTGTTTACTCCATTCAAACTTAGCTAAAAATGTGTAATTTCGTGTTTAATTAATCAGCGTGTGCCGATATATCGTAGCTATAGGGGGCGATATATCGCAGCACGTAGATACGGAAAACACGAGACGATGCACGGTTGCCTCGGGCATACTGGCCCAGGCGATATATCGCCTACAGGGGGCGATATATCGCCTCCTTCAGTGTATTTTCAAATGTTTTTGAGGTCTTTTCCTTTCAGCCATTCAAACTCTTGATAAGTCCAGCATCTTTCTGAACGAGTCTTCAGCCTCTGCTGAACGATTATTCAAATTATTTTCACCTAAAAAGCTATTATTTTTATTCAAGTAAAATCAAGATCCTTTCATTCCTAAACTCTATAAATAGGACCTAGTACCCAGCCATTATTCACCTTTTTACTCTAAGTTCAGAAGCTGCAAGTGCTAGGAGAGTGTGAGAGTTAAACACCTGGGTTGGGGAAATCATAAGCTTAAACATCATAAGCTTATCAAACACTTTGGGAAGTAAGGTTCTATAGTATTTCGGTTGTGGTGTAGATTGGTCTTACAAGTCTTTGAGGTAAACCAAAACTCTAGTTCATTTGTTTTATGTTATGTTTCCTTCTCTTAGTCTTCTACTCAGTCTCCTAACCTCATTCTTATTTTGGTTAGGAAATCTAAATTCTTGAGCACATAAGTTTTGGTAAGTGTGACTTTCAATGGTTTAGTCTTTCCATCCCTTTCATTTAATCTCTTTTCTTCAAATCTACTCACCCTTTATATATGGTTTTAGGAGTGTTCCAAAAGTCCCAACTCAGTCCACATATCCCGGTAACTTTGGTAAGGAAAATAGGCTAGAATCAATATGTTATATGTTTATGTTATCTTATGTTTTATGTTATTAAATCTGTTATGATATGTATGTATATATGTTTGTAGGCTTGGGCATATGACCCATATGACTAACAAGACCCCAAATGGGTTATGGGCATATGACCTACTTAGCTAGTAGGACCCCACTAACCCCATGGGCATATGACTTGTTTAGTCTATGGGACCCCAAGTAATAATGGCCATTATAATAAGTGTATGTAATATGTGTTATGATATATCTTTATGTTTATTACGAAATTTATGTTTATGACTATGTGTTAGATTTTCCTTGCTGGGCATTAGGCTCATTCCTTTTTGTTTTATGTGCAGGAAAATAGCTTTAGGGGCGGTGAGATTTGTGGCCGCTTAGAGGATGTGTATCGATGGTGAATGGAGTCAAGGAGCCGAGCGTTATTCGATTCGAGGATGTAGTTTTGTTTTATGTCTTTTTTACATGTATTTTCCGCACTATTTATGTAATGCCTTTTTATTTTAAATCATGTTTTGTTTTTAAAGACAATGGGATCCCATATCCTTCTTGGTATTTATTTTGTAAGTAACTCTTATTTTTACAATTTACTTAATAAAATTATTGTATTTTTGCAAATGTAAGTTCTATTAAGGATTGTATGTATAGTTTCGTTAATGGTCCAAAAGTCTAGATTAGTGGGTCATTACAGCGGGACCGACCCTAAGGTCGAAGAACTTATAAGCGCTTGCCTGGTCTGTGACCAGATGTCTATAGCCAAGGTATACGTCCCCGGTGACCGTCAGTCACGTGGCTAAGGGACGTTGTCCATAGCTTCGACTCTAGAGTCGTGAGGAAGGTTATGTTGGTGACTAATCACCATGCACCTGTCCTGGTCGAACATACGAAAGAATCACTTAACCGTTAAGCCCTGGTGACCCTATCGTCACATGGCTAGAGGGAGCGATGCTCATTATCGTGGCTTTTGGCTATTGTCATCTATTTGTTTGGACTGAGAGTCCTGAAGGGTTATTATGATCGTTGTTGATATTATATCATGTCTTATTGTGTTTTCTTGCTGGGCCTTGGCTCATGGGTGCTATGTGGTGCAGGTAAAGGGAAGGAAAAACTTAACCAGCCCTGAGTGGAGAGCTTGGGCGATGTTGTGTACATACAGGGCCGCTTGACCGCCACGGTCAAGGAGTTCTCAGAGGGACTAGGGGTTTACCCTATTTTTGCCGCTTAGGCCGGCGGGGATTGTAAATTTGAAACTGTAGCAACTCTTTTGTATTATGGACATCTTGTAAACATTTTGAAAGGCTCATGAGCAGTTTGTTTACTTAATGAAATGTACCCTTTCCTTTTTGCTGGTTTTTCACCTTAACCTGATATTAATACTTAGATCATGTTTTTAGCCAAAGGACTCGGGTAGCGGGTCAAATTTCCAGTTCACCGTAACTGTTCTGGGGTAACCAGGGCGTTACAGATCCCATATCCTGCCTTGAGTTATGTAAGTTTTAACATTGGTTTTTACAAGTTTTTAATAAAGTTATGGTATTTTCGCAAATGTAAGTTTTATTAAGGATTAGTATGTTTAGTTTTCGTTAATGGTCCAAAAGTCTAGAGTAGTTGGGTCATTACATTTGAGCCTAAAATGTTGGCTACAGTATGAAGATGATACTTTGAGTTCTTGTGGGTTTTCAATCTTGTACAATGTTCAATAATATTTTTTATGTTTATGTTTCTTAAGTTCAGATTAAGTGCTTATATATAGTTATAAACTTCTTTACTTACTATGTTGGCTTATTTTGTACCGTGTAGATTTTTTTTAACATTTTGGTTTAAAGTATGTGGTTAATTTAATCATAACAAACATATTTGTAAAATTCATATTAAGTTTTATATGATGATATGATGTTGTTGGTGTTATATATTGTTTTGTTGATAAGTTAGTATCCAAATTTAAGCTTTCATAAATTATTTTGTATTATATCAAGATTAGCTAACATCTATATCGTAACAATTCAAAATTCTAATTATTGTTGACTCACTAGAAATTTGATAGTGTATTTTAGTGATCAACACCTTAAGAAAGTAACATATTTTCAAAATCGATCAATAAAATGACTATTAAATGCACTTTTCGTAAAAAGATAGTTTTAACGGAAATAATCTTTAAATGCGTAAGTGTTGGGATCCCAAACAGTTGAAAACATAAAGCATAGTTATTTAAAAGTGCATAACTAATGTACTTGAAACACAAATCATTTCAAAATAAAAATGAGTAATATAAGTGTAACATCCCCAATTTGTTAATAAGGTTTAGGGCCTTGATTAGCAAGCCTGGAGGGCAATAAATGATTTAACATGATAATATATGAATTTAAATGAATATGTGATTAGAATGCATGTTTAGGTGGAATAAATATGCATGTGGGCCCCGTTTGATTGTTAGGGGTAAATTGGTAATTTTGGCCCGCTGAGGGCGTAAATGTAATAATTGTGTAATATGACTAATAACACGTGTGAGTGGTGGTATATTTGTGATGCACGTGTCGAGACGGTCCCAGGGAGCTAATTAGTTTAAAAGTCACAACGAGATTAAATACCCGGCTCGGGAGGAGCCTAGGGGTATTTTGGGAATTTTATCAATTGAGTTTGAGGATTAATGGTTAATGGTATTTTAGTAGCTTGAGTGACCATTGGTAACCATTAAGTATAACTATTCTAGGTGAGAAAAATGGTAGATTTGTAAGGAATGTGAAATGTTTAGGATGCCCTTGAGGTTTAGTTAGAAGGAGAACTAGATGGAAGGGAAAAATGGTCTTTTGGCAGGGATTTAGATAACTTCAGCTGAGGGAAAGATCATTCACGTTTACACTTAGATGCTCTTGTTCTTGCTGAAGGTTGAGGAGAACCTAGAAGGAAAGGGAAAAAGGAAGGGAGCTGAAATTGTGAGGTTTAGGAGGAGAATTAAGTTGGCTTGAGGCAACCAATACCAAGTATAGGTCAAGAATTATTCAGAGGTAAGAATCCATCACTGTTTTGTTTAAGTTCCAAGCTTGATTTTTAGAGTGTGAGCATGAAAATTGAAAGTTGGTTTGTGGATGGTTTGTGTGTGGGAATTCAGTCTGTGAAACAAGAGGATTTATCTTGAAGCTGGAATTGAGGGGAGCTCAAAGTCAAATTCTTGATTGAGGTAAGAGTTCTAAGCATCACTAAATTTTGTTTCTGGTGTGGTTTAAGAATTTTGAGGCATGGTTTAAGTTTTACAAGCCTTGGTTTAAGTATTTGGCCTACTGGTTTAAGTTTCTGAAATTTGAAACCAAAGTGTGAAATATGGGTGTGATTATGTGTTTATGCTTGTTATTGATGTTTCTGAGCTGTTAGATGGTTCATTTGAGGTTTTGAATTCGTTTTGGGGTCTAGGTATGCATTGGGGTTGAATTGGGAGTGTTTTGGCTCGGGGAAGTGCAAGGGGAAAACCCAGGATTCTGGGTTCGAGTAGGGGCGCCGAGGCCCTGTTCTTTGGTGCTGCGGCGCAAGGCTGCATCAGGCAACAGGGAACCTTCTGGGCGTTGCGGCCCTCAATGGGTAGCAGCGCGGCGCTAGGCTATTTTTTTGGGCAGGGGAAATTTTCCATTTTAGGGCTTTTGCCCAGGGTGATCGAGGGATTTTTCCGCTACTTTGTTTTGAGAAATTGGAGGTCTCGAGAGTACGGGATTGGTCCCGGGAAATGGTTTTGGATTGGTCAGTATTAAAGAATGTTTTAAATGTGTTGTGACTAGGTTTTCGGAGAGGCTCGGGTTAGAGGACTGTGCTCGTGACTTTGGTGCATAAGAAGCTCGGAACACAGGTAAGAAAGCTATTTTTTCCCCTAGAGCATGAGTTGGGGGCTTGGCCCTATACGACTGTGCTGTGGGATTGACCCTTTGATTGAGTTTATGTATGCTTAGCTCGTTGATTACCTTTATCCTATGTGAATGTATTGATTGAGCGGCATGAGCCGTGAACAGTGAAGACCGATAACGGCGAAGGCCAAGAACGGAAATGGGCCGGGAACGGCGATAGGCACGTGGAGTGCAAGGCCGAGTGCGGCAAGAGGCCAGGGCCGGAAGCAGCGTTTAGCATGCGGAGTGCGAGTTGCTAGGATAGATCCTAAAGGATACCTGGGATATCCTCACGATATGGACCACGAATCCAGGGTTTGGTAGAGCGCCTGGGACGGCATGGCCGTATGTGTTAGCCAGTTGATGGCCTGTTTAGCTGATAAGTGTTTGATATGCATCTGTTGTCTGTTTGTGAGCTTTCTTGCTGGGCTTCGGCTCACGGGTGCTCTGTGGTGCAGGTAAGGGCAAGGAGAAAGTAAACCAATCATGAGTTTAGCGAGCGTGAGGCAGCGTGTACATGTTTGGTCAGCCTGACTGCCACGGTCAGGGGCATTTTTGGGAGATGAATGTATAAACTAGATTTTGTCGTTTAGTCAACTATGAATACGCTTTGAGTTGTAATATTTCTAAACTGTACTTTGGGATCCCAAATGTTAAACATTTTACGATTTTCAGTAAATGAAATTATTTTCAAAGTTTATGTATCTGTTTATGTTTTGGTTACACATTTATCTTTAAACCTCGATTAACGAGTTAAACGCACGTTTTAAATTCACTTAGTAATGGATCTAAGGTAGTAGGGCGTTACAATAAGTGATATCCATCACCATGAAATTGATGTGGAGGACTTGGAAGCCTACCAATCCTACATGTCAGGTTTGTCACTGTATGCAAACGAGATCCCTATCAGCCACCTATACCAGGCTCTTAGGCTTTGGTCTTACCTGCACACAGAGTAACTGAGTGAGCTTAAGCAAACAAAACATGAACAAGTAATCATATAATCATACATAGCATAATGTATCATTTTCAATTAACTATCATTCTCAAACTTATCTTTTAATCTCAACTTAGCAATATACTTAAGACATTCTCATAGTCAAAACATGTAATCACAAACATTAAACAATACTTTCATTGAGACCTTTAGCTAGAGATGATCAACCTCAAAGACTGATGGTGGTCTAAGCCCTATGCCACTCTCATTGACTATGCTAGCTCTCGAGCTCTTATCACATATCAACTTGGCTGACTCTTTGTGGAACATTGAAACCTCTCTCATATGAGCATATCTATTCCACTAAAACGTTGATGTTACTCCTACATGGACATAGTCAATCTTTGCCACCTTAGATGACCTAATGGTAGCTAGTGTGAGATTAATATGTCATATTCTTACACAACAACCCCCTAGTACAACAACAAGCATATAGAACACGACATATCTCATTTCACATAGCAAGCATACACAACATTGCTTGTCTCAAAATATATAAATCCACATATACATTCCTAATATCCACAACTATCAGCATACATTTTCATATCATATAGTCTCATATACAATCCTAAATAGTTCTAGTAGCATACTAGGAATTCTATACAGTAGACTTCCACATATCCTAAGTTACTCAAATGTAGACTTCCTTACCTTGACTCCTTAGCACTGGAACTTCTTAGTGTTGAGAATGTAAGGCTCACAAAAACATATATCAACAATGGCTAAATGAATTAATTCAATAATACAAACCCTAGAGATTAGACAAGAATCATATTCATAGTATAAAGGAAAATCTTGATAATTAACAAACTATATTCAAAGTTTGAAGGCAAATTTTGATAATCAAATTTTAATTGAGAAAATTAAAGATAAAAAGATAGAATAATGATCAAAATATAATTTTATCACATGGAATCATCAATTGTATGATGACAAAAACAAAAAATGAGGGATGAAAGCACAATTAATTAATTAAAACACAAATTTCACACCACCATTATGTGAAACAATTAAGTATTTTGCACCACCTTGTGTTAAACATTTAACCAATCTCAACACTTGGTGAGTGATCCGATGACTTCTAAGTCCTGTAACCAAAAAATACGTTCAAACTTAGCTTACAACTCTACTAAGTTTCTTAAAAAAAATGTAAGGAATTCTATCCCAAAATCTCGATCCCAACTTTCGGCTCAAACCCGAGTCCTTGGGGTAAAATGACCAAAATACTCTTCGAGACCAAAATAAACTTAGAAAATTATTATCCACAACAATAATTCATTCTTATTCTAGGTCTAAAATCTTGAGTCTAAACTCCAAGTATTTCTCAAAATACAAATTCTCGAGCCCTAAGCCTTAAGTCGTTATGATAATTATCTTAATCTTAAGGGCATTTTTAAAAAATATGAGGATTATACTTTTGCTAATTTGTATGGGAAAATTTATTAAAGAAAAAAAAAAGTATGGGAAACACAATTACTAGCTAACTAAATATGTAAGGTAAATTTAAAACCAAAACACATCAGCCAAATAGGGTTACTATTGTAAAATTAGCATTCCACTCTTCTCCCTCTCTCAAACCCCAGCCACAAAAACCCTTTCTCTCTCCAAACCCATCCACACAAACCCATTCTCTTTCCAAATCCCAGCTGCACCATACCCTCCAGCTTCGGTTGGCACTATCCCCTTCAGCTTTGGCGACCCCAGTCGAATCCAACACCCTAGCTCCACCCGAGCCCCACCATCCGAACCCAACTCCAACCGTTCGAGACTCCAGCTCAACACAAGCCCATCCATCCAAGACACCAGCTCCGTTCGAGATCCCATCTGAGCACGGGCCCAGGTGCGACACCACCATCTCCATGACGAACCACCTCCAGCTCCAGCCGTGGTGTTGATACGCACCTAGATCCAAAACGACTAGGCTCGCGTGCAGGGGATAAGGGGTTTTGGTGGTGGTCAGAGGCGAGGGAGGAAGGTGGTTCATGGTCGAAGGTGATGCAGGGAGGTGGCCTAGACACGAACCCAGGCGGCGGAAAGGCAGGCGGCAGCTAGGGTTCTTGGAGAGGGAAGAGAAGAAGATGGGAGAGAGAGAAAGATGGTGGATTTGATTTTTTTCTTTCTATCTTCAGGTATGTGGTAATTGGTTACCTTCCTGTTCTTTGTGTGTATATTTTTGGGAGCTACTAGTTACCTTCACGTTCTGATGTGTGTGTATATTTCTGGGTTCTTTATGGTAGTTGGTTACTTATGTTACTAAAATCATAGTTACTTCTTCTTCCTTTTTTAATGAAGTGTTATTTCTCTTTTTCCTTCAAATTTGATATTTCTTTTCACATTTAATATGAGTGACCCGTCACTACTCTTATGGTAACTGGTTACCCCTCTTATGGTAGACGATTACTCCTCTCAGGGTAATTGGTTACCTTACCCAGAATTTGAAAAAAGAAATGTACAATCTAAAAAAAAGGAAAAAATGTTTATAATAAATAAAAATTAATAATAAACACAATTCATATTATAAAAAAAAAAAGGAAAATTGAATATAAAATTAGTTATATAAAAATAATATAAAAAAACAAATAAGATAAAAAAAATAATAAGCAAATTACAAACATACCCTTCCAAATTAATAAAACTTGATTAAGAGAAAAACTATGGCATAAACAAACTTTTATACAAAAATATGGGAAAATAAACCCATAAAATTTAAAATTCTTAAAAAAAGCCATTGAATAACCCTTTTTTTGTTTTGAAAAAATGCCATATTTTTGCACACTTTATTAAAAATCTCATATAAAATGTAATAAAATAATTTCTAACCTTTGAAATTATTCCCGAGCCTTAAATCAAAACTTAAAGACTAAAATGAATTCCCGAGCCCTAAACCATTAATGACTCAAGCCATGCATGCACTTCACGTGCATGGTTCATGCATGTTCCATGCATCACTAACACTGGTTCTAAGGCTTTTCCAAGGCTCACCCGAGCTTCTCTCTCCATTGACCTCATCATCATCATCATCGCCACATCTTTACCATGGCCGCCACCACCACCACCACTATCAACACCACAGAGTGGTGGTTGCTTAACCAATCGAACATGCACCAAAGTCCCAAGAAGGGGTCGGTGTTTCTCCCCTAGCTGAGCACACCACCATACACGACCCATGGTTGGGGTGCTTGTAACCGAAACCCAACATGGCAATCACACTAGCGGCCACCACCGTTAAAGCTAGCCGAAAGCTTTTAAAAAAAAGTATCTGCCTCCCACACAAAGAATAACTGCTCCATCTCAACATCTAACCACAAAGATCAATGTATTAATCATTTCTAAGTGTTTACAACAATCAAAATAAAATTTAACATCACAAATCAATGATCATCAATCCAACAACATTAATATCGTAGAAAATCATAAACTTATGAATCTATCATCAATTATTAAAGAGAAAAGAAAAAACTTCCCTTAGCTTCAATATCCGAAAAATATGATGCTTCTCCCTTCAAGTTTGCTCTCCAATCTTATACACACACAAATGATAACTCGAAGAACCAAATATAATCTCAATATCATTAAGAGAAATGAAGAACACTTACCCTTGTTGGTGATCTTAGCCTAGGTCAAAACCACAAGCCTCAATTCCAAAGTTTAGCCTTCCAATTTCTATAACCAAACAAATATCCTCAAAAGTAATTCCATGAATGAAACCATAAAAAAGTTTAAGCCAAAAACTTACCCTTGAGTGATGAATTATTGCAGCCTTCGAGTGATGAATTATACCAACTGAAATCCCAAGCACTCAACTCTTTCTAGTTTTCTCTCTAGGTTCAAAAAGTGGGCTGTGCAAAATGAGAGGTAAACACCCTCCCACTCTCATTTATCTCAAACATTTACATGATAAAAACTCTCCTTTTCCCACCATTTTCTTAATAAGTCAAAAACTACATAATTAAGGCACTAATCATGTGTCTAATCACACTTTAGCCTGTTAGTCATAACATTAACCATCCACGATCACCATTAAGCCATAGTAACCAATTCCAATTGCCTATAATGATCTTAAATCCATTTATAGTGCCAATTATTTCATTAAATAATTAGAGACTTAGAACTATAGTATAAACCCCAAATAATACACTATATATTCGACATACACGAACTATAGTCCAAAATACTTTATATGATTAATGTATATCGCCAAAACATAAAATTAAAGTCCAAAGTCCCCAAAATAAATTATAGAATATCCCAATAGTTATTAAAAATTATTCTAAGACTCTAGTTATGAGATTCCAATCAAAACTATACACTAAAAAAATAATCATTCCTATTTATATTTATTTTTACACCAAAGTTTTCAAATACTACTATCTAAGCGATCTACTCAAAAATATTTTATTAAATTAATATACCTAATATTATTTTAATTATCAAAATATTCAATCACATATTTAATTACTACAAATAATTAAATAAAAAAATTATATGGGGTATTATATACAAATCTTTTTGTTTAATATTTATTTTAGGTAAATTGGCCCTCACACTTGGGAATCGTAGTCCTTCATTTTTCCAATTTTTTAGGCACCTAGGTGCTCTCCCTATTGCACTGCATCGTTGGTTCAAAAACTGTAACGTCCCAAATTCCATAATATGGCTTAGTGCCTTGATTAGGGGGCCAGGAGGGCAATAACTGGTTTATTGTATTATTATCTGTAAATATGCATGATTATGTGAGTTATATTATTCTATGATTGTATTTGTATGCATGTGGGCCCATTTCTTATTAGAAGGGCATTTTAGTAATTTTGGCCCATATAGGGCATAATTGTATATTTATGTGTTTATGGATTGAGACCAAATTATTATGTGGATATATTTGACACTACACCAAATACCCCTTTCCATAACACATGAATATAATACTAATAAAAAAGTATTATGCTAGAGTACTATATTGGGCCACTTTATGAAAAGAGGGCGGTAATAATTACACCATCCTGCCACTTAGCATTTTTTTTCATTTGTGAGAACTGAAAATTTGTGAGACCCGAGAGACCCAATTCCTTTCCTTCAATTCCTTCAACATTTCTGAGACCCGAGACCCATTTCCTCTCCTTCAACATTTCCTCTCCTTCAACATTTCTGATTTCTGAGACCCATCCTTTCCTTCAACATTTCTGAGACCCATTTCCTTTCCCCATTTCGTCGGCTTGGTACTACATCCGAACTCCTCACTCTCTCTCTCGTCTTTCTCTATCTCTCTGTCAACCTTCAATTTCCAGTCGTTGAGCTTCTTGAGCGAGAAAAAGAGAAAGAAAAGGGGAAAATCACTTTCGTTTCCTTTTTTTTTTTATGGTTTTTCTTTTCTTTCATGATCCGATTATGAATTTTGATGGTTTTAGAAAATCTAAAAGGCAAAGGCTCCGAAAGCTCCTTCGCACCAATTTTCTCTGATTCCTCTTCTGCTCCGCCGTAAGAGCTACTCCGATTGTCCATCAGGCGTGGACTAAGGCTCGACAACTATAGGACGTAGGTAGGGACTAAAGGTTGACAATGATGGGATGCAAACGGTGCTTTGGTGGTGAGGGCTAGATCGGTCCAGGCGGTGGTCGACTGCGTCTTGTGCAAGGTCGGGGACAGATGGGGACTGAAGGTTGATGAATGGGTAAAATTTTTCTCACCTGTTTTATTTTATTTTTTTGCAAAAGAATTAGCATAAAACATGTGAACTATTTTATGTCTGGTTTATGCTAGAGTTTCAAGAGGTATTCAGTTGAATCCTGTATGTTGTTTTCTGACATAAATTCATACAGGATTCTGATTAGACCGCATCCGGCAATTTGGCGCTTAGTTCATGGCATGGCTGTTGTTTTCCTTGTTGCTATCACATTTTTTCTTTTTCAGGTCAACTCTTCTCTTTCCTATCGGTATAGTGATCATTTTTTCCAAAAAATAAAAATTTGTGGAGAAACATTCTTTTGATTCACTCTAGAGTCATCTACTTCAGATTCTTATCACATTTTTTTCAGCCTTTTGAAGTTATTCATTTATCTATGATTTTGTTTTTTTTATTTATATCTTATGGTAACAACTTTACATTTTCTCTCTTTCCAGAAGCGAGATGATGCTCGACAATTTATGAAGTTTCTCCATTCGGATCTTGGTGTTGGTAATGCAGTTTAAGCTTGCAAAATTTAACTTTGCATATTATTTATGCAAATTCTTTTATTTTTCATCAGTTGAATGAGAAGCTTATGCTGATTGTTTATACTTTGGAATTCTGCCTTTGTAATTACGTGCAGAACTTCCTGAAAGATCTTATGGACCTGACTGCTACATATATATTCCTAAAAATCCTACAAGCAGGTTTAAGAATGTTTATGTATGATTTCTTCTTCAATAATCTATTTACTTATGATATTCTCTTATCATATCCTCTTGGTGTACTGTGTACGTCTTTTATGTTGTAGTTAAGCAGACTTCTGACTTCTCTATGTTTATAATATTTTAATTTCTATAGGAAACACTTTTTGATGAATTCGTTTTAGCTCATATTATTGGATGGTGGGGTAAAGCTATATTGCTTTGTAACCAGCCTCTTCTTTGGGTGCTATCAATTGGATTTGAGATGATGGAGGTTAGTTCTTTGACAAATATAATATGTTTTATTGTGTGCCTTTCATAGTTTATTTAAATTGGTTCAGCTTTCTCCTTCTTTGAGCGGAGATCAAATGTCTTTTATGTTTCCGACAAGTGTGTTTTGAGTGCTTTGGTGGTTATGGCTGTATATTAAAGCTTATCTTGGCATTATCAGCTTACCTTCTGTCACATGCTACCAAATTTTAATGAATGCTGGTGGGACAGTATTGTTCTTGATATTTTGATCTGCAACTGGTTTGGTGAGAACTCAATTCATTAACAATTTCTGCTTATAAATTGTTGAGCTCTATCCGTAGCCATAATATTCAATTATTTCTTCTACAATATTAAGCAGATTGTGGCTATAATTTTTCATTGTCTGCTATATGAGCTTTCTGTGCAAATTATGACAAGTTTCTTTTGGTGTGTATGCTGCAGGTATCTGGGCAGGAATGCATACTGTTAGGTACTTTGATGAAAAAACGTACAAGTGGGTTGGGATAAGCCGCCAGCCTAATATTATTGGAAAAGTATGCTCTAAGTTTGGTGTTTTAGTTTTGAATATTTAATGGAGAGTTAATATTATTGGAAAAGTATGCTCTGACTTTGGTGTTTTAGTTTTGAATATTTAATGGAGAGTTACTAAGTTGTAGCAAGAAGTTGAAAATTGGATCATATTGTTTGGAGTAGAAATACATGAGTTTTAGTGTTTTTTTTCATGTAAACAGAAAATCATGGATTCCCTGTACTTTTTAGCTTAAGAAATTTGCTTGTCATGTCTCATATTCTGTTTCTTGCGAACCTTTGTTATTGACACCGAGTTAGATGCATTTTTTACTGACTCAGGTCAAAAGAACACTAGAACAATTTGCACCAGCTCAGTGGGACAAAGATGAGTGGCATCCCCTGCTTGGTCCATGGCGTTTCATTCAAGTTGTTAGCCTTTGTATCGTCTTCCTCACAGTAGAGCTCAACACCTTTTTTCTGAAGTTCTGTGTGTGGATTCCTCCTTGAAACCTCGTTATTGTGTATAGGTTGATATTGTGGTGGCTAATAGCAATTCCTACAATCCGCGAGTACAACTCATATCTTCAAGACAGGTACACTACCCTCTTTCTCTATCTGACATAATCACTAGCAGCACATCCTTTTCCTTTTCTTGAAATGAATTCATATACCCTCTTGGCCTACCATTTCCAGGGTTTTAACCTTTTCATAATCATTGTGTCCAAATTGCAGAAAACCAATGAAAAAAGTCAGCGCATTCTGTTGGCTTTCCTTCGCTATTTCCATAGTAGAGCTTCTCATTTGCATCAAGTTTGGACATGGTATGTTACTTTGCAACTATTATCAATCAAACGATGTAACTACTGAGAATAATAACAATAATAATAGGGGGGCTCAGTATATTGAGAATGATGTTTGCTTAACAGAAGATGATAATTCGAAAGTTGCCACTGTTGGACAGTGCCCTGAAGGTGATACTGCAACGACTAACAATTATGAGCAATGTGTAAAGCCAGATAAAAATCCTGCTAGGCAACGGTTATTGGTAGTTGCTAACAGATTACCAGTCTCTGCTGTAAGGAAAGGTGAAGATGTATGGCATTTAGAGATTAGTGATGGGAGTTTAGTCAGTGCTCTTCTGGGTATGCAATTCCTACTCGTCATTTTTTAAGATTGTTTGGTCTATTTATATCTATATTAAGATTGTTTACTTGATGATATTATTGTGTGTCTAACAAAATAGTTCCCCGTATTAATAGTTTTTTGTTACTTTTTTTACCTGATGATTTGGTTTTTTTCTTTGTAAACTTGTTATTCACTTGTACTGTATGGTTGTGTTAAAGGCGTGAAGGAGTTTGAGGCAAGGTGGATCGGTTGGGCTGGTGTAAATGTGCCCGATACAGTTGGGCAGAATGCAGTGCTAAAATTTTCAGTGTCCCATCGGTATAGATTCAGATCGCTTTATACGTGCACTAGAGCTTCCTCAAGTCCAGGAACACATCAGAGAACTTAAAGAAAGATTTGTTGGGCAGAAGGTAAATAATATATCTTTAGAATAAAAGTATGCCATGCATACACTCAACTTCCACAACATAATGGGAACATGTATTAATTCTTAAGCATAATTTATCTCACTGTCTAGTTTCCTATGAGATGAAGTTTTAGGATAGTTGGTCGCTTGATATGCTTTGAGACCTTGTTTATGATAGTAACATGTGCAAGTTATCACTGTCTAGTTTCTTCAGCCCACACATTATGGAAACTTATGATTTGTTTCAAAGTGTTCGTCCTGGATATTCCTGTTCGGTTCTTTTACTGTAAAGCTATTAGATAATTCTTATTCCTTACCTTCCTAGTGATACATTTCTATTTATGCTATGATGCATTCCAATTTTCTTACTTAATTTATTTCTGCGCATACCTTTTTTCTCTTGATTTCCTTATTGTAAACTTACCTACCCCCCTCTCTTTCCCTACTTCCTTTGGGGTTTGAAAAAGCTATCTTAAAAGTCATCTTTTACATCATATTAGCTATCTGTTTCTTTGGATATAAAAAATATCTCTGAATATTGTTGCTAAGAAACTCTGAGAATGAAAGACAGAGTGCTACTATAACTGAAATTAGTGAATTATAAGCAGCCCCGTTTTAAGGTAGTGGTAGAATTCCAGATTAAGTGGGAAAAAAATTTCGAGTTCGCATGAAATGTCTTCAAGCAGCCTCATTTGCATCTAAATACCCATTTATCTTTTTCAGATGTAGCACTAGTCACATCTTTAAGGGATGGTATGAATCTTGTCAGTTATGAGCTTGTAGCATGCCAAGATTCAAAGAGAGGAGTCTTGATTCTTAGGGAGGTAATTTCTAGAGACTTTCATGTCTACTCACGCTTTATTTTTATTTTATTTTTAACCATGCAAATAATTGATACCATTATTTATTGCTTTCTTGTGCTCAAATAATCTCATCATAATTGATACCATTATTAGTAAAAAATCAAATAATACAACATGTGTATGCATTAAGAAAATGAGCACACTGAAATAGAATGGAATTATGCAGAAATTGTTGATGGTGTTGCTATTATTATTCTTGTTGCATCTGTTCACATTGCCATGCCCAAACAATGTCTTTTAAAGCTGGTATTATATCCTTTTTCATTATTGTTTTGTATTCCAATGTATCACCACTGGACTTGCTTACCTCAACCAGGTGAAAGGAGGGTGAAAATTCATATATCCCAGCTTGAATTGAAATTGGTCCTTTTCTGCCTTTGATCCCTCCATTTTAAGAGTACATAAGATAATTTGGAAGATTTTTTTTTCAAACTTCTTACCATAACAAATGCAAGGCACATTACTTTCATGTTTTTTTGGCTTCAGTAAACTGAATATATTTTTTGAATGCAAGAAAACAACATATACACACAAATGCATTGATCTTAAAGTGCAGTTGGTATCTTGTAGAGTAGTTAACTAAAAAGTAGTTGAACGTTAGACAATGAGTTCTTTCATTTCATATTCATACAATTATTTGGCTCCTTGATTACAAGCCTAGGTGGTATAAGTTCACCATCCAACTATTCTGTTACTTGGAAATTTGGAGTCGATAATTTATTGTCGCTCCATGAATGGCGTCTAATAACTAAGTTTATATAGCTTATGTCTGAAGGAAGTAAAAGGGGGTTTTCAATAAATTAAGGATATACATACATAAATATATATATATATGTTTTTGTCTTAATTCTGAGTTTTCTGATTTTGGATGATGATAGAAAATTGGCTGAGATTTCTGAACTTTCCATTTGCTATAGAACTCAATTTTTGTATATATATTTATATATTGGTTGAGATTTTTGAACATTCCATTTACTTTTGCATAGAGCCATAGATCTATGATTTTTGTAGCTTAGTTTATTGTGGTGTTCTATTTGTGTTTCTCTTTTATGAGTTTCTTATGGCTTGTTGGACTTAGTCTAAATATTTGGTCATGCTCTTTATTTAATCTCTCAAACTATTTCAGACTAATGAATTGGCACAACCATTTATGATCTTTATTGCTTCTTTTTTAGTAAGCCTAATCACATGTTTGCCTTGCACACATATAATATGAGTGTCATCTAGATTCTAGGCCATTGGATCTTATATATATCTTACATCATGCAGCTATGTTTATATGCACACAAGCATATGTAGTGCTCTTTATTGCTTCTTACATTATGCTATTATATTTATATGCATAGAATCATATGTTTATGATTCCACTGCTCTTAAGACCATTGAGATTCATTCAAAGAGTGAATTTATAATAATATAGGATCAAAATATTGTATTCTTCTGTGATCCTATAGTAGTTTATAGTAGTTCACGAGGTCTGTTGATTTATTGTTATGCACTCTACAATCAAATTCTTTATTTCACAATCTCTTGTATAGATTATGGCAAACTTTGACTCATGAAGGGTGACTTTGGTGCCTTCAATTTGTACAGTAGCATGTTAATGATTATTGTTTTCAGTATTTATCATTATTATCTCTTTTTTATTGTTGCTAGGTCCCAAAAGCTAATCTCAACAATTTTATTACTGTTATGGTTGGATTAGTATGGTACATATATAAATTTTGTTTAACTTCTCTATCGTTTCCTTCCTCTCTTTCTCACTCACACATATACGTGAACACATGATTTCATACTAAAAAAAGAACCAATGTCTTATAATTTAGTGTTTGGTTTCTTTGTTTGCTTTGGTGTAGTTGTGAATTCATTATTTTGTATGCCGTGTCCTCTCTTGGAAATAATTTCCATAGCATTTTTCTTGAATTAATTTGTGATGCTAGATAATAACAATAAAATATTTATTTGTTTATTTTTGCAGATGTGACAAGCGAAATAGAAAAGGATACTTAATTTTGAAGGCTTTGTGTTGGGCAGTTGTAGAATATTTTGTGTTGAAAGTAGTAGAATATGTTGAATATTTAAGACTACTTGAATACTTAAAGAAAATTTTGTCGTTGATGACAGTGTTGAATGTTTTAAACTAATTTGTGGATTGTTAATACAATGTTGAATGTTTTTACTTTTTGTTATTTGAAAATCAAGTTCATTTGATGATGCTAGTATATATTAGAAAGTTAATTTTAATTATATAAATAATATATAAAATTATAATAGAATAAATTAGTGTTAAATAAATGAATATATAATGAGAATTTAAACTTATCTAAATATTAAAATAATACGAAAAATGTGTTATAATATCTATTACAATAACACTTTTTATAAGTAAAGAATTTTGTTATGCAAACTTCATTATATAACACAAAAAATGTGTTATACTAAAGTGTAGTATAACACAAAAAATGTAGTATAACACAAATTTATAAGTATTGAAATGTGTTATATAATCGACTATAAATAATATAATTAAACACTTATCTATTTACTAAAATAACAAAGAAAGTGTGTTATCGTTGACAGTATAATAACACATCTGTATAACAATGATACAGTGTTATGTAAAGTACCCTGACCTATGATAACATAGTCGGTCTTAACACATCAAAAAGTGTTATGGTATGTAAAAGCATTTTTTCTTGTAGTGTGAGTTATTCGACACGAGGCAATCCTAGATAGCGAGTTAGCGATTTAGTCATAACAAGGTTAAATACCCTGCTCGGGGTGAGCCTAGGGGTAATTTGGTAATTTAGAACATTACCGGGATTGATCGGGGAATGGGAAATTATTAGGTAACTATTCGAGGATATTGGAGGTAACAGGAATTATAAGGCGTTAATTATGATTCACAAGATATGTGGCAAATGAAAAAATTACCCTTAAAGGGCTTTGAGAGACAGATTTGGCCCTAGGGGCATTTAGGTCATTTTGTACCAAAGTTAGTGACTTAGTCACTTTTTCCTTTAGTTGAAGGGAACCAAAAGTAAAACAAAAGCAATGAGCTCTCTCTCTCTCTCTCTCTCACTCGACTCTCTCTCTAGTGTTGGCTTGGTTTTGGGGCAAAGCTAGTGAAATTCAAAGATTGGAAGCTAAGGCTTTAGGTCTAAAGTTGGGTTAGCTGCAGCTAGGAGGATTTAATCCACAATTGAGATAAGCTATAAACTCTATTTTTAATTGAATTCTATTTAGGCTTTATGGTGTTCCTGAGCTTTGAGGCTCAAGGTTATGAATTTGAGTTTTGGTTGAGTTTTGAGTTAGTTTGAGTCGGGGTTTTGATGTTGAGGTTGTACTAGGATTTAATTTTGGCTTTGGGTATGATTTGGGGTGAATTTTGGTTAGGTTTGGCTGAAGAAAAAATAGGGAAATCTGGGTTCGAGGGGTCGTGCCGTGACCCTATTCTTGAGGCGCCGCGACCCATGTGAACCTAGGGCCCAGAAGGGGTTTCTGTTTCGGAGGCACGCCACAACTCTCAGGGGAAAGTCACGGCCCGTGTCTTGAATTCTAGACAGGGGGATTTCCATTCTTGGAGCCACACCGCGACCCTTAGGGTGAAGTCACGGCCCGCCTGGGCAACTTTGGCTAGGATAGGTTTTGAGTAACGAGAATTCAAACCTAAGGGCTCGGGAGCAATTCCACTACCCAGTTTAGTAGAGTTGGAGGTCCCATAGGCTAGGACTTGGTCTGGAGACATTTATTTACTCGATATTGATGAATATCATTTATTTGGTTATGACTAGGGTACTGCTAAGGCTCGGGAAAGGATCGTGCTTGAGGGTCGTTCTTTTTATTATGTTGTACTTGAACCTGAGGTAAGAAAATTGCACCCAATACGTGATATATGTGGTTAGGGCTTGGCCCAGTTGTTAATTATAACTATGAATAGGGCTTGGCCCCTGAGAATGAACGTAATTTAGGCTATGCTTGAATGTTGTGTGTCTGGATAATTGTTTAATGAATGCTTACCTTGTTCGCATAGGTAGGGCTTGACCCTGTTAAGGAAAATGGTTTTTATTGTGTTTGTGTTTGATTGGTTAAGATACCATGATTTATATGTATGCATACTTGTATAGTCTGAAGTATGCTTATATGTATCTGTTTTGTTTGGTTATCCGAATGACTGATTAAGGCCTTGACTTATTAGTCAAGGGAGGCAATAGCGCGCTGCTCACTGGTCGAGAGGCTTAGGCCCAATCAGGGACGTTATATTACATTGACCGACCCTTTGGTCATTGGAAAACAAAGCACTTGGCTAGCTCTATGGCTAGTTACTCAAAGCTAAGGTGTAAGGTGTAACGTCCCAAATTCCCTAATATGGCATAACGCCTAGATTAGGGGCCAGGAGGGCAATAATTGATTTACTGTGTTATTATATGATTATATGCATATGTGGGTTGTATTATTATATGATTGTATTTGCATATATGTGGGCCATTTATTATAAGAAGGGCATTTTTGTAATTTAGGCCTGTTCAGGGCGTATTTGTATACTTATGTGCATGTATGTGATATATGGGTGACACCACATTATTATGTGATTATTTTTGAGCCATTCTGCATGAGACAATCCTAGGAAGCAAGTTATCGGTTTAGTCATAACGGGGTCAAATACCGGGCTCGGAGTGAGCCTAGGGGTAATTTGGTACTTAGTACATTACCGGGTTTGAGCGGGCAATGAGAAATAATTTGATAATTATTTGAGGACATTGGGAGTAACAAGAATTATGACACATTAATTATGATTAATGAGGTAGGTGGTAATGAAAAAATTGTCCTTAAGGGACTTTGAGGAAGTAGGTTGGCCCTAGGGCCATTTTAGTCATTTTAGGCTAATTAGATAGACTTAGCCAAGTGAAGCTGTAGAATGAACCAAAGGAAGCAGCAGGAAAAAACAGGGTTCTCTCTCTCTCTTCTCTCTCGACCATTCTCTTTCTCTCTTGGTTGAATTTTGAAGCTAAGTTTAAGGGAATTGAAGCTAAGTTTGAGCTAGGTTCTTGATTGGGTGAAGCTTAGGGATAATTCAGTGATTGAGGTGATGGTTCTAAGCTTGAACTTTGAAGTTTTTCCTCTATTTTTATGTTGCTTATAAGCTTGAAAGTTTGATTATGGAATTGGGTTTTTGGTAGTGTTTTAAGTGTTATAAAGCTTGAGTTTTATTGCTCGTTTTGTGGTAATGTTGTGTTGAGTTTGGTTTCAATTTTTTGATTGATTGGAAGTGTTGTTGTGGTGAGTTTTGAGCTTAGGAAAACAGGGGTGCTGGGTTCATGGGGTCAAGTCACGGCTGTGCTCTTGGGTGTCGCAACCTGAGCGAACCCTAAAGCCAAGTTGGGGCTCTGTCTAGCTAGCGCGCCATGGCCCTCAAGGCCAAGTCGTGGTCCGCCCTTGGCATCTAGACAGGGGCTTTCTATCTTGGAGGCGCATTGCGGCCTACCTGGTTGTTTTTGGCCAGGCTTGGTTTTAAGAGTGGGTTTTCAAACCTTAAGGCACGGGATCGAACCTACTACCCGGTTTGGTATAATTCGAGGTCCCGGGGGATAGGACTTGGTCCGGGAACCTTTAATTACTCATTTTTGGTGGGATTTCATATTTGTTCATGATTAGGTGATCGCTAAGGGCCTAAGGCCAGGATCGTGCTTATGGTAATTCTTAACTTATTTTACGCTCAAGCCTGAGGTAAGAAAACTGCAACCATTATGTGACATACATGATTGTTGATGAAGCATGTTAAGTGCCCTATATATGAATATCTGTTGCATTATGAATACTTGGTTGCATTGCTTGCTTGAGAAAGGCATTGATTTATCAGTCAGAAACAACCATAGTGATGAGTGCTGGTCATAAAGCTCTGACTTATCAGTCAGGAATGGTTAAAGTGTTGAGCACTGGTCGTATGGCATTGACTTATGACTTAAAAGCGGTAATAGAGCATTGAGCACTAGTCGATATGATTAGAACTAATCAATAGGGCGTTACACGCTCATCCGACCCTATGGTCGAAGAAAACTAAAGCGCTTCACTAGTTCCATGACTAGTTACTCAGAGCTAGGGCAACGGACCCCAGGATGACTCCAAGACCATCTATTTAGGGCACGGGACCCCGGGATGACTCCACTGTCATCTATTTAGGACATGGGACCCCAGGATGACTCCATGGTCATCTGATTACGGTTACGAGCCCAAGAATGATTCCATGATCATTTATTGATACTTGTATACATGCAGTAATAAGTTTTCTTGCTGAGCCTCGGCTCATGGGTGCTATATGGTGCAGGTAAAGGGAAAGAAAATCTTACCCAGCCTTAAGTGGAGAGCATAGGTGGTGAGGTGTACATATACGGCCGCTTGACCACCACGACCAAGGTGTTTCAGGGGAACTAGGGTTTAATCCTATTTTTGCTGCTTAGGTTGGCGGAGTGTAACTTTTGAATTGTAATGACCATTTTGGATTGCAAACAACTTTGTAAACACTATTATGGGATCCCATGTATAGTTTAACGTTTTTAATAAAATATCCATTCCTTTTGATCAGAATTTTAACCCTGGCCATTAATAACACTTAGATGCACGTTTATGGCCTAAAGAATCATTTAGCGAGTTAAGCACTATTTAAAGTACACAGTGTAACGGTCCTAGATAAGGAGGATGTTACAACTTGGTATCAGAGCTACCAAGGTTTAAGGGTTCCTAAAATCTGGCCGGGCATGTACATTCACCACTAAAGACAAGCTCAACTCAGGGTTTGATAACTACTTATGTGATTAAGTGCTTAAGTGTTTTAATAAGTGTATACGCCTTATCTGCATGCCTGAGTAGGGAGCATGAGATATTCTGATAAGGCATGGCCCTTGACTATTGCATGTGTAACGCCCTGGTTACCCCAGAACAGTTACGGTGAACCAGAAATTTGACTCGCTACCCGAGTCCTTTGGTTAAAACGTGATCTAGGTGTTATTATTAGGTTAAGGTGAAAACCAATAAAAAGGAAATGGTACATTTCATTACGTAAATAAACTGCTCATGAGCCTTTCAAAATGTTTACAAGTAGTTCGTAATACAAGAGAGTCGCTACAGTTTCAAATTTACAATCCCCGCCGGCCTAAGCGGCAAAAATAGGGTAAACCCCTAGTCCCTCTGAGAACTCCTTGACCGTGGCGGTCAAGCGGCCCTGTATGTACACAACATCGCCCAAGCTTTCCACTCAGGGCTGGTTAAGCTTTTCCTTTCCTTTACCTGCACCACGTAGCACCCATGAGCCAAGGCCCAGCAAGAAAACACAATAAAACATGATATAATATCAACAGCGATCATAAAAACCATTCAAGACTATCAGTCCAGTAAATAGGTGAAAATAACCAGAAGTCACAATAACGAGCATCACTCCCTCTAGCCATGTGACGATAGGGTCACCAGGGCTTAACGGTTAAGTGATTCTTCCATATGTTCGATCAGGACAGGTGCATGGTGATTAGTCACCAACATAACCTTCCTCACGACTCTAGAGTCGAAGCTATGGACCACGTCCCTTAGCCACGTGACTAACGGTCACCGGGGTCGTATACCTTGGCTATAGAAATCTGTTCGTAGACCAGGCAAGTGTTTATAAGTTCTTCGACCTTAGGGTCGGTCCCGCATTAATGCCATAGAGCCATTCAATGCGAGATCATTGACTTTAGAGTCGGTCCCTGACTAGTCAGTGTCTTAAACAGGTAATCAGCATTCATTAGCATTCAGTATGCAATCCACGTTCACATATATCAACCAACATACTTCAATATCAAACCATGCATGTCATATACCTGTACAGGGTGCAACTGTATCCATACACTGTTTTCTTACCTTAGGCTCGAGCGAGGAGTATAATAAAGACGACCCCTGAGAACGATCGATCTTTTAGTTCCTTAGCGGTTACCTAATCACAACCAATTATAACCTCCATTAATGAGAATCCATAATAATAGGGTCTTAACCTAAGCACCACCCTCAGGACCTCGAAACATGCCCACACGGTGAGTAGATTCGATCCCGGGCCTTAAGGATTGAAACCCTAAGTCAAAAACCCTTAAAAACACTCAAAACAGGGTTTGGAAGGAACAGGGTAGCGCTACAGAGCTCAACCCCTAGCGCCACAGCTCTCTACTCAGAACCTCCCAAGCACCAGAAAGCCTCCTGAGGAGCGCTATAGCGCCCTAGGGTGGGCGCTGTAGCACTACCTCCAGGCCCAAACTCCCCTGAACCGACCTTCTTCAACTCCTTCGATTCCAACTCGATTTCCAAGCTTCCAAATCCTATTCTTGATGCCAAATGAACCCAAAAACCATTCTAACACACCCCAAACATCACAAGCATGGGAACCCTAGCCAAAACTCCCAACAAAACCATGAATTCACCCCAATAAACTCAGCTGCAAAACAAAACCAAAACAAAGCAAACCAGAGAAAACCATGGTTAGAAACTTACCCAAATCTTGGCTTATGATGGTCTTCAATGGTGGTACACACTCCCAAACTCCCAAGGCTTGCTTCCTAAGCTTGAATCCTCAAAATTGGTTCAAAAACCACAAAGAACAGTGAGGAGAATAAGGTACGGGAGAACTCTAAAGTATACTCTGTTTTCCATCATTTTCCTCAGCCATTTTACCCCTAGGTCAATTAATACTTTCTAAAGGCTCCCAAGGGAATTTTTGGTACTTCCCTCCTATCTCGTTAATCATAATTAACGCTCTCCAATTCCCCCTATTCTCAATAATCTCAAACACCAATAATTCACATCCCGTTACCCTTTATTCCCCGGTAACACTCTAATCATCAAAGTCACCCCGAGGCTCAACCCAAGTCCCGACACTTAATCCCGTTGTGACTAAACCGCTAATCAATATTCTACGATCATCTCATGTCGAATAACTCGAACAAACCCACATCATAATGTGGTCTCAGCACATATCATTGACATGCATACAATTAACATTATATTATAATATAATTCTCATAAACATGCATAAACACATTTAATGGCGTAATTAAACAATTATGGCCCTCCCGGCCTACTAACCCGGCCGTTAACCATAATAGGGAATCCGGGGCATTACAGCATGAATAATAAAGAACATTCTTATTAGCATTGTTATTGCTTGTGAATGCAAATGAACTGGTTATTAGCATTATTATATGGACATGTAGGTCGGGACACGCTTATTAGCGTTGTTATTTTCATATAGAATAGGAAATGCTTATTAGCACTGTTAATACTGGCAGCGATTAAAGAACATGCTTATTAGCATTGCTATATATGTATAAACACTCGAACATGCTTATTTGCATCGTTAATGGCTTATGAATTCAAGAAATGCTTATTAGCATTATTATTTGCTGATGAATATTAGGAAGTGCTTATTAGCACCATGATTGATGTATTACATGTTGGTATGCTTATTAGCATTGCATTTGTTTGTTTGTTCGGTGTTGGACCGTCAAGTAGCAAGAGGTATAGTTATTACTTACCTAACGGCCGATTTGATCACTATAGAGTGGGATAGTTATCAGTATGCTTCCTCGAAGGTTAGAGAGGTTGGTTGGCCAAGAGATACAGACCAGAGAAGAGAATGACCAGGGCCAGGCCCCACTGCCAGTTCTAGAGAACTGGCAGCAGATGCTTTCTGAAATGTAAGCCAAGTTACAGAGGCAGGAAGATGAGATTCTCCTCTTGAGACAATAGCAGGTTCTAGCAGGGAACCTATAGCCCGCAGTACCAGCAATGTTAAAGCTAGAGGTACCAGCGGTAGTTCAGCCCCAGGCTCGAAGAGATAGGTGGGAACCTCTGTATGTGAGTTTAGAAAACAACACCCTCCAGTTTTTAAGGGCAGCTCAGACCCACTGAAGGCTGAACAGTGGATGACTATGATGACCACCATCCTGGATTTCATGAGGGCAGGTGGTAATGAGATTGTGGCATGCGCCACTACATGTTTTGGGAGGATGCCTGAATATGGTGGGAGACGGTATCCCATACCAGGGAAGTAAACACTATGGAATTGGAAGAATTCAGAACTCTGTTCCATGAGAAATTCTACAATGACGTAGTTAAAGCTGTGAAGGCTGAAGAGTTCAGTAAGCTACTTCAAGGCAATATGTCAATGACTGATTACGCCTTGAAATTTTATATATTGGCAAAGTTTGCTGGGGATCTAGTGCCCAGTGATGGGACTAGAAGAGGGAGTTTTCTCCAGGGGCTACAACCTATGATAGCCCGGGATGTTTGTATTACTACTATGTCAGGGATGACTACTTATACACAGGCTGTGGAGAAGGCGCTTACAGATGAGAGCACAAAAAATAAGATCCAGCGCAAGAATGCGACCAGAAGGGATTCTAGGAGGTCGGGACCTCTATTTGTAGGCGTTGGTAGGGGCGAAGGCCCTAGTGAATAAAAGAGAAATACTCCAGATATAGTTTCAGGTCCACGTCTAGATAGGAGGCCATGAGGTATACAGATAGGCCGCCAGGGTGGCGGTGAGACCTGGAAAGCATTCCCAGAATGTGCTCGGTGCAGGAGGCGCCATATCGAGGAATGTCGGACGAAGGTCTGCTTTGTCCGTGGGAGTATGGGACACCTGAAGGACTCCCTGAAAGCCAGAAAGGAAGAACCTAAGAAGGTGGACAACCTGATGCCAACTCCGGTGTTCACCTTGACCCACGCAGAGGACTGAGGCTAGTCACTCGGTGGTTACAAGCCAGCTTTCTAGTGCTGGGGCCCTTTATACTGTTTTGATTGGCTCGGGTGCTGCACACTCTTTTATTGCTAGTAGGATTATAGATGGACTGTGTAGACCATGTGACTTTTATATGTGGGGTTTTGTAGTGTGCTGCCTACTGGGGAGTTAGTGGTTTCCAGGAGATGGGTCAGATCACTGCCAATGATAGTGGATGGCAAGGAGTTGTCAGTTGACTTGGTAGAGTTGGTTATGACTGATTTTGATATAATTTTGGGTATGGACTGGTTAGAAAAGTATGGGGCAATGATAGATTGCAAGAAGAAGATGATAACCTTTGAGACTGAGGGTGAGGACCCTTTTGTATTCGATGACATTGTGCATGGACCCCGTATACCTATGATATCTGTACTTAGAGCTAGAGACCCGTTGCATGGGGGATGGATAGGAATCTTAGCTACCGTGGTGGATACCATTCAGATCTTGCCAGTGGGACCAGGACAAACCAGATTAGTCTGTTAGTTTCTGGATGTGTTTCCAAAGGAGCTACCAGGGTTACCTCCACACAGGGAGATAGAATTTGTGATTGAACTGGTGCAAGGGATAGATCCAGTGTCTAGGGCACCTTATAGGATGGCTCCAGCAGAGTTGAAGGAACTAAATGTTCAATTACAGGAGTTACTAGACTTAGGTTTTATCAGGCCCAGTTTTGTGCCTTGGGGCACACCAGTCCTCTTCGTGAGGAAGAAATATGGTTCTCTGAGGATGTGCATTAATTATAGAGAACTAAACAAGTTGACTATCAACAACAGGTATCCTCTGCCAATAATTGATGATCTGTTTGATCAGTTACAGGGTAGGACGTTGTTCTCCAAGATAGATCTTTGATCTGGTTATCACCAGCTGAGGATCAAGGAGGAGGATATACCGAAGACAATTTTTCGCACCAGGTATGGGCATTATGAGTTTTTGGTGATGTCATTTGGACTAACTAATGCCCCAGTAGCATTTATGGATCAGAGGAACATGTGTTCAAAGATTACCTGGATCGGTTTGTGATCATCTTTATCGATGATATACTAGTATACTCTCAGTCAGAGACAGAGCACGAGCAATATCTCAGATTAGTACTACAAAGGCTGAGAGAGGAAAGGTTGTATGCAAAATTAAAGAAGTGCAAGTTCTGGTTGCCATAGGTGAATTTCTTAGGTCACATAGTCAGTAAGGATGGAATTATGGTGGATCCAGCGAAGATTAAGGCGGTCAGAGATTGGCCAAGGCCGAAGAACAATTAAGAAATCAGAAGTTTCTTGGGATTGACAGGTTATTATAGACGCTTTGTGGGGGAGTTTTCCAAGATTGCATCACTACTAACAGAGTTGACACGCAAGAATCAGAGATTCATATGGTCAGACAGGTGTGAGGTCATTTTCCAGAGACTGAAGAAGAATTTGATCACCGCTCTAGTTCTGAGTCTTCCTACAGATCCGGACAAGTTTGTGGTTTGTTGTGACGCCTTGAGGCAGAGGCTATGTTGTGTCCTTATGCAGACATGGAAGGTGATTGCCTATGAATCACATCAGCTGAAGAAGTATGAGCAGAGGTACCCCACACATGATCTGGAACTTGTAGCAGTGGTTTTCAGACTGAAGGTGTGGTGGCACTACTTATAGGGTGAGAAGTGTAAGATATACACATGAGGCAGAGACGTTGGTTGGAGCTAGTAAAGGATTATGATTGTGAGATCCTCTATCACCCAGGGAAAGCCAACGTGGTAGCAGACGCCTTAAGCCAGAAAGGTCTGTGACAGTTATATAGTGCTAGGCAGATATCTAGGGAGTTGGCTGAGGATATGAATAGAGAATGTATTGAGCTAGTGGTGGGACAGTTTGCCAATATCACCCTGCAATCTACTCTTTTGGAGAGGATTAAAGAGAAGTAGTTGAGTGACCCACAGTTGGGAAAGATCAGAGGGGACGTCCTAGCTGGATTAGCTAAGGACTACACAATGTCAGACATAGGCTTATTGAGAGACAAAGTTCAGATCTATGTTCCGATGGACACTGGGATCAGACGGGAGATTCTAGATAAATCTCATACTACCCTTTATTCTCTACATCCGGGCACCACGAAGATATAATAGGATCTGAAATTTTTGTATTGGTGGCCTGGGATGAAAAGGGACATGACTAAGTACGTAGCAAGGTGCTTGACCTGTCAGCAGGTCCAGGCAGACCATCAGAGACCAGCAGGGTTGTTGCAGCGTCTGGATATCCCTGAGTGGAAGTGGGAGGACATCACGATGAATTTCATGGTAGGATTGCCAAGGAGAGTGGGCTAGCAAGATTCAATCAGGGTCATTGTAGATCGGTATACGAAATCAACTCACTTTCTACTAGTGATGATGAATTACAAGATTTACCAGTATGCAGATCTCTATGTGAGAGAGATAGTTCGCCTTCATGGGACTCCGAGGTCTATCATGTCTGATAGGGACCCTATCTTTACATCCAAGTTTTTGGGAAGTTTGCAGAAGGTAATGGGTACACAATTGAAGTTCAGTACAACTTATCATCCTCAGACTGATGGTCAGTCCGAGAGGACTATCCAGATATTGGAGGACATGCTAAGAGCATGTGTTTTGGACTTTGAAGGGTCCTGGAGTAAATATTTGCCTCTGATAGAGTTTTCCTATAATAACATCTACGAGTCGACTATTGGAGTGGCACCTTATGAGATATTGTATGGTAGGAAGATCAGATCACCTATTCATTGGGATGAGATGGGTGAGAGGAAATATTTGGGGCCTAAGGCAGTTCAGAGGACCCCTGAGGCTATTGAAAAGATTAGAGCTCAGATGCTCGTGTCTCAGTGTAAACAGTAGAGTTATTTAGACCTAAAGTGGAGGAACGTGGAGTTCCAAGTGGGAGACTATGTCTTCCTTAGGGTTTCACCACTGAGAGGGGTGAAAAGATTTAGGAATAAGGGCAAGTTGAGCCCTAGGTTTGTTGGACCATTTGAGATCCTGGAGAGGATAAGTCAGGTGGCCTATAGGTTGGCCTTACCCCCTGCACTGTCTAGTGTGCACAATGTATTTCATATTTCCATGTTGAGGAAGTATGTATCAGATGAGATTACGAGGATCTGGAACTAGAGACAGATTTATCTTATGAAGAGCAGCCAATTCAATTCTTAGACATGAAGGATAAGGTCCTGAGGAACAAGACTATACCTTTAGTTAACGTATTATGGAGGAACAATATGGTCGAGGAAGTGACCTGGGAGCAGGAGGCAAATATGCAGAATCAGTATCTCGAGTTGTTTAGGTAAAATTTTGATGATGAAATTGCTATAAGGAGGGGATAGTTGTAGCGTCCCAAATTCCATAATATGGCTTAGTGCCTTGATTAGGGGTCTAGGAGGGCAATAACTGGTTTATTGTATTATTATGTGTAAATATGCCTGATCATGTGATTTATATTATTATATGATTGTATTTGCATGCAGGTGGGCCTGTTTCTTATTAGAAGGGAATTTAGTAATTTTGGCCCGTTGAGGGCATAATTGTATATTTATGTGTTTATGGATTGAGATCACATTATTATGTGGATATATTTGAGCTATTCGACATGAGGCGATCCTAGATAGCAAGTTAGCGGTTTAGTCATAAGGGGGTCAAATACCCGGCTCGGGGTGAGCCTAGGGGTAATTTGTTAATTTAGTACATTACTTAGATAGATCGGGGAATGGGAAATTATTTGGTAATTATTCAAGGATATTGGAAGTAACGAGAATTACAAGGCGTTAATTATGTTTAACGAGATATGTGAAAAATGAAAAAATCACCCTTAAAGGGCTTTGAGAGAGAGATTTGGCCCTAGGGGCATTTAGGTCATTTTGTACCAAAGTTAGTGACTTAGTCACTTTTTCCTTTCACTGAAGGGAACCAAAAATAGAGAAAACAAAAGCAATTAGCTCTCTCTCTCATTCACTCGGCTCTCTCTCTAGTGTAGGCTTGGTTTTGGGGCAACGCTAGTGAAATTCAAAGATTGGAAGCAATTGAAGGCTTTAGGTCTAAAGTTGGGTTAGCTGCAGCTAGGAGGATTTAATCCACAGTTAAGGTAAGCTATAAAATATGTTTTTAATTGAATTCTATTTATGCTTTATGGTGTTCTTGAGCTTTGAGGATCAAGGTTATGAATTTTAGATTTGGTGGGTTTTCAGTGAGTTTGAGCTGGGGTTTTGTTGGTGGTTTGATATTGAGGTTGTACTGGGATTTAATTCAGGCTTTCGATATGATTTGGGGTGATTTTTGGTTAGGTTTGGCTGAAGAAAAAATAGGGAAATCTGGGTTTGAAGGGTCACGCCGCAACCCTGTACTTGGGGCGCCGCGACCCGTGTGAACCGAGGGCCCAGGTGTGGTTTCTGTTTTGGAGGCTCACCACGAATCTCAGGGGGAAGTCGTAGCCCATGTATTGAATTCTAGACAGGGGGCTTTATGTTCTACGAGGCGCGCCGCGACCCTTAGGGTCAAGTCGCGTCCCGCCTGGGCAACTTTGTCCAGGATAGGTTTTGAGTAACAGGAACTCAAACCTAAGGGCTCGGGATCGATTCTACGACTCGGTTTAGTAGAATTTGAGGCCTCGGAGGCCAGGACTCGTTCTGGAAGCCTTTATTTACTCGATATTGATTAATATTATTTATTTAATTACTACTAGGGTACCACTAGGGCTCGGGAAAAGATCGTGCTCGAGGGTCGTTCTTATTATTACGTCGTACTTGGACCTGAGATAAGAAACCTGCACCCAATACGTGATATATGTCATTAGGACTTGGCCCAGTTGTTGATTATAACTATGAATAGAACTCAGCCCCTAAGCATGAACATAATTTATGTTATGCTTGAATGATCTGTGTCTGGATAACTGTTTAATTAATGCTTGCCTTGTTCGCATATGTAGGGCTCGACCCCGTTAAGGAACACAGTTGTTACTGTGTTTGTGTTTGAATGGTTAAGATACCATGATTTATATTTATGCATACTTGTATAGTTTGAAGTATGCTTATCTGTATCTGTATCTATTTTTTCTGGTTATCTGAATGTCTGATTAAAGCTTTGACTTATTAGTCAAGGGCAGCAATAGCGTGATGTGCGCTGGTCAAGAGGCTTAGGCCCAATCAGGGACGTACTATTACGATGACCGACCCTATGGTCGTCGGAAAACAAAGCACTTGGCTAGCTCTATGGCTAGTTACTCTTAGCTAAGGGCAAGGGCCCCAGGTGACTCTATGGTAACATAGTTAGGGGACAGGGCCCCTGATTGACTCTGTGGTCATCTATTCAAGGCAGCGGGCCCCAGAATAATCCAATGATCATTTATTTGTAATTGTATGCATGCGTGAGTAGGTTATTACTGTAGAGCATGCTAGATATGTATTTGGAATTTGTATTTACTCTTCATGCACATGTTTAAGTTTTCTTACTGAGCCTTGGGTCACGGGTGCTATGTGGTGCAGGTAAGGGAAAAGGAAAGCTAGACCAACCATGAGTTGGAGAGCTTCGGTGGCGGTGTGTACATATGTGACTGCTCGTTCACCACGACCGAGGATTTCTCAGAGGAACTAGGGTTGTATCCTTTATTTTGTCGCTTAGGCCGGTTAGTTGTAACTTTTGATTTGTATATACCCTTTTAAATATCTATTTGTAATATTTTAGGATCCCATGTATGTATTAAACTTTTAAATGAAAAGTCAACGATTCATTTGACCAAAATTTTTAATCCTAACCCTTGACATTAACCTTAGTTACACATTTATAACCAAATGACTTGATTAGCAAGTCTAACACTATTTAAAGTACATAGTGTAATGGTCTTGGATTAGGAGGACATTACAAAAACTAGCGCCGACTAAACTTCGAAAAGCCATATCCACTTCAATATTAATCATTTTTTAACGATTCTTTTTGGGTTTTTCTCGATTGAATCTCTCTATATCTTCTTACAGTTGTTAGGGATAAATAAAATACAAAAAATTACGAGCAGCCCATAACTCTATAACCCTAGCAAATCTCACGCAATAAAACTTCTTTTTTCCCAAGCTATGAACATATATCACAAAATCAGACCTTATATCATCATTAATTCATTCCTAGCATGTTTCTACCCATTATAAATTAACCTCCTAGTCTCTAACATGCATATAAAACCAATCACCATAACCTATCATGCTTTATAATCAAATCCACTATTAATAAAAACCCAAAGTTTCAAGAACAATCATGGAAACTTTATAAGTGTGAAAAATTCTTACCAAGATCATGAAATGCAACCTAAGTGACAAATTTTTTCTCCCGATACGTCATAACCAAGCCCCTTAATGAGTTCATATTGCTCTATACTCATACATGAATAAATCTTTCTTATTCTTCTTATTCTTCTTCCTCCTTTCCTATGGTTTGGCTAAGGCTTGTGTTTTCCCTTGTATATCACATGAATGGTCTCCACATTCACATTGTAATGCTAACCCTAAGCGTTTTATGATGCTTTCAAACTTATGGTTAACCCTAGATGTCTAATTAGCAACTTACCCTTAACTTTCATTTAAACAACCATAACTGCAAGCCCTTAATATAACAATTCTCCATTAAATTATTATACTAATTATCCTTTATTAGCTCTCTTTATTCTATTATAGTCGTTATTTCAATAATTCTTGACAATAAAACCCCTAACACTTGATGGAAACCGTGTGTAACGCCCTACTTCGTTAGAGCCGTTACTAAGTGAGTTTAAAATGAGCTTTTAACTCGCTAATCGAGGTTTTAATGCAAACGTGTAATTAAACCATAAACAGAGTCATAAACTTCGAAAATAATTCCATTTACTGAAAAACCATAAAACGCTAAACATTTGGGATCCCAAAATACTGTTCATAAATATCTACAACTCAAAATAAACTTAAAGTCGACTATAAACAAAATAATGTTCATTACAAGCATTTTAAAAAAAAATACCCTTGGCCGTGGCAGCCAGGTAGACCAGACATGTACGCGCCACCTCACGCTCTCCATACTCATGGTCGGTTGACTTTCTCCTAGCCCCTACCTGCACCACAGAGCACCTGTGAGCCGAAGCCCAGCAAGAAAACTCCACATAAGAAAGATAACATACGCATATGAACCACTTAGCATATAACCAATTCGCTAACAAGCTAAACACATATGGCCATGCCGTCCCAGGCGCTTTACCAGGCCCTGGGTTGTGGTCTACACCGTAAGGAAATCCCATGTATCCTTTAGGGTCTTACCCTGGTAACTCGCACTCTGCGTGCTAAACGCTGCTCTCGGCCCCTTGCCGTTCTCGGCCTTCGCTGTTCCCGGCCCTTGTCGTTCCCGGCCTTCACTGTTACCAGCTCTTGACAATCATTCACATATATGCATACACAACATTATTAAACATAACTTAAGTACATACTAACATAAACAATGGCTACACCCAACACATAATCATATAGAGCCGTGCCCTGCAACACAACTATGGGCCTCGCCCTGCTCTATGGGTACAATAGCATTCTTACCTGTGTCCTGAGCTTCTTGGGTACTGAACCCTCGACCATGGCCCTCAAATCTGAGCCTCACTGAGAACCTAGTCACAACACATACATAGGACTCCCATTACTAACCAATTCAAAAACATCTCTCGGAACCACTCCCAAGCTCTCGGGACCTCCCGGATCCCCACACAAGGTGGCAGAAGCATCCCCTGAGCCCCCTGGGCAAAAACCTAAAAACTGAAAATTTTCCCTGCCCAGAAATGGCCTAGCGCCGCGGCACTAGCCCTTAAGGGCCGCGACGCCCGTTCGCAAACCCAGAAATCTGGGTTTCTCCCAACGTTTTCCCCGAGCCAAAACACTCCCAAATAAATACCAATGCATACCAAAGTCCCAAATTCAATCCAAAACCCCATATAAACCATCTAACCACTCAGAAACATCAACAACAAGCCTGGACACACAATCCAACCCATGATTCTCAAATTGGTTTAAAACTTTATAAAACTTAAACCAAAATAGAGTTTACCCTAAGAAATTCATGGAATTCTTACCTCAATTAAGAATTCGACCTTGAGCTTCCTCAAATTCCAACTCCAAGCTAAGCCCCTTCTGATTACCAAGTTGAATTCTCACACTAACCAGCCACAAATCCAGCTTTCAGCTTCCATTCTTAAACTCTCAAAATCAAGCTTAGAAACTTAAAGAAAACAGAGATGAACTCCTTACCTCTGAGCTCAGCACACCTTTGAGCTAACTTTCCTAGCCACAAAAACCAAATTCCTTCAACTTCCTAGTCCAAAATCCTCAAAACTCAGTAAGCTCTCAATCACTAAGGAGAGGGAAGAGGAAATCGCATGGGAGAGGGAGTGAGCTGAGAAGTTCTGTGTTATTTTTCTTTCCTTGCCTTTCTAAACCGTTCTAAAATTCCCTCAGCCCTTGTCTCAACATAACCAGCTGCCATAAGACCCAATTGCCCCTTAAGTTACCCCAAATCCTCATATGCCATCAAGGGAAAATTAGTCTTTTGACACACCCCACTAAATCCTCAAGTGTGCCTAAAAATCCCCATTTTAATCCTGACATGTCTAAACTATTGTTATTGCTAACCGCTACTCCATAATTCCCGAACACTTAATAATATTCCCAAAATACCCCTAGGCTCCTCCCGAGCCAAGTATTGGACCCCGTTGTGACTTCCTAGCTAAACAGCTCCCTAGGACCGTCTCGGAACGTGCATAACAAATATATCACCATTATATCACATATATCATATTTATGCCCTCAACGGAATAAAATTACAAGTATGCCCCTGACAACCAAATGGGACCCACATGCATATTTAATCTCCTAAACATGCATTCTAATCACGTATTCATTAAATTAACATATTTTAATACAATATAACAATTATTTCCCTCCAAGCACACTAATCAAGGCCCCAAGCCTTATTAGCAAATTTGGGTCGCTACAACTATCCCCTCCTTACAGAGATTTCGTCCTTGAAATTACCTGAACAACTTGGGATACCGCTCCCGCATGTCTGATTCAAGTTCCCATGTCGCCTCCTCAACTTTGCTGTTCCTCCACAGCACTTTCACCAAGGCGATGGTCTTGCTCCGCAAAACTTTATCTTTCCGGTCAAGAATCTGAACCAGCTTCTCCTCATAGGATAAATCCTGGTCCGGCTCCAAACTCTCATAACTCAGTACGTGTGTCGAATCTGATACATATTTCCGGAGCATGGATACATGAAAAACATTATGAACCTCTGATAAGGCTGGAGGCATCGCCAACCTGTAGGCTACCTCCCCAACCCGCTCCAGAACCTCGAAAGGGCCTACAAACCTAGGGCTCAACTTACCCCGAACGCCAAACCATTTCACTCCTCTCAGAGGTGAAACCCTAAGGAACACATGGTCACCGACCTGAAATTCTACACTCCTGCGTTTCAGGTCTGAATAACTCTTCTGGCGACTTTGAGAGGCGACCATTCGCGCTCTAATTTTCTCAATCACCTCATTGTTCCTCTGAACCATCTCAGGACCCAAATAACTCCTCTCACCCGTCTCGTCCCAATGGATAGGTTATCTACACTTCCTCCCATAAAGCATCTCATACGGAGAACTCAATCAAAGGGAGATATTTACTCCAAAATCCCCCAAAGTCTAACACACAGGCTTGCAACATGTCTTCCAATATCTGAATCGTCCTCTCAGACTGTCCATCTATCTGAGGATGATAAGGGTACTAAACCGTAACTGCGTGCCCATAGCCTTCTGCAGGCTCTTCCAAAACTTGGAGGTGAAGGTGGAGTCTTTGTCAGATACTATCGACCTCGGAGCTCCATGAATTTGAACAATTTCCTTCGCATATAATTTAGCATACTGCTCCATAGTATAAGTCATCCTGACAGGCAAAAAGTGGGCTGACTTGGTATACCTATCCACAATCACCCACACCGAGTCATGCTGTCCCACAGTTCTCGGTAAACCAACCACAAATTCCATGGTAATTTCCTCCCACTTCCACTCTGGAATCCCTAGAGGCTGCAGCAACCCTGCTGGCCTCTGATGTTCAGCCTTGACCTGCTGACATGTTAAACACTTGGCCACATCATCCACCACATCCTTTTTCATGCCCGACCACCAATATAAATCTCTCAAATCTTGGTACATCTTTGTCGTACCTGGATGTAAAGAGTAGGGAGTGGTATGCGATTCGTCTAAAATCTCCCGTCGAATAACAGAATCCATCGAAACACAAATCCGACCCTTGTACTTCAGTAACCCCATCTCTGAAAGTGAAAAGTCCTTAGCCGCTTCGACTAAGACGTTCTCTCTGTGATTTCTCAGCTGGGAATCTTTCCCCTGCGCCTCCTTGATCCTCTCGAGGAGTGTAGACTGAAGAGTGATGTTGGCTAACCGGCCAACCACCAACTCTATTCCTGCTCTAGTCATCTCCTCAACCAGCTTATCAGATATCTGCCTCGAACTGAACAACTGTCCTGGGCCTTTTCGACTCAATGCAACAGCCACTACATTAGCCTTCCCAGGATGGTATAGGATATCACAATCATAATCCTTAACCAACTCTAGCCACCGTATCTGACGCATATTCAGATCCTTCTGAGTAAAGAAATATTTCTAACTTTTATGGTCGGTGTATATCTCGTACTTCTCACCATATAAATAATGTCTCCAGATCTTAAGTTCGAATACTACCGCTGCCAGCTCTAGATCATGCGTGGGATACCTCTGCTCATACTCCTTTAACTGTCTAGATGCATAGGCTATCACCTTACCAGCTTGCATCAGCACACTCCCCAAACCTTGTCTGGAAGCATCACGGTAAACCACAAACTTCTAATTATCTGTTGGCAAACTCAACACTGGCGCGCTGATCAGTCGTCGCTTTAACTCTTTGAAACTGTTCTCACATCTGTCTATCCAAACATACTTTGTCTTTTTTTTTGTCAATTCTGTCAATGGTGTAGCTATCCTGGAGAACCCCTCAACAAACCGCCGATAATGTCCTGCCAATCCCAGAAAACTTCTAACTTCTGGAACGTTGCTCGGTCTAGGCCAATCTCTTACTGCCTCAATCTTACTTGGGTCAACCATAATCCCCTCCTTACTGACGATATGGCCCAGAAACGTGACTTGCGGTAGCCAAAACTCACACTTACTAAACTTAGCATATAACCTATGCTCCCTTAACCGCTACAATACCAACTGTAGATGTTGCTCATGCTCTGTCTCTGACTGAGAGTACACCAAGATGTCATCGATGAACACAATCACAAACTTGTCCAAATAGTCCTTGAAAACTATATTCATCATATCCATAAAATCTGTTGGGGCATTGGTTAATCCAAAGGACATAACTAGAAATTCATAGTGTCCATACCTCGTGCGGAAATCAGTCTTGGCAATTCTCCACAGAGAAAACACCACTATTCCATCGTTCAAGATGATCACAAATCCCATTTCAAACAAATCCTTGAATGTTCTATTCATCTGACTCACAAACACTTAGCGTCAAACCAATTCTCAAAATATAGTCAGCACTCGCAGTGCTCTAATCTAATACCAGCACAATCTTTTACATAATTTTCTTCTCCCTGATCTCTAACTGGTCTTAACCAGATCCAAGATCCACCTTAAAGGATTCCATCTTACTCAGCAACTAACTCTTTAACTCTCATAACCCCACTGAGCCACTCGAAACAGTGTTTACATCTGATTCCATCTCTGGTACTAAACCAATCACCATTATCATCTTCTTTTAATAAAAAGAAGGCCTGACAGACCACTTGGGAACACATTCAGAACTCACAGACTAGTCCAGTCTGTCCCGATCTCACTAACACAACCTAGGTGGTATCCACCACACTGGCTAAGAGTTCCATGCACCTCCCTGCACAAACTCCAGCCCTCACATCCGGTATCATAAACATATCAAATCCATGCCCAGTGCCAATTGTCACAAGACTTTCCGCTCACAAGCTCAAGAATTACGACACTTTCCTTGTCATTTAAAGTTGTCCCACAATTACTTAACCGATCCACACCCTGGATCAACCATAGTCATTCATAACTAACTCATGAGACCAACGATGAGTCCTTTCCATAACTCAGCTTATCTCTTAGGTTGCCAATATCGTATTAATTTTCCCATCACAACGTAACCATGTGATCCGCATATACCATCCATATACCCTTCTCTATATACATACCAACAAAAGAATAACGTGGCGCCATAGCCAAACAATATAATTCACAACTCAGAACTAGAAGACTGACCTGTCACCCCCGAGGAGCTAGTCTCAGCCTCAGACTCTGATTGCCCTGGAATAAACACTCGAGTTGGAATCGAGCTGTCTATCCCCCTTTGCTCCTGTTCTGTCCCTGGACTTGGGCAATCCCTCTTGAAATGTCCAACCATGCCACAAGCAAAGCATGACCTCGCTCGGCACTCTCCCACATGACGCCTCCTACACCGTGCGCATATTGGACGAGTTTTCCAGCTTTCTTTCTTACTTGTTCCAATAAGTGGAGATACCACTATTTGAGCTCCATGCTCTCCAGCACTCTGCTGCCCAACCACTATACTCTCAACAACAAGAGCCTTCTCTACCACCTGAGCATAGGTAGAGACTTCACGCACTGGGGCAACTCTAATGCCCTGAGCTATTCCAGGATTCAACCCCTGAATAAACCTTTCCTTTCGAGCTATATCTGTGGGTACCATGACTAAGGAAAACTTGGCCAACTCATCAAATTTAGTAACATACTCGGTCACTGACGCATTACCCTGAACAAGATTCTGAAACTCATTCATCTTGGCAGTCTTAGCCACATCACAATAATACTTCTCATTAAACAGCTGCCTAAATTCTTTCCAGTCCATCACAGCTGTATCTCGTGTCTGGGATACTACCTCCCACCATGTCCGGGCATCATCCCGCAGTACACATGTAGCACAGATCACTCTATCATGACCTACCAGTCCCATACTATCAAGAATGGAGCTGATCATGCCCATCCATTGCTCAGCTCTGAATGGATCTAGGCCTCCCTCAAATATTGGAGGATAAAACTTCAGGAATCTTCCACAAAGAAATTCCCATCTGTTCTCAACCCTAGGCTGAGCTGATACTGATGCCACCCCTGGCATAGGAAAGGAAGAGGTATTCCCCAATAGACTCCGTTGTTGCTTCAAATACCTGATCTCTTCCTCCTGCCTCTGCAATCTTAATTGCAAATCTGTAAGCGTCTGCTGAACATTCAGAGATGCAGACGAAGAACTAATACCCTGGCTGTAACTCCCAGCCCCTGTATAACTATCACCAGGCCTCATAATCTGCCTTGCATAAACCTGCTGATTCAATCTGCAGTCAATAACTTGACCCATTAATCACAATAACCATATCAAGGGCTTTCCCCATGGAATAAATCTTACCACATCAAAATCATAATCCACTTGTAGTGCTACAAACATGCCCATGGCATTCATACATACTCATAACCCCTGCTCTTTCAATACTCATCCATGCCTCAAACCTCAGCATGCAAATAACACAGTTATATATTCACAGAGCAGGCAATCATATGATCACAGTCATATAAATATTCACAGAGCATATAATCATATAGTCAAGAGCCAAGATCTATCAGAATCTCATGCTCCCTAATATAATGTGCAGGTAAATCATTCACATTTTATTTAAACAGCTATACACATAGCTACAGAAATAGTCACCATTCCCTGAGTGAAGCTATCTTCAGTGATGAGTGTACATGCCCAGCTTGTCTTCAGGAACCATAAACCTTAGTTCGCTCTGATACCAAGTTGTAACGCCCCAAACTCCAGGGACCGTTACGGTGTGCCTTGTAAACAGTGCTAAACTCGCTAATCGAGTCATTTGGCCAAAATCGTGAACTAAGTATGATTAGCGGTTTAAGGATTAAAAACTTCGGTTAAGATGTAACGTTTCACTAGAACGTTTATTATATACATTGGGATCCCGAAAATATAAATTTCAGAGTTTATTACAGAAAATATTTACAACAGGCCATTCTAAGCGGCAAAACAGGGTTCAACCCTAGTTCCACTTTAAACCTCGGCCGTGGAGGTCGAGCAGCTGCATATGTACACATCATCACCTAAGCTCTCCAACTCAAGGATGGTCTAGCTTTCTCTTACCTTTACCTGCACCACATAGCACCCGTGAGCCGAAGCCCAGCAAGAAAACATAATACTTTTCATAAACATTATCATATGATTATCATTATCATCATACTGAGCGTAAAACTTTCAAACCAATGAGTGAACATCACATGATTCAAGAGGGAGAGTGGCTGCTAGGTAAGCCACTAGCCTCCAAGTGCTTATTTCATTCATCGACCCTCGAGGTCGGTCTGGCATTAATGCTCCTTGGGCTATTCAATGCTGATGGTCGATTAGATCTAATCTCCGTTGGCTTGCGTGAACCACGCTAAGACCGTTCTGACTAATGAGTCAGCGCTATGTGACCAGTGTCCAGTATCACTGCCGAACCTGACTCATAAGTCACAGCTTCACAGCTGATACCAAAACCTTTGCCAATTCTGACTGATGAGTCAGTGCAACGTGACCAGTGTCCAGTACCACTGTCGAACTTGACTCATAAGTCACAGCTTCATAGCTGATACCAACACCTTTGCCAATTCTGACTAATGAGTCAGTGCCACATGACCAGTGCCCAGTACCACTGCCGAACCTGACTAACGAGTCACAGCTTCACAGTTGATACTAGCCCCTTTGCCAAATCTGACTAATTAGCCAGTACCATGCACAGGTAAGCAATGCTATCAATATGTATCATATGCCAGTTATCCAAGAGTAGGGCATTCAGCATGCTTACTAAACAGTTGCTAGCATAATCATGATCATGCACAAACTTAGAGACTCAAGCTCTGGCCAATCTCATATTCATCATTCATGGCATGCTCTAATCATATGTTTCTCGTGCATCACATGCATCACACTTAATCATCCAGTATGCCTCAATAATAATCATATGCAAATGGCAAGATTGCCAGGCATTCATTATGTTATCAATGTTTACATTTAAACATCCAACATGCTTCAAGAATAGCCATGCATGTCATACTCAATAGCCAACCAACATGCATCATAATAGCCATGCATGTCATGCTCAATAATCAACCAACATGCATCCATAATAACCATGCATGTCACATATACACAGGGTGCAGTTTTCTTACCTTGGGTTCGAGCGAGAATTAATAAAAGAAATGACCTTTGAGAACGATCAGCTTTTAGTCCTTTAGCGGTCACCTAGTCATAGCCAAACATAAGGTAACATCAATAAAAATGATCAACTTAAGTTCCCAAACCAATATCTAGCCTCCGGGACATCAATCCCCACTTAACCGAGTACTAGGTTCAACCCCGAGGCCTAAGGCTTGAATCCCCAAGCTAAAAACACCATTTTGGGCTAAAAGGTCACTAAGGGCCGCGGCGCAACCTCCTGTTCAGCCAAGACCCTTGTTTTTCCTCCCCTACGATTTCTCTTGAAACCAACCCTTCAATCTCAGTTTAAACACCACTCAAACCTCCTATACAATCCTTAAACTTGTTCTACATCATACCCTTAGCAAAACCCAAGACAAACCCCAATTAAAACTTCCATCAATTCAAACAAGCCACCATAAAACACAAGCTGAAATCTTAAATAAAAAAAGAGTATAAACCAGAAACTAATGGTTGAAACTTACCTCAAACACGATTTTGAATCCCCTCCAATGTCTGAATCAAGTTCCCTAACTCCCACCTTTGATCTCCTAGCTTAACTCCTCAATTTGGGCTCTCAAAATTCGAGAAAAAATGAAGGAGGAAATGGTACACGGGAAGGAGAGAAGCATGAAGATAAGGATGCTCTGTTTTATTCTGTTTTTAGTCTACCACCTTCTATAGCCAACAGCCACCAAGGTCATACATATCCACCCTTAAATGACCAAATTACCCTTGTGTCATCTAAAGCCTCTAAAACCAATTCAATGGTACAATTGGTACTTTCCGCTTATCCCGTTAATCATAATTAACGCTTCCCAACTCCCGCTAATCTCATTATCCTCAAATTCCAATAAATCATATCCCATTACCCTTTAATTCCCGGTAATTCTCTAATCATTAAAATGACCTCGAGACTCACCCCGAGCCCCGAACTTAATCTCGTTATGACTAGACCGAAAACTTGCTTCTCATGATCGTCTCATGTCAAAAAGCTCGAACCAATCCCCCTTATAATGTGGCTATAATTATAATTCACCCATATGCATAAAATTACACAATCACGCCCCCAATGGAAAAATTACCAAAATGCCCTTGCATTTAAAATATAAGCCCATATGCATGCATTCACCATCATATAATAATATAATTCACATAAACATGCATATAGTCATTAAATATCATAATAAATCAATTATGGCCCTCCCGGCCTCCTAATCAAGGTCCTAAACCTTATCAGGAAATTTGGGGCATTACACTAATTCATCAACCATAATTATTCCACTCATTTATTTCATTCTTCCAATAATTCAAAAATATGTAAAATTCCCAAAATACCCCTAGGCTTGATCCAAGCTAGGCATTTATCCCCGTTGTGACTTTTCCGCAAAATCCACCCGAAAGGATCCACTCGTGTTGAAGATCACATATATCCACATAATAGTGTGGTCTTAATGACATATCACATAATAATTACAAATATACCCTCAGCAGGTCAAAATTACAAAAATGCCCCTTTTTAACAAAAGCGGGTCTTTAAACACATTTAATACACACATAATCATGCATACTCAACATATAGTAATATAATTCTCATAATTACCCCTCCTGCCCTCCCGACACACTAATTAAAGCACTTAATCATATTAGGAGTTTTGGGACGCTACACATGGAATCATTGTATGAAGCTTATGAGAGTTTTAAAGTTCTTTTGAGAAAATGCCCACATCATGAACTATCTGACCAGATGAAATTTCGAATATTCTATAATGGTTTGACTTTACAATGTGCTACACAAGTTGATGGAGCTACTAGGGTCTCGTTAATGAATCAATACCCAGAGGATGCATATGAGATATTGGAGGATCTTACTTCCAATAATTGTAGTTCTAATGAATGAGCAAGTTCTAAAAAAGTTGCGAGTATCTATGAAGTTGATCAATTGACATCATTATATGCTAAAATAGTGTCACAACTTGAAGCATTGAATAAGAAGATTGAAAAGTTATCTGTTGGTCAACTAAAATATATGTAATCAGTACAACAAGTTCAAAATAAGCAAATATTTTGTGACATGTATGGAGAAGGTCATTCAAGTCGTAAATGTCCACTAGTCTTAAATTAAAAGTCTTTTTTATTGATTTAAGCCCTTCGTCCTCCTAAACATGCATATCTAATCGTATCATATCATCAGAACCCCCAGCAAAATAACCCATACTCCAATACTTACAACTCTGGTTGGATGAATCACCCTAACTTTTTGTGGAGTAACAGTTTGGTTCTGTAATGTCCAAAATTGGCTAATAAGGCTTGGTGCCTTGATTAGCGTGCCGGGAGGGCAATAAATGATTTAATTATATTATTACGTGATTAATCATGATATATGTGTATCAGTATTCGATTGCTTGAGTTATGATATGATACGATTAGATATGCATGTTTAGGTGTATTAAATATGCATGTGGGCTCGTTCTTGTTAAGAAAGGTATATTTGTAATTTTGGCCCGTTCAGGGCATAAATGTAATTATGTTTTAAACAATGTTTTGGGATCCCAATGTAACACTTTTATGTTCTTAATGAATGTCCAAACCTTTTATATTAAAGTTTCATTTAATGTGTCTTCACCCTAATTTAATCACACTTTTTGGCCTAAAATCTCGATTAACGAGTCAATTGCACATTTTAAAATCACATGATAACGACTATAGGGTAGTAGGGCGTTATAGGTTCCTAACATACCATTAAGACCAAATGTACCACCAGGATTTCAGCAACAAGCAAGGCCACAAGAGAATGAAAAGAAGCCATCACCAGAGGATATTCTTCTCTAATATATACAAAAAACTAATGCGGTAATCCAAAATCAAAATGCCTTAATTCAAAGTCGAAGCGCATGAATGAGAGCCTTGGAGATGCCAATGGGCCAATTAGCTAGTGCTATTAATAATTGTCATCAAGTAATATTGCCTAGTGATATGGTGATGAATCTTGGAAGAGAAAAGATTGAGCAATGTAAGGAAATTATCTTAAGGAGTGGCAAGGAGATTGAAGGTAATACGAGAAAGATAGATGATGCAGTGAATGAATTTAAATCTTATGAAGGACCTAGTTAGTTGGTAAAGGAAAATGATGTTGCAGAACAAAAGAAGTCTCAAGAGAGTGTACCAACACCAAAGAAGCTGATTTATCATCCTCAACCATTTCCCCAGCAGTTACAAAAGAAGGGTCCAAACCCACAATTTTCCAAGTTCTTGGATGTTTTCAAGAAACTTCATATTAACATCCCTTTTGCTGATGCTCTAGCTCAAATGCCAAGCTATGTGGAATTCATGAAGAAGATCTTATCAAGCACAAGAATGTTGGAGGACAATGAGATGGTGGTATTGAATGATGAGTGCATTACAATTCCACATAAGAAGTTTCCTCCAAAGCTCAAGGATCCAGGAAGTTTTACTATTCCTTGTACTATCGGGACTCAATTTTTTGGAAGAGCTTTATGTGATTTGGGGCAATTATCAACTTGATGCCTTATTATATAGAATAAATATCATTTTTGACCCCCAAACTATGACCACTGTTTGATCATGCTCCCTGATTGATTCGCGATGTTAAAAAATTCCCCCCGAACTATGAAAAAGACTTAAATATGAGACTTATGTTAGATTTCATCGTAGGTGGCTAACAAATTGATGATTTAGTATTTTTTCTGTTGATGTGGCAGTGCCATGTGTAGAATAATTAGCAATTTTGCCCTCCGAACATGGACCACTTTCAAATTGTGCCATTTTCATTCAAACTATTTTTTTTTCTTTTTAAAAATAATAATTAAATCTTTAAATTTTTTTAAAAGATTAAGAAAATAAACAATATTAAATGTTTCAAATACTCAAATATTAAAAATCTAATTAATAACAAATAACTGTTTTTTTTTTACTTTTTATTTTATTTTACAATATAAAATAAATATATCTTAAAATAAAAATTAAAAATAAATCCCAAAACAAAGTTTTTCCCCTTTTTCCTCCTCATCTTAAATTAAAAGTCTTATTTATTTATTTATTAAAGCCCTTCGTCCTCCTCTTTAATTAATTTTTTTTTGTTTAATTTTTTATTTTGATTTTTGTAGTGTGGTGGGAAGAACACATATAATCTTGAGTAAATCAATGAAACTCTAAATGAATGGGCAACTAAGCTCCTTAAGCAGATGAGCTGAAGCTAGGGTAACTTTTGAAATTAGAATTCAAAAATAAACTAATTATAGTTAAGGCATGCACTTATATAGTTAAGGAAGGATTCTAACATTGTTTTTTTTTTTGCAAGAATGTATTTACATTTTAATCTTGTAAGGATACTTACATAGTAAGGACAATGATGTATTTGCATAGTTAAGGGAAGAATTATACATTTTAATCTTGTAAGTTTAACTTTATAATATATTGAATTATGTTTATTTTGTATGCTAGGTGATTTTGTTTGGATTATACTGTGATTATACAAGAAATTTTGAATGAATGTAGAGATTTAAAACAGGGAAAAAATTTCCCATTTTCTTTGTGTGGTACATCAATTCAAAACATTATGTCGTCTCATGTACCACATGGCACAACGTTTGCTTAAAACCTGTTGTCTCATGTTATAACAGTTGCCCATAAACTGTCGTATCATGTACTACATGGGACGATATTTTTACAACAACTGTTGTCCCCTGTCATACATGAGACGACTGTTTTATTTGAACTGTCGTCTCCTACCAGTACATGACACTACACTGCATGGTACAACAATATTAGAACTGTTGTATGGATATTCTTACCACAGTAGCCATTGTACGAATTACAAGCTCGCTCTATTTTGTCAAGGAACCTATTCAAAATGTAATTGGAGGCGATATCAAAGTGCTCTTCGATGGCCTGAACCACCTCCGAATTAAAATGTCTAACTTTAGAGGGAGGACTTCGGGGGTCCAGTGTCGGGCATAGAGGCCTTTCAGTGGTCGCAGACACCACCTGAGCTTGCTGACCTTATGCCAAAGGTCATGGAAGGGCATCAGTAACCTCAGAAGATGTGGAGGGTTAATCAGACTCTTCGACTACTCGGGTACATTCCACGAACTCTCGCCTCCTACCTTCATGAAGTTCTCAAAAATTATTTGGCTACAGCTGCTTTGGACACAACCTTATCCTCCTGTTCTCGGGCCTCTCTTTGAAATCGCAAGTTTCTCAACAAGCAAGACTCCTCGACTACTACTTTCTCCGACTCATCATGAAATAAGGATAGAATACCGACTTTGAAAGAGTCATACCCTTGCAGTTGTAGCTCTTCGAGCTCGGGGTCACTATACATCTGAAATATAAAACTAGAAGATAAGTACTTGGTATTACCACCTTTCTACGCATAATGGCAACCATGTTGTGGTACTACCACCTCATGGTCCCCCCCCCCCCCCCCCCCATTTTCCTTGATACTGGGGATCACTCCTTTTCCCAAAAAGGGACACTTGTGAGTTTGAAGCAACCCAGCCAGCCTCACCAAATCAAGCACAAATCCTCAATTTTCTCCTCGACACTTGTCATGCATCCTATGCATGATTTCCATCTAATCGGAAATAGGGCATTGAGGGTTCATTTGTAAAGATCTGAAACCCTAATTATCCCCATTGTTACCTTGGAGCTAGACTATCCTCTGCTCAACATGTAAACCCTAAGGGGCTTGTCATTCTGGCAAGCCTTCATCAATACAAGTGACTCGTGGGCTAGGCTTCATTAACGACCGACCCCATGAAAACCCTCATGTTTTTTTACAATTTTCTATAAGTCTTCCCTTTATTTTATAGTTAACAAAAATTTGGGATAACACCAACAAAGACTTTAGAGAAAAAGGAAAACTATGATGTATATACATAAATGTTATGGATGTAAAGGAGCTATAAAGAAAGTTACCTGGAATACGAAGTTAGATTTATAGCGACAGTTACTAAATATGAATTAGAACTGGTTTATATGAGTTACTATAATAACAAACAGAAAGTGGCAGGAATATTATGTGGCAAATAGTTGAAAGTAAAAAAAAAAGTGATAAAATGGTCAAAATTTGATCAAAGGGTGGTGTGAGCCCAACAATGTATACGAATATATGCTGTTCATTAGATATGGCTATAGTGCTTAGCCAAAATGTATCCTGATGATCATAAGAAGTGGGTGACAAGGAAATGTCAAACTATTAATGACTCTCGAGCAGGAGAGAATCTTGTGATGATATGGTAACATGAATTTCAAGGATGAAATTCCTTTTAAGGGGGGGGGGGGGGGGGGGTAGTTGTAATATGCGTTTTCATTTCATAGATATTTTGGTAATTTGTTTTGTGAAAGAAATTTGGTAATTTAATACTCTTGAGGGGTATTTTTGTATTTTGTGAAATTTTATGTTATGTGAAGAATGAATATGTTTATGAGATATTAATATCTTAGTAAGTGTTATTGATTTTATCAACCTTACACAATAGCACATATCATAACAAGTATTATATTAAAATTGATCCCACAGAGACTAATCTTTAAGTATTAAATAGAAATCACTATTTTTCTTTCAATCCAAGTTAAATAACAATCAAATAAAATAGAAAATTAAAATAAAACTTAAAGAAAAACAACACAATTAGAAATCAAGAATTCCAAGAATTAAGAATTCTAGGTCTTTAACTTTCCCCTATGTTCTTCCACAAGCATCTTTCATCATCTTTAAGTTAATATTCTAATTGCTAGCCTAGGGTTCCTAAATATTTACAAAGTTTTTCCAAATCACAAGCTAATCTAACAAATAGATTAATTCCAATATTCCTATAAAGAATTAAAATCTATCAATAGCATTAAGTCTAGCCCTAATTTGACTACCTTGGGTGATTAGGTATATTCCTATCCTAAACACAAATAAACATAAACATGTCAATCCTAGATTATATTGATTAGATCTAATTTAGATTTTTTTCTTCCAAGTTTCACCTAAATTACTAAATCAATTTCAAAGTTGATAATTCTTTGAAAAGCTTTAAGCACAAATCAATATAAACAATTCATATGAGCATCAAAATAAAGAATTAAAAAAAAAACTTATTTATAAACATAGGGTTCCATTAATGCCCTAGAAAAATAATTTAGTTCATGATTATAATATAAAATACCAAATGTTTACCCAAAAAACAGCTGTTGATGATGTGGCAAGAATTTTCGACACGTGGCCGAGACGTGGCAGAGATGCTGCTCGCCTATCAACCAGAAATATTTCCACATGCGGAGTTCAAGTTTTATATACGACCAGCTTGGTCATATACCTCGTTTAATTATGTAAAGATCTGTACATTTGTAATGATCTCCGAGAATATCTCTTCATTATGACTTTGGTATCCATTTATTAAGGAAAGATATGACTGATTAATTCGTGTAATCCTCCTTGAGCCTATAAATATACAAGATATAGCTCAAGGGAGGGGACTTTTGGAGATCTTGAGAATTGGATTACTGTTATCCACCGTTTGTATTGTTTTCTTTCTCTGAAGTCTATGAAACTTAGGAACCTTAGTTCTTTGATCACACCTTTGAAGTTCAATATTAATAATAGTATCAAGTGGATGTAGGTCATTACCAATCACTGGGACTGAACCACTATAATTCCTTGCATTCTTTGCTTTCCATTAGATCATCTTTATCAAGCTTTGAACTATTTTCTTGTTGCTTATCTGACTCCATGTCGTTGACCAAAACGATGGTCAACATTATGGTGCTTTCGTTGAGAGCTTAACAAAAGAAAATCTAATGGCGAAAACTACCAAGAAGACTGGACAGGCTGCCGTCGCACCATCCCAGCCTCCTCCCCCAAATGTGGCTGAAGACGAACCTCATTTGGAGTTTGATGAGGAGGAGTTGGATTCTGAGACCCATGAAGACAACACTGGGGGTGTTGCAAGAAGAGTTGGCCAATCTGAGGGCCAATTAAGAGAATGCTGCCGAGATAATGGCGTCACAGCAAAGGGAGATAGAGCGCCAGCGGCAGGCGGAGATGGACCGTCGGCAAAGTGATGCCATGGCAGCCCTTGAAGCAACCATCCATCTGGCCAGGAATTAGGCGGCGCCAGCCTCCCAACTAGATTAACCCCTAAGCGGGCCACCTCAAAGGGGTCCCAATCCTAGTCCTCCGCTCCAGCCAATAAGTCCTCAGAAGCCGGAGCAGCCACCTATGCCTTAGGATGATGTCCCACCTAGGGATCCTGAGACGCAGCCTCCGTCTCAGGCTAGTCGAGGAAATCCCCCGTGCCAGAGGCAGAATAGGGTCGAGCAACAGCCCCGCAGCCCTAAATGCCCAGGGGGTGAAGAGCCACTTCCTCCGAGCAGGGGGCAGCGTCCTTCTGACAACAGAAGGAACTCAGAGACAGGCTCTGCGGTCAGGGGCCCCCCACGTCATGACAATGCACGGGGACCCACCGACCAACGCAGGCCTTCCCCTAACGCTCAGGAAATACAAACCAAGGAGGCAACAGAGGAAATAGTCAGTCGCACCACAGCCAGTCGCGGTTCAGAGATGGCCATGACTATAATGAAGCCGACTCAGGCAGAGGAAATGCTAGTAGGAGGAATGAAGAGAGAGGTGGACGCAGGAGCCCTCCACCTAGAGAAAACCGACCAGCAGGTCATAACGCTGGGGGGCAGCCCAGGTAGAATAACGTCTTTAGTCAACTCAGAGCCAGCGAGCAGCAGCGAAGAGACGATGACTTGAGGGATGTACTCAATGGCCGCTAAGAAAGGCATGATGAGTACATTCCCCTGGCACTAGAGGCCCCAGCAATCCTGGAAGCCGTTCAGGCTCAAATCGATACCCTGAACCAGGCTGTGTAGCAGCTGGTCGGGGGGTGGACATCGCACATTGAGTGCGATTGGAGGAGAGGCACCCCTTTCATACAAAGGATTGCTGTGGCAGAAACCCCCAGTAAGTTTAAGATGCCGACTCTGCCAAATTTCGACGGGTATGGAGACCTAGTATCTCATGTCAACAAGTTTGAGATACAAATGGACATTCAGAAAGTCCCTGAAGATGCGCGCTGCAGGATCTTCCCAGCGACACTTTCTGATGCCGCCCAGGAGTGGTTCCTTAAGTTCCCTACTGCAAGTATAGTATCCTGGGAGATGTTCGTGAAAGAGTTTTATGGATAGTTCTACGCAGGTCGTGTGCACCCCACTGAGGCGAACCAACTGGTCAAGATATGCCAGAAAGAGGGAGAGCCCCTAAAAGAATACGTTCAGCGCTTCATGCGAGCTGCAGCTAGAGCCAAGACTGTGGGCAATGAAGGCAAGATGATGGCCCTAACTGCTGGGGTTAGGCGCCATTCACCCCTCTGGAGTAGCCTCAGAAAGCATGGGGTTAAAAGCACCCAGGAGTTTTTAGATCGAGCTAATCGATACATCAAGCTCGAGGACACAATTGCCAATGAAGGGAAATCGCCAGCAAAGGAAAAGGGGCCCAAGGAAGAACCCGCCAAAGCTGCCAACGGGTCGAAGCCCAATGGCAACGGCAAAGGCAACGGGAACGACAATGGTAAGAATGGTGGAAAGCGGGCGAACAACAAGCCCTCAACCTCCGAGAGTAAGCGCCCCAAAGGTAATTGGTACGAACCAAGATTCACCAATTACACTGCCCTTATTGAAAGCCGAGCCGAGGTTTACCAAGAGACCAGCTCGAGTGTGCCCTATAAACGACCTGCACAAATAAGGAAAGATATCTCCAAGAGAGATTCAACAAATTTTTGTCGTTTTTATAACGATTACGGGCACGACACTAATGAGTGTAACCATCTGAAGGAAGAAATTGAGTTCCTAATAAGACAGGGACATATAAAAAGATATGTACGAGCCACGGGAGGTTCTCAGCGAGAGGCTCAAGGTGGCAACGAGTTGGCGCCTACATGCCAACGCTCGCCACCTTTACAGCCAGCTCCCGTGGCAGGTTCCCTACTCACCATCTGCAGAGGCCCACATCTTGCAGGAGATAGTGGGAAAGCGAGGGAACGATATGCTCGAACCCTACGCCACGACCAGGACATCGAGATGATGAGTGTCGAGGATCGAGCATCGAAAAAGGCTCGAACAGAGGAGGAACTGATCACCATCTCTGACGACGACGCCCAGCATGTGCGATTCCCACACTCTGATCCGCTGGTCATGGACGTACAGATCACGAACATGATGGTGAAAAGGATGTTGGTTGACACAGGGAGTTCGGTCAACATTCTATATAAGTCCTCGCTGGAAAGGATGAAGTTGTCCGTGAAGGACCTAGAGCCTTGCAACCAAACCACATATGGTTTTTCCAGAGAAAGGCTCGCCCCAGTAGGGTTAATTAGACTCCCGGTCACAGCAGGCACATCATCTGCTAACAGGACATTACTCACTACTTTTATAGTAGTTGATTGTCCTTCAGCGTACAACGCTGTGACAGAGAGACCAATTCTGGTCAACCTGCGAGCTGTCACTTCTATATGGCACCTCGCTATGAAGTTTCTAACTGACGCGGGAGTAGGATGCGTGTTGGGAAACCAGAGGGAAGAGAGGGAGTGCTACAACACCTCGATCACCAAAGCAAAGAAGGGTGTATCGAGAATTGCCACCGGGAAGGAGTTGCAAATGGCAACTGAAGTTCAAACCCGCTCAGGTGATAATCTCACCAAATAGGGCATTTCCCAAAGTGAGGATAGAGACTTAGATCCTCGCTTTGGGGATTTTGAAGAAGAAGTGGGACCCATCGAGGACCTTGAAGAGGTCCAACTCGATGAGGAAAATCCGACCGAAGTTGTGAAAGTCGGGAAAAACTTAGAGACAACAACAAAACAATCATTGGTGGAGTTCTTAAGGAGAAACCAGGATGTCTTTGCCTAGTCGCATAAAGACATGGTCGGGATAGATCCTGCAGTCATCAGCCATGTCCTGAACATCGACAAAAGCTTTCCACCAGTGCAACAAAAAAGAAGGTTCCTCGACAAAGATAGATCAAAGGCCTTAAAAGAGGAAGTCGAGAAGCTGAAGGAGAATGGGTTCATCAGGGTGGTGTTTTATCCATCGTAGGTCTCTAATCCCGTACTCTTGCCCAAGCTGAATGGAAAGTGGTGTATGTGCGTGGATTTTACAGACCTAAATAAAGCCTGCCCCAAAGACTGTTCCCACTCCCGAGGATCGACCAGCTGGTCGATGCCACTGCAGGGCACGAGATCCTCTCATTCATGGATGCATACTCTGGGTATAATAAAATCATTATGCATCCCCCTGATGAGGATCACACTAGCTTTCGAACTGATCCAGGGCTCTACTGTTACAAGGTGATGCCCTTTGGTTTGAAAAACACTGGTGCGACTTACCAGAGACTCATCAACCACATGTTTAAGGAGCTGATCGACACAAACATGGAGGTTTATGTCGACGACATGTTATTTAAGTTGAAGAAAGTAGAAGGGCATGTAAGGGATTTGCAGGAATGCTTCAACGTCCTGAATAAATATAGGATGAAGTTAAATCCCCTTAAATGCTCCTTCAGAGTAGGATCAGGCAAGTTCTTGGCATTTATAGTTAACTCAAGAAGAATTGAAGCTAATCCCGAGAAAATAAAAGCCCTGATCGAGATGAAGTCGCCAGTGAAAATTAAGGATTTCCAAATCCTGATCTGGAGGATTGCTGTTCTCAGTAGATTCATTTCGAAATCGACAGACAAGTGCGTCCCATTTTTCAATCTACTCAGAGGCAATAAGAAATTTGAATGGACAGATGAGTGCGAACAGGCCTTTCAAGCACTAAAAACACATATGGCGCAACCACCCATCCTTTCAAAGGCGGTCGATAAAAAGACTTTGTTCATCTTCCTGGCAATCACGGATTATGATGCCAGTGCTGTTCTGGTAAGAGAAGAAGAAGGTGTGCAGAAGGTTGTCTATTATGTAAGCAAAAGGTTGATCGGAGCAGAATTGGGGTATCCCCCCATCGAAAGGTTAGCCAATTGTTTAGTTTTGGCCACTAGGAAGCTGCGACCTTACTTCCAAGCTCATCCAATTACGTTATTGACCGACCAACCTCTTCGGCAAGTCCTGCAAAAGCCAGAGGCTGCAGGAAGATTACTAAAGTGGGCAGTCAAACTTGGGTAGTTCGACATATCTTACTTGTCGCGAGCAGCGATAAAAGGACAAGCCTTGGCTAACTTCATCGCCGAATTCACAGACCTCGTGGGTGGCGAGTAGATCGAGGAACCCAGCGATCTTGCATGTCAAATCCCAGCACCCTCATGGAAATTATTCACAGACGGTTCATCTAATGAATCCCACGAAGGAGCATGAGTAATATTGATAACGCCGGAAGGGCATCGATTTCACTGTGCAATTATATTTGACTTCACTGCTTCTAACAATGAGGCTAAATATGAAGCATTACTTGCTGGAGTGCGGTTAGCCAAGGATATGAACATAAAAGCGCTTGACATCTATAGTGATTCTCAGCGGGTGGTGAATCAAGTCTTGGGAGAGTACCAGGTGCGAGGTTTGAAGATGGTTGCATATTTGAACAAGACGAAGGATCTGTTAGCCCAATTCAACATATACACTCTCCAGCCAGTACCTCACGATCAGAATTCTAATGCGGACGCTTTGGAAAAGTTGGAAAGTGCAAAGGATGCTAATACTTTGAACATAGTGCCAGTCGAGCGACTATCAGTACCAAGCATCCAAGCAGTAGAAACCACTCTAGTCATCCAAATGGAAGATACGTGGATGGCACCTTATGTAGAGTATCTGTCAAGTGGCGTGCTTCCAGCGGACAGAAACAAAGCCAGGACTTTTTAGTGACAAGCTGCTAGGTATATCCTGGTCGATGGGATCCTGTACCGAAGGGGATACTCACTGCCACTCCTCAGATGTATTACAAAGGAAAAAGCCAAAGAGTTAATGAAAGAGGTGCACGAAGGCTTTTGCGGGGACCACGCTGGGGGCAAAGTCTGTCAAAAAAGATCCTGAGGCAGGTATATTTCAGGGCGGCCATGAATGAAGACTCAATGGAGTTCGTGCGAAGATGTGACAAGTGTCAAAGATTTTCTAAAATCCCGCGAGCAGCTCCCAATGAGTTAAAACAAATGTAGAGTCCATGGCCTTTCACAGTTTGGGGAATAGATCTAATCGGATCCTTGCCTTTAGGAAAATGTGATGTAAAGTACGCAGTTGTTTCCATCGACTACTTCACCAAATGGGCCGAAGTTGAGCCACTCACAACCATAATGACCAAGAAGGTGCTTGACTTCGTAGTCAAAAACATCGTTTGTCGCTATGGCTTACCAAGGAAGATCGTCTCAGACAATGGCACCTAGTTTGACAGTGATCTATTCACGGACTTCTGCAAACGGCATGATATTATCAAAAGCTTTTCTTCAGTCGCTCATACCCTAAAGAAAAGACTTGAAGAAGCTAAGGGAGCATGGCTAGAGCAGTTACCTAAAGTCCTTTGGTCGTACAAAACTTCCCACTGAAGAGCAATAGGTCATACCCCATTTTCCCTGGCATATGGGTATGAAGCTATGTTGCCTATCGAGTTAGATCCACCCTCGCATCGCAGATTGACATACGACCAAGACTCTAATAGCTAGCTATTGATGGAATCCCTGGACTTAATTAATGAGACGCATGAATAAGAACAACTCCGAGTGGCTGCGTACCAGCAGAAGTTCGCCCGGTATTTCAACTCTAAAGTGTGAGAAAGAAAATTCAATGTTGGAGACCTTGTACTCCGAAGAGTTTTCCTTAACACCCGCGACCAAGCTGCTAGAGTACTCGGGCCAAATTGGGAAGGGCCTTACCAGATTGATGAGGTCCTTCACCCTGGCACTTATAAACTTGCACGCTTAAACGGAGATCTCGTTCCTCGTTATATGAATGGAGAACACCTGAGCAAGTATTATCAATGAAAAATTCTTCTTAAAGAATTGGCTTGTGTAAATTTTACTTTTTGCAAGTTTTGAAAATATGTAAGATCATATTGATCACTCGTACAGACATGTTTAGTCCATTTATTATGAGAAATAAAAGGGATTGTGCTTAGCCAGTCATTTCTTGCCAATAATTGTATTTATTACAAGTATTTGCTCATTACGTGTGTTGTTTTTCTGTATTATAATTCTAATCATATTGCTACGAGCAGTAATGTTCGAACAGGTTCTGGTCAAGGCAAGTGACCAAGGACCTAAAGTTCCTCGATCACTTGGGGGGCATATAAGGTACAAGTAAGAAAAGCATATCGTTAAAAGGTATGTAAACACATGAGCAAAATAAGTGAAAGCATGCTAGGGTACTTAGAGTATTTTTCAAAATTTTGTTATTTTGTTAAATCAAACCGAAGTGCTATGCTAAGTTCGATCATGCGAATAAATGTTATAATAGGAAGCAAATATATTATAATATCAAAACGAATCCTTTTACACCGCGAGCAGTCACTGATCGGATGTAATTGTTGAAGTAAAAGTAAAAGTTGCCCATGCAGCAACAAAAAATTATATTGTCTTTAAATCACGACCCGTAGGTCGTGTAGTTAAAAAGATGAAATATAAGAAGGAAAGACTAGGGAGCTCAAGGATCTTGAGGAGCCAGAGGATATTGGGGAAGGTTCTGATCGACAACGCCTGCAGCCTCGTTGTCTGCCCCGTCCATCCCAGCGGCCAGCGAGATTTCAGGGGAAGTAGAAACCCTTGATCTTTCTTCCTTAGCCAGCTAAGCAGCGCAGCGAGCAAGCTCGGCATCTCTCGCATTCTCGGGAAGATAGTCTAAGTTTGCACCCTGATTATGCTTCCAGAATTCATAGAAGCATCGAAGAGTGGCACTCTTTTACCTTTCTAAGTTGCCAGCATTTGCTTTCTCCAACTCCTCAATCCGGCCCTCCAGGGTGGCAGTCTCCTGCCTGCTTACGACCAATTCCAACTCAAGTTGTTGGGCCGCACGGTAGTTGAACCAATTGGACTCCTTAAATTGGTTCCTCTGCTCGCGAACTTTCTCCAGAGACCTCTGCTTCTCCTCCAACTCCTTAGTCACCACTGCCAGCTGTTCGGCATGTTTGGCCTCGGTAGCTTTAAGATCATCCTTGTGTCGTTGCTCTAAAGCTCTGGCCTGCTTGGTGACAACACCTGAGCGGATGTGGCCGGCAGTAAAGGTCAGCATGGCCTGCAGTCAGGGTGGAGGTTAGACAAACTATAAAATAAGCAAAACCTATTTCCCCAAAAAAAGATGACTTACACTAGTGAACTTGTTCAGGGCGCGGTTCAGGATCAGGTCAACATCCATAGTCTCTGTTGCAGCCATTGCCTCTCGGCAGCGGTCGTGCTTTACAATCTTGGTGATCCTCTCCTTGACCAGTTTAAAGGCGTGACCAGCCATCTTGCCCCCGGTTGAAGCAGGATCAATCTACTGAGTTTGGTCGGTCGGGACCGCGGGAGGAGGAGTCGATCCGGCCGGAGTAGAAGGAGTCTGCTGCTCGCGGGGAGAGGATGGATTGGTGGTAGCAGAGGGCATATCCTCCGAAGGGCCTGTATTTCGAGCCTTCTTCGTCTGAGGCGCTTGACTGCACTCCCCGTGGTGTCTCTTGCTGGTCTTCTTCTTTCTCGGGGGGGCCGCGATGGCCTCAGGAGTGCTGTAGATGTCGAACACATTGACGGATTCCATGTCTGAAAAAGAAGAACAATGCTGAATAGTGAGATAGCATGAATGACCAAGTATATTACATCAGAAAAAGAAGTAAAGAAAGATTGCAAACTCAAATACCCGAGTTGTTATTACTGGTCGCTATCCTATAGACTTTGCTAGTCTTATACTCACTCTTTGACATGAAAAAGTCTGGACCTAAATGTGGAGCATATTTAAAATTGTCGTCCCCGTTAAATAGGTAACAGGGAATTGGAAAATTGTCTAGAAGCGAAATAACTATACCATTATCATCCAACGACTCGTCAAAGAGTTCGACAGGCTCGGTGGCCTTCTTTTTCCCTTTCCCCAAGGGGGCCGAGGGCCTCTCTGCTGGAGGAGTGCCAGCAGGTTCCTTGATCGTGACCCCGGTTGGTATCCTCCGTGGAGGTGCCACTGGAGGTTGCTGCTCGGGTTCCTCCTCGGCAATGGCACTCCCTGCTGACGGCACCCTTGTGTCCGGATGAGGGGCCAAGAGGCCAACTAACCTAAGGTTAGCCACTGTAACCAGATGCTTAATGCTCTTTTCTACGTCAGTCATGCTAGCTAAGAGCGCCGATCTCAACACCGTGTCCGGAGTTGGGTTTGGTCGCAACCATGGGCCTAGAAGACATTAGCAGTTTAAGAAAATGTGGAGGAAAGCACTAAGAGAAGAAGTAACAGCCAGTGATACGAGAGTTTTACCACCCTGAGCGAAAGCCAGGTTGTCTGCGACCATGTCAGTTGTGAGGAAATACTCCTGGTAGTACCTCCCCATATTTGATATGTGGGTCGTGTCAGTCAGGAAGGTGTGCCCGGTTTCCTGATGACAGAGGTGAAAAAACCCTGTGCCTTCTTGGTTTGGGTTAGATTTAAGTTCGAACAGATAGTTGACCTCATGAGGCATTGGCACGGGCCATTTCTTATGGCTGTACAGGATATAGAGCGCAGCGAGCATCCTATATCCATTTGGAGTTATTTGAAAGGGGGCAACTCCGAAGTAATTGGCCACCCCCTAAAAAGATGAGTGAAGAGGCAAGGTATCCCCTGCCTCAATATGAAACCTTGACTAGGCGCTGAAGGCGCCACCAGGCAGGTTTGCCCTTTGGTCTTGGTTGGGTCTAACTATGCTCACCCCCGTGAGACCGTATTTCCTTATATAATTGGCCATCATTCTGATCGTCATTCTGCTTTCAGGAACTACATACCACTCGACATCTGGCTGAATGGCATGTCGGGGTCGAGCATGTCTTTAGATGTTGGGGTCGAGAGCATTTTCGTCTCGACCACTGGTCGAGGGAGCATCAGCCGAAGGAGCAGGCTGATGAGAAGGATAGGAAGTTCTCCTTTTCGGGGCTTTCGAGTCAAGACAGGGGAAGTGTTTGGATTGGCATGAGAAAATGGAATTTTGTGTATCAATGACGATGGTAGTTCTTCGTCCTCGAGCAGTTGGGCCAACAGGTCGTCGTCGATGGGTCTTTCTCCTCCCCAAGGGTCTTGCATGTAAACTGCGAACAGAGAAAGGAGGAGATAAGACGCACAACTTGGGAGCTTATGTTGAAAGTTGGAATAACGTTGCTCGTGTCTACGACCAGCAACATTCTAACTGAAACATTAAGTTTAATGCGAACAGTTTGAAAAACAGATCAAAAAGTGAAAGTAAAATGTTTTTCTGGAAAAAGCTTTTTCAACTCCAAAGGGGTGGGAAAAACCCAGGTTTTTAGCTAGCCTAAAAATCTAATTTTTACTTCGATTTTACGCCCTAAACCTATGATCCTGACTATCAAACTGGTTCCTAACTCCTACAGAGCAATACTACACTATCCTATCAAGCATCAAACGGTACATATAAAATCCTCATGAATTTCTACCCAAGAACACAAAAAATTTCAGAACTCAAAAACAGTCGTGTAGCAGTACCCATGGCGTCTCAAAGGGTTTAAAAGCTGAAGAAATTTACGTGGAGAAAGTTGGAGGTTCTGAAATGGAGCGGTTTTGGGAGTGCAAGCAAAGGACCCTTAGAACAGCGACCGAAGACCTTCGAAGATGGAGTTCTTTAGGGTTCTTGGCAAGAAAATGGCGAGTAAAAAGTGAAAAGGTAAATGTCAGGATTATTTATAAAGGCTGAGATATGTTAAAAGGGGGTAATCATGAGTTACCTTTTTCAAGGCATGGGGGAGTATAATAGCCGTCAGAAAGGTTACTTGGAAACTGAAAAGGAGTGATTGGACGTGGTTGGTTCACAATTTTCAAGAACGCACGAGGGGCTCTGACAGATTTTGTGGGGCATACGAAAGGTTAATTTCCTAAGTCACCTATTGCTGATCGTAATAAATAAACTTGGGGGCAAATGTTTACCCAAAAAACAGTTGTTGATGACGTGGCAAGAATTTTCGACACGTGGCTGAGACGTGGCTGAGATACTGCTCACCTATCGACCAGAAATATTTCCACATGCGGAGTTCAAGTTTTATATACGACCAGCTTGGTCGTATACCCCGTTTAATTATGAAAAGATCTGTACAGTTGTAATGATCTCTGAGAATATCTCTTCATTATGACTTTGGTATCTATTTATTAAGGAAAGATATGAGTGATTAATTCGTGTAATCCTCCTTGAGCCTATAAATATACAAGACATAGCTCAAGGGAGGGGACTTTTGGAGATCTTGAGAATTTCATTACTATTATCCACCGCTTGTATTGTTTTCTTTCTCCGAGGTCTCTGAAACTCAGGAATCCTAGTTCTTTGATCACACCTTTGAAGTTCAATATTAATAATAGTATCAAGAGGATGTAGGTCATTACCAATCAATGGGGCCGAACCACTATAATTCCTTGCGTTCTTTACTTTCCATTAGATCATCTTTATCAAGCTTTGAACTATTTTCTTGTCGTTTATCTGACTCCGTGTCGTTGACCAAAATGACGGTCAACACCAAAAAATAGTCACAAATCATTATTTGAAATTCAAAAGAACAAGAAAAAAAATAAAGAAGAAGAAGAGATAATATAACTAGTATGTAGATCCATCTTAACCTTCAAAATCCTTTCTTTTCCTGTGTTTTTCTCTCCAAGAACTTGCTCTCCATGTTCAGATTTGATCTCTAATGATAACCCTAATAAAGATATGAAATATCCATTAAATGGGCTTTAAAAAGGCCTTAAAATAATCTCTAATCGCGACACCTCGAGTCCTCGCACGAAATCCATGACGGCTCGCACGACTTGCTGTCAAAAGCACTTTCTCATCTAAGCTCCAAATGAGATGATTGAAAATGATTTAGAAATCTGAGAAAGAGATCTACAACTTCTATTGAACGAGTTTTCCCCAGAAAATGCTTGGATCATAGTCAGAAGTAAGGTTTAAGTTTCAGACTTGCATGAAGACGAACCATATCAAACTATGACTTATACGAAAAATGTTGGCCCAACTCCAAACATCATATTTCTAGAAATTTTCAAGCATAAACATCAAAATAAATATTAATAATAAAATTTAAAGAAAATAAACCTAAGACACATTAAAATAATGCAAATCCTAAGAAAAAGTAATGAAAGATTACTCAATTTCATAGAGTTAACACATCCGCAAACTTAAGATTTTGCTAGTCCCTAGCAAACATAAAGAAAAACTAACAACACTAACACAAACATGAGGCATGATTTAATAAAAAGTATAATTGGTCTCAAAGATCACATATTTATATAATTCCAAGAAAAATCAAGATTACACAACTATTAGAATTTCAACTTAAATCATGATCATGTCTCAAACTCGATTCTCATATGTGTGTACAATCAATCTCACCCAATCACTAGTACCTAGATAAATTTATACACAAAATATATATTTTTCAATTACTTTTTTCACAATACCACCCCATAAGCTTATTTCTCAAACTGATATCCACTAATATAGGCAAACACAAAATTAAAGATCAATAAGACTTTTTAGGTTTGTAATGAATGGCTTAGTTTAAGGCGGATGAGAAAGAAAACTAGAGCTTTATTCACACCATGAACACACAAACCTTCAAACCCACTTCTTAAAACTTTTTCCTTCACTACCCATTCTTTCTTTCTTTTTCATATAGTTCACCTTTGTGTTTTTCAATTAAGTAACACTCCCCCAAACTTGTTTCATTTAATACTTTTTTTTTACTTTCACAAGGAGTGTCACTATTTTTCCTTTCTCCAAAAAAAAAAAAAAATTCAATCACATATAACATTACAAGTCTCTTTGTTTTTCCATCTTCACATCACAATACAACCAAAATTTTCAAGAAATGGTTATGGTGAAAAAATAGGACAGAAACAATTTCAATTAAGTGTTTAGGTTAAAGCATAACATATAGGGTAAACAAAGAAAAAGATATAAACTTTTAGGCTAAAAAAGGGTAACATTGGATACAAATTCATCAAGGTTGACTTCATAGGCTCAAACGATCAAAAAATAGCCTAAAGATCTCCCTAATTTTATGAAACCTATGATTTCTCCTCAATTACTTTTCAAAATAAGTTTTAGAGTAGTAATTTTTTCATATTATCCCATCGTGCATAAACCTTCTCTAAAATACTAATAAATGGATGATCTCAATTATGTGCGAAGTTGGAAATAAAAATCAAGTTCAAGAAATAATCACAACAAGAGTTAAGCACACAATTTCATGTAGAGTCGATCATTTACCTGAAATTATATTAACCATGATCAAATTTTCATCATCAACTTATTACTCTTAACTTAATCAGACTCAACTAACAACATGAACAAACTAAACAGGAACTGAAACTGAAACAATAACAAAACACAACACAAACTAAACAAGACACAAAAAATGTAATCTACCCCCCCCCCCCCCCCCCCCCCCCCCAACTTCTTGAGCACATTGTCCTCAATGGGGTTAATAAAAAAATACTTAACAAAGGACAAAATAACATAATAATGAAGAAAAGATCAAGAAAAACTCCTTCAAAATTAAGCATGGTCAAAATCATTCTCAACATATGCAAATTCATTGGTGTCCTGTGTAGCGGCATTGACTAGATGTGGATCTCATAGAACAAAATCTAAACAAGAAAAACACAAACAAAGTTAAAAATTTTAAAATAAATAAAATTCAATTTTTTCCCTTTTTCTCCATTTTTTGTCAAACATGAAACTAAACATAAATATTTTTTTTAAAGTAAAATGCTTGGGTTGCCTCGCAAAAAGTGCTTCATTTAATGTCATGGCTTCACTTTCTCCCAAAAAGTGTCAACTTTCTCCTTTTATATCATCGATGCATTAACCAACCGAAGTCTTGTACTCCTTCTTTTCTTGACCCTTGTTATCACACAACTCCTTCTCTTGAGTACCACTCACATCAGTATGGTGGAACTGAGTCATCTCTTTCTTTATTTCATCAAAATTGGGCATTCTCCCTTTATCCTCTATACAACTTTCTTTCACTTTCTTTAACATAAGGTCTCCATCAATCACTCTCATCGACATTGAAAATTTTTCAAAGCTCTTTTTATCGTCAACTTTATCCACCCTATCTACCTGCAAAAAAATTTCAGCTCTGAATGACTCTTTACGTACACAAAAACACTGAAAGTTTCATACTCAACTTCATTGTTAAGGTTGAGATCGCATATATGAACTTAGGAATTTTTCTGATATTTACTTAATATTATCATAGAATAATATAGTCCATAAAATATATGCAGAACAAATTCAATTTATTAATTTATTTCTCAAAATAATGTCTACTACATATGCTTACAGGACACAATTCCCAACAATCTCCCACTTGCCCTAAAGCAAATGAGGCATCTCTCTCATTCCCATATTTCTCACATGCTCCTTAAAAGATTTTATGGATAAATTCTTTGTGAAAGGACCTGCAAGATTATGCTCTGAAGCTATCTTCATAATTGCAACATCTCCTCGATGAACTATCTCTCTTACCAAGTGATACTTCCTCTCGATGTGCTTTCCCCTCTTGTGACTCCATGGTTCCTTTGAGATAGCTACTGCCCCACTGTTATCACAGTATAGGACTAGTGGCTTATCCATATCTGGTACTACTTCCAGATCGGAATAGAACTTTTTGAGCCACACGGCCTCCTTAGCTGCTTCACAAGCTACTATATACTCAGCTTCCATGGTGGAGTCTGCAATGCTGGTCTGTTTAATACTTCGCCAGACTACTGCTCCTCCCCCAAGAGTAAACACTAATCTAGAAGTTGATTTCCGACTGTCTCTGTCTGATTGAAAATCAGAATCAATGTAACCAGCGGGGTTCAGGTCTCCACCTAAATATACAAGCATATAATCTCTAGTATTTCTAAGATACTTGAGAATATTCTTCACTGCAATCCAATGACTCAATCCAGGATTGGATTGATAATGGCTGACTATCCCTACTGCATAACAAATGCCAGGTCTTGTACACAACATGACGTACATTAGACTACCTACCGCTGAGGCATAGGGATATTGTCTCATATCTTCCTCTTCCTGAGGTGTTTTGGGACACTGCTCCTTGGAAAGGAATACTCCACAACGGATTGGCATATCACCCTTTTTGGAGTTTTGCATATTAAAGCATTCTATCACCTTATCAATATAAGTTGCTTGAGACAGTGCCAAATTTTTATTCTGTCATTTGGAATTGTTCAGCTAACCAGTTCTTTACCTTTGATAATGATGTTACATCATTTCCAATCAGTAATATATCATCAACATAAAGAACGAGGAATACTACTACACCATCTTTGATTTGTTTATAGACACAAGGTTCGTCAACGTTTTGTTCAAAACCAAACATTTCAATTGTGTCATCAAATCTAATATTCCAAGATCTAGAAGCTTGTTTGAGTCCATAGATGGACCTAAGAAGCTTGCAAACTTTTTGCTCTTGACCTTTTACTTCAAACCCTTCTGGTTGAGACATGTAAATGGTTTCGTCAAGGTAGCCATTCGGAAAAGTTATTTTGACATCCATTTCCAAATCTCATAATCCATGCACGCAGCAATGGACAAGAGTATACGAATGGATTTTAGCATGGCTACAGGAGAAAATGTTTCTTCATGGTCAACCCCTTTTTTTTGTGTTTAGCCTTTGGCTACAAGCCTTGCTTTGAAAGTCTCTACTTTCCCATCCGCTTTTCTTTTCTTCTTGAATATCCACTTGCAACCAATGGGTTTGATATTCTTAGGTGGATCTTCAAGAACCTAGACAGAATTGGAATACATTGATTCCATTTCTTGGTTCATGGCGTCTTTCCATTTGTCCTTGTCAGAATCATTCATTCCATCTTTAAATGTCAATGGATCGTCTTTGTTTGTGTCAGACACAATTATTTGAACTTCATGTTCATAGCGTGTGGGTTGCTTACTAACCCTCGAACTACAACAAGGCTCTCTACTATTCTGACTAGAACTACCAGTTTCCTCTTGCTGTTTTTCATTGGTTGTTGCTAATGATTTTGCAACTTCATTCGAGACCATCTCCTCCAGTACAACCTTACTGGAGGTTTGTGGTTATTAACATAGTCATGTTCAAGAAAAGTTTCATTTTTCGATACAAATGTTTTATTTTCTTTTGGACTATAGAAAATTCCACCTCTTGTCTCTTTGGAAAATCCCATAAACATGCACACTTCAGAGCGTGATTCCAACTTCCCGGTCTTTCCTTTAAGCACGTGTGCAGGACACCCCCAAATTCGAAAATGGTGTAAACTAGGTTTACAATCATTCCATAATTCTATGGGTGTCTTCTGGATAGACTTAGATGGAACAACATTCAATATGTATAGAGCACATTGAATCACATAGCCCCATAATGACAGTGGTAATGATGAGAAACTCATCATTGATCTAACCATATATAATAACGTTATGTTCCGTCTTTCTGAAACACCATTTTGTTGTGGCATTCCAGGTGCTGTGAGTTGGGATTGAATACCATGCTCATGCAGATGGTCCTCGAATTCAAAATCCAAGTACTATCCTCCTCGATCAGATCAAAGAACTTTAAGTGATTTACCTAATTGCTTTTCAGCCTCTGCTTGAAATTCTTTGAACTTTCCAAAAGTTTAAGATTTTCTTTGCATTAGATATAGGTAACCATATCTTGAATAATCGTCAATGAAAGTGACGAAGTATTCATAACCTCATCTTGCTTGTACATTAAGTGGAACACAAACATCCGTATGTACCAGCTGAAGTGGTTCTGTAGCTCTTGAACCTCTAACAGAGAAAGGTCTCTTGGTCATTTTTCCTTCTAGACAAGATTCAAAAATAGGAAGAGATCCAATAGATAGCTCTCTTAAAGGACCATCCTTTACAAGCCTATTAATTCTGTCTAGACCAATATGGCCCAATCTCAAGTGCCACAAATTTGTTTCACTATTGGAATTAGTCTTTTGTCATTTGATAGATCTAGGATTAGCTGTTTTAAATAATTAAGAATTATAAAGAAATTTCTCTTTAGCTTGCAATTTATAAATCCCGTCAATAGATTTTGGAGAACATATCTTAAAACCATATCTTTAAATAACAATCGAATTATTATTAAAATAAATTTTAAAACCTTGTTCATGCAACATAGATATAGAAATTAAGTTTCTAGCAAATCCAAGAATATAATAAATGTTTTGTAAAATAAGAAATTTATTCTTCTGAAATTCCAGACAGGCTGTTCCAACTGCTGCTGCAGAGACAATTTGACCACTGCATACCCTCATAGTCACCTCCCCATCAGCAAGCTTCCTCGTCGAACTAAGAATCTTTCTTTTTCTCTTTCAGGTCAGTGAGATACTTTGGACAGTTTCTCTTCCAGTGACCATCTACTCCACAGTGAAAACAAGTCCCTTTAGGGGTCTTCTTTTTGGAGCTCTTGGTGTTCTTGTTCTCTTTTCCTTTGGATGACTTGTTAGGCTTCTTTGGATTCTTATGTTTTTCTTTCTCCTTGTCCTTTCCATATCCATTTTTCCTCTTTTTGGTTTTAGCCTTTGAAGAGGATGGGTTAGAATCAACAACATTTGCTTCTCCTTCTTTCTCAGAACCTTTGTTAAGATATTCATAAGTTAGCAATTCATTCAACAGTTGTGTCATGTTATATGATAATTTGTTCATGACATAATTGGTTGTGAAACCTTTAAAAGTTGAAGAAAGCGATTCAAGTATAATGCTTACTTGAGTCCTTTCATCAATGATTGCCCCATGGATAATGTCATCGTCCATTATATTGATCATGTCTAATACATGTTCTCTGACAGAAACTCCTTTCTTCATTTTCTTGGACATGTAGGATTTTGTGGCCTTATGCCTGCACTGATCTGACTGCTGCCCAAACATATCTTGAAGGGTATCCCGGATCTCATAAGCATTTTCAGTTTTTTCAAACTTTCTGAGCACATCGCTCATACTCGCAAGCATATAACACTTTGCTTTGTTGTTTGATAAGATCCAATTATCAAACTTTTATCTTGCAGTTTTGGCAGCAGTAGCGGGAGGGACTTCAGGACATTCCTCAGTCAAGAAAAATTTGTGGTTCTCACATATTAATACAATGTTCAAGTTTGATTTCCACTTCATGTAGTTTTCACCAGTCAACTTTTCATTAGCAAGTAAAAAAGATACATGATTTGAGCTAGACATGATTGCTGAAAATAAATAAATAAACAAAGATGAATTTATGCATATAATAAATATCAATAATTTTCAGAATAGTAAACGTGATACATGAATGCAACAATTAAAGAACACATAAAAAAATAATAACTAATTCCACGATTAATTAATTTGAACATTAATGGACCAGCCTTAGGGTAGGTCAGACTAATTCCAAATTAATTTTGAGACAAGTTCTCAAATTTATAAGTGAAAACTTAAATCAATATTTCTCTTTTGACTTATAAAAAACCACTTGTTTGGTCAAGAATACACTAGTCCCCTCGAAAGCCTAATGTGCCTTGTGAGTGTAACCCATTATTTTAGATCAAGGACTTAACTCAAGACTGTGCCTTAGGGTTAGTCAAACTTGAAATACATCATTAAATCATATTCTTGAAAAAGAAGTTTGCCTTGAGAATAACATAGTCAGAAGCCTTCCTTAGTGGGACACAAGCAATGGTGTCGCGAGGCCCTCTCCATGCTACCTCGATGCCAACTAATAATGGAGACCATGGGACTTATTGTCATAACTCCCTCTCCCACTCATTATTTTAAAATATGTGTTTTCTCAAAACATCCTATGCTTTTTAATTGATTGTAAAAATAAAGTGATCTATTTTTACCAAATGATATTCTAATAATCACTAATCAAATTAAGCAAAATTAAAATTATAGAACTATGCCTTAATTAATTCAATTTTGATCCATTAAGTCATTTATCCATTTAATTTTGAATTAAAATAAATTTTAATTATCTTAAACAAATTTTAAGAATAATTAACTTGGGTTATAATGCCCAATAAGTTATTAGGCCCAGTTTTGAATTTGGGCTCAAACAATTAATTCAAAATAAAACAATTTTAATTACGAGCTAAAATTAATTAGGCCCATAATTAAAATGAATAACAATGTGCAAACCCTAGGATTAAAAACCCTAGGGCTGGCGGTACACTAAGGCTCGCCATTGGGCCCGACAGCTGCCATGAGAGGCAACGTATGGGCTCGAGGTAGCAGACGCAAGGAGCGCGCGGGGCTGGCAGTAGCGCAGGGGTACGGGCGAGGCTGGGAGCGCGGCTGGGCGAGGTACGCAAGGGTAGGGCGCGCGACTGGGCGAAGAGCGCAGGGGATGGGCGTGCGGCTGGGCAAGGAGTGCAGGGGCTAGGTGCGCGGGTGGGTGTAGGTTCGGGCTTCGAGGCACGGAACTCGGGTCTTAGGCCTTACAGAATTTTTGCAATAATTTAATGCAGAAAATTAAATTACAAAAAATTATGTTTACCCCAAAAAGGACTGCCTGATGACATGGCAGAATTAACATACACGTGGGATACACATGACCGTATAAGTGAATATGATCTGTTTGACCATCGATCAGAAGAGAATTCACTCAGGAGACATCATATTTTATAAGCAACCAGTCTAGTCGCAGCATTTCATATATTTCCTTAAGATATGTAATTTTGCATTTATGTAATAATTGCAATTTCCATTATTGTTTAGATACGCTTATATTAAATGTAATTGAGGCCCATCGGCCCATGTAGTACTTCTTGAGCCTATAAATAAGAATCAAAGGGCTCAAGAGATGGGACTTTTCTTTTGGACTTTTTGAACTTCGGAAGTCTAAGAGAGAATATAGTGTTTTTTTTTCTGCCATACTTGTAATCATCCTGAGGTTTGGGAAACTCGTGAGCCCTTATTTCATTGATCATAGTTCTTGAATTTCTACATCAATAAGAACACTAAGTGGACATAGGTTATTACCATAAACTGGGGCCAAACCACTATAAATCTTTTTGTGTCGTTTATCTTTTTGTCTTGATTTCATCTAATTTCTATCGTTTTACTTGACTCCGTGTCATTGAAAAAATCGAGGGTCAACATTTTGTTGCATTCGTTGAGAGTTGAACTCAAGACCTCCAAAGAAGATCAAATGGTGAAAACGGCTAGAAAGACTGGGCATACCTCTAGTGTCGCACCAACCCAGCCTCCTCCGCAAAATGTGGCTGAAGATGAGCCACAAGTGTAATTCAAAGAGGAGGAAATGGATTCTGAGACCTTGAGGATGACTTTGATTGTGTTGCAAGAGGAGTTAGCCAATCTGAGGGCTAATAAGGAAAATGTGGTCGAAATAATGGCGTTGCAGCAAAGAGAAATTGATAGACAACGCCGAGAACTGAATGAGCGGCAGGCCGATATGGATCGCCGGTAGAGGGACACCACTGTCGCTCTGGAGGAAACCATTCAATTGGCCCGAGGATAGCCTGCACCAGCTTCCCAACCGGATCAGTCACCTAGTGTCCCACCACAACAAGGTCCACATTCAGGTCATCCACAACATCACCACACTCCGCCTCAACCGGCAAGCCCTCAGAGGCCGGAGCAACCCCCTGCTTCTCAACAAGATATTCCATTTCAAGAGCCTGAGTAGCAGCCACCTTCTCACGCTGGTCGAGACAATCCCAGCATCAAAGGCAAAATAGGGCTAGGCAGCCTCCCCGAAGCCCCAGACGCCAGACTGCTGAGGAGCCGAACCCACTGAGCAGGGGACAACATCCTTCTACTGAAAGAAGGCATGTTGAATTAGGCTCTGTGGTTAGGGGCCCCCCACGACATATTAATGCCCGAAGACCTACCGACCAACGCAGGCTTCCACCTGACGGTCGAGACATGCCAGCGAAGGGAGGGGGAAATAGTGCGATCAGTAGGTCACACCATAGTCAGTCACACTTTAGAGATGGCCATGACTATAATGAGGCAGATTCTAGCAGAGGAAATGCTAGTCGAAGGCAAGGAGAGAGGGGTGGAGAACGAAACCCCCCACCAAGAGAGAACCGACTGACAAGCCAGAATGTTGGGGGCAGCCTAGGCAGCTTAACGTCTTTGATCGACTGGGCGTTAGCAAACAAAGGCGTAGGGATGAGGATTTGAGGGATGTTCTCAATGACAGACGAGAAAGACACGACGAGTATGCCCCTCCAGCACTGGTCGCCCCAATAATACCAGACGCTATACAGGCCCAGCTCGATGCATTGAATCAGGCCGTCCAACAGCTAATGGGGAGCCGGACATCCCACATTGAATACGACCGGAGAAGAGGCACTCTGTTTGTACAAAGAATAGAAATGGCCAAGACCCCAAGAAAATTTTAAATGACACTCTTGCCAAACTTCACAAGATTAGAAGGCCCATTATCTCACGTAAATAAATTTGAGATACAAATGGACATCCAAAAGGTGTCAGATGACGCTTGATGTAGAATCTTTCCAGCCACCTTGTCCGATACTGCTCAGGAGTGGATTTTCAAATTCCCTCCTACCAGCATAGTGTCTTGGGAAATGTTTGTAAAGGACTTTTATGGAAAATTTTATGCTGATCGTGTACATCCTACCGAGGCTAACCAACTGGTCGAGATACGCCAGATGAGGGAGAAACTTTAAAAGGGTATGTCCAACGTTTTATGTGAGCCGCTGCTGGGGCTAAGACAGTTGGTGATGAAAGGAAGATGATGGCACTTACTGCTAGAGTACAATGTCATTCGTCCCTCTGGAACAGTTTGTGAAAGAATGGGGTAAAGAGCACCCAAGAATTTCTAGACCGAGCGGACTGGTACATCAAGCTCAAGAGGCCATTTCCAACGAAGGGAAGGCGCCCGCAGATGACCAAGAACCGAAAAAAGATCCCACCAAAGCCGCCAGTGGGTCTGGGAAACCCAATGGTAATGACAAAAATAATGGGAAAACGGAGGAAAAAGGGAGAACCACGAGCCATCAATGTCTGATAACAAGCACCCTAAAAGTAACAGATACGAGCCAAGGTTCACCAATTACACGACCCTAGTCAGTAGCAGAGCAGAAGTGTACCACACCACTAACACCATTGTTCCATTGCAAGCATTTGTTGCTCAGATGTAACTATTAATTAAAAGGAAGTTGCCCTACGCAGCAAAAAAATGTATTGACATTATGAACCGTGGTTCGTATGTCCTAATGAAAAATCAAAATAAATAAAAATTCATTGAGCGGCAGGAGCAGCTAGAGGATCTTGCTAGGGCTGTTGGTCAACTGTGGTCCCAGCATCTTCGTCAACGCCTTCAATACATGTTGCCAAAGAGATCACAGGGGATCCCTAAGCTTTCTCCTCTTCTTCCAGGCGAGCAATGCACTTTGCCAACTCAGCCTGCTTCATATGTTCTGGTAAATAGTCAAATTTCACCTCGAGGTTGCTTTTCCAGAACATATAAAAGCAGTTGAACGTCGCTCCCTTGAACCTCTCCAGGTTACGAGCGTTGGTTTCTTCGAGCAGTTTGACGCGCTCTTCTTGCTCGACAGTCTCTTTTCTGTTGATCACCAAGTCATCCTGGAGCTTGGAGACCTCTTTGAAGTTCAGCACCAAAGCCTCCTTGTGCTTCTCTTTGGCCTCAGTGCTTTTGACCAAGGCCTCTTGGTGTTGCTTCAGCTCCTCGCCCAATTTAGCAGCTTTCTCCTCATCCGCTCTCAGCTGCTCAGCATGTTTGGCCTCAGCCACCTTGAGCTGCTCAGCGAGTCTTTCCTCGATTGTCTTAATCTCTTCAGCATGCTTGGAAACCATCTCCTCTGAGCGATGCCAACCAGTACTCATGGTCAAAACTCCCTGCGATCAGAGAAAAAGTAAAGTTGTTAGTATGAATAAAAGGGCAAGATAGACAACTAAAGCACATAAAAAATGGCAACTTACACTAAGTACTTCATTCATCGTGCAGCTAAAGATTTGGTCGACCTTCATGGAGGCGACGTTGCTGAAGGCTTCCTGGCTGCGCCGATGTCTTGACAACTTCTTCAGCTTGTCCTTAGCCGAATTGTATGCTATGTTTAGGATAGCCTCACCCTGAGTCTTTCCTGGCTGAGCAGGAAGACTTGGGTTGCGAGCAACTGGAGGAGTCAGGTCGAGGGGAGCTGGAGGAGTCAGGTCGACGAGAGCTGGAGGAGGAGTTGTGTCCTTGGAAGGAAGTGGTGTAGGAGAGTCTTCAGTCCGAGCCCTATTCTTGGAGGGGTCGCTACTGCTTTCCCCAGGGTGTCGCCTGCTTTCTTTCCTCCTGCTCGTAGGAGTCGTGGCATTGGGGTTGTTGTACAAGTCGAATGCTTCTCTGGAAGGCATAACAGCAGGATGGAAACAAACGATCAGAAAATATAAATTAAGTTACTTAAAAAATCAAGGGAATAAGAGCATGAAAAATTCTAAGTAATATACCCGAGCTATTATTATTGGTCGATACATTATTTATGGTAATACTACTACACTCACTCTCTGCCTCGAAGAAGTCTGAATTTAAACTATTGATGACAAATTTAAAGTTGTCGTCCCCGTCAAAAAAATGTCTGGGAATGGGAAAGTTATCTAAAAGTGAGAAGTCAGTACCGTTCTCATCAGAAGACTCGAGTATGGGCTCGGGGTATTATGGAAGTTTCTACTTGCCCTTCCCATGTTGGGTCACTCCTGTTTCTCGCCATCTCGGGGGCTGTGATACATCCTGTTGCTGCTGGGGGATCTCTCCTTCAGTAGCACTCCCTGTTGTAGACTCCCTCCCTTCCTGGTGAAGTGTCAGAAGGCCAACTAGCCTTAAGTTGCTTTCAGTAACCAGCTCTTTGACGCTCTTCTCGATGTTCGTCATGCTGGCCAAGGTTACGGCCCTTATCTCCATCTCTGGAGTGGGGTCTGGTTGGTACCACGGACCTAGACAACACCAACGTTCTAAAGATGGTATAGACAAGCTAGAAGAAATTAAACGACCAGTGATTAAGAGATTTACCTCCTTGGGTGAAGGCTAGGTTATTAGCGACTAGGTTCGTTGTAAGAAAGTACTCCTGGAAATACTTCCCTACATTGGATTTGTAGGTGATGTCGCTCAGGAAGGTACAAGCGGACTCTTGATGGTAGAAGTGGAAGAAACCCGTGTTGTTGTGGTTGGGGTTGGACTTGAGATCGAACAGGTAGTTGATCTCATGTGGTGTAGGTACAAGCCACTTCTTATGGTTATAAAGGATATAGAGTACATACAGTACTCTATATCCATTGGGAGTAATTTGAAAGGGAGCAACCTTAAAATTATTGCCCCCAAGCACGTTTGCCCTCTAGTCGGGTGAAGGTTGGACTAGGGTTTTCCCAGGAAGACCGTACTTCTTGAGATAGTTATTCACCATCCTAGCTGAAAATGATGCTAGGAGGCGCAACGTACCATTCGACATCTGGCCTAAGGTCGTCGCGAGGTTGGGCTTTAGGTTGGATTTCTGGTGGTGCAATATTTACAGGCTTAGGGTTTGTAGAAGGGTCCTCGGTACGATAGGCAGGCTAGTTAGAATAAAGGTTGGCTATTTTCTTCTTTCTACGAGCAGCATATTTCAGGCGACCCATGTTTGGTTGACTGGTCAGAGGTCTGGTCGCTGGGTTTTGTTGAGAAAATGGGACTTCTGAAAATAGCAGTGACCGTTGTTCTTGATCCTCGAACCGTAGCGCAAGAAGATCTTCGTCGATTGGCCTCTCACCTCCCCAAGGATCGTGCGTGAATATCTGGGAACAGAAAAAGGGGAGATGAGAATCTACGGCCAACAGATAGAAGAAGTGGATACGTTGGGATAACGTTGCTCGTGTATAAAAGTTAAGCTTTTATACGGCCAGCAGCATTCTAATGTAAAAACTAAAATCATGCGAACAATTTGGAAAAATAGATTAAAAAGTGGAAGTGAAAAGTTTTTTCAGGGAAACTTTTTGACTCCGAAAACAGGCGAGAAAAACCCAGATTTTTCCGAAAGCATAAAAATCGAAATTTTACTTTGATTTGGGCTCTAAATCAGTATTCCTACTTCCCACGCCAATTCCTAAACCTCTCTTAGTGTTTTTTCTAATTAAAACTCATATCCTATCATGTTACTACCTACGAGCCTGATTACCCGGAAATCGTTTTTCCTTAAGAACATTCAAAAACTCAAAGCCCAAATACCCAAAACTCAAGAAATATATGTTTCATGGTGTAGCAGAGACAAATAGATCAAGAAACTTACTTGAATGGAAGATTGCAGCGAAGTCACAAGCGTTGACGCTTGGGGCTGGACGGACACACCTCGGATCACCAAATTTTTCTGAGTTTTTCTTGCTTTTCTCTTCTGAGTTCTTGAGAAAAAGAAGAGTGGTAAAAGGTAAAAAATGAGAAGAGTGAGTTATTTATACTGATCGTGGCACAGTTAAAAAGGTAATGATGGGGGTTAGTTTTCGATACGTGGGGAATCATTTTAGCATCAAAATGCTTTTGGGAAACTGCAACGTCCATAATTAGCTACTTTTTTTAAAAGACACTGACAGATGTGACAAGTCAGACGAAAGGTCGATCGATTAAGTTTATTATATGTTGGTCGCAATAAAATAAACTTGGGGGGCAAATGTTTACCCAAAAAATGACTACCTGATGATGTGGCAGAATTAACATACACGTGGGATACACGTGAACGTTTAAGTGAATATGATCTGTTCGACCATCGATAGAGAAATCACTCAGCAGACATCATATTTTATGGGCGACCAGTCTGGTCGCAACATTTCATATATTTCCTTCAAATATGTAATTTTGCATTTAGGTTATAATTGCAATTTCCGTTATTATTTAGATATGCCTGTATTAAATGCAATTAAGGCCCATCGTCCCATGTAGAACTCCTTGAGCCTATAAATAAGAATCAAAGGGCTCAAGAGAGGGGGCTTTTCTTTTGGACTTTTTGAACTTCGGAATTCTAAGAGAGAAATATAGTGTTTTTTATCCGCAATACTTGTATTCATCCTGAGGTTTGTGAAACTCGTGAACCCTTAGTTCATTGATCACAGTTCTTGGAATTCTACATCAATAACAACACTAAGTGGACGTAGGTTATTACCATTTACAGGGGTCGAAATACTATAAATCTTTTTGTGTTGTTTATCTTTTTGTCTTGATTTCATCTCATTTCTATTGTTTTACTTGACTCCTTGTCGTTGACCAAATCGAGGGTCAACAAATTCCTATGCCCCAAAATGGCTTACATTTTTCATCTAGAAATTTAAGAATAATTCCTAAACCCAAAACACCATATAATTAACGACCGTTAAAAATAAACTTTAAACATGCATACAACCATCCACTCACAATATATTACAATAACATAAGAATGCATATTATGCCCACACAGTAATTAATGTATGCAGAGATTAATGACTGCTCTGGTACCAATTGTTAGGAACGAGTTTTCTAATACGCAGCGGAGTGGTGGTGGGTTGGCCCAGTGTACAACAAAATTTTTTGTAACATATTTAAACTACCTCTAAATATTCGGATCCATGAATATACATACATTAATCATAAGCAAGAAAAATAGAGAACATACCTCTTGATGCCTATCAAGTGTCCTTGCTATCTTTTCGTAATCTGAACGAACTTCCTATCCAAGTTGCTCCCAGGTACTCACGCCAAGATCTTCCACAACGTTCTCTACACCTCAATAAGTGTGTGGGCACTTAGAGAATAATGGATTGTTGATTTGTGATTCTACTTGATGTACTCAACACATGATATCAAGAGAATAAGGCGTGAAATTGGTTCTTTATCTTTTTCAGGGAGAGATAGAAAAGTATCGTTCTTTTTACAGAGCGAATAATTGAGTCTATTTTTATTTTCTGATAAGTCTTACTTAAAAATAAAATATTCAAATTTTAAAAAATAAATGTGTAACCAACTTACAATTTATCTTTTAATTAATTAATTATCTTATTATTGAAAATATCCAAAAAATAATTTTAGAATATTCCATTAATTAATTAATTAAATAAATAAAATTGAAAAATCTATCCTCGAAAATTGTGTAGTACACGCCACACACAATTCATGGACTGTGTGTGGTCGTGTACCACCCTATAGTTTAGGGATATTTGATTTTTCTAATTTTATTTAATTATTTATTCAAACTACCTTGTCAAATAAAAATCTAACAATGTGATCATTAATTCAAATTTGAATTAAATATTTGTTTAACTAATTATCAAATATAATTAATTATTTGAATAAATATAAATCTTTTAAATTCAAATCCAATTTGAACTTACCAGATTATTATCTCCCACTCAAATAAAGATATTTAATTAATTCTACAAATTAATTAAAGAGTAATGATATGTGCACCCAAAATATATACCCAAACACTACACACAGTGATGTGGCAGTTTGGCCTAGCCAATCACATCTATTAAAACTGGGACCCATTGTTTTAAAAAGCCGTGACACGTCACTATGTGTAATGTTTTGGTGCATATTTTGGGTGCACATATCATTACTCTTAATTAAAACCAGCAATAATTTCAAAATTAAATATTTAATTTATTATAATTTCAAAAATTATAATAAATTAATTATTTAATATAATTTTAAAAATTCAAAATAATTAAATATTAATTAATTTTGTTAATTGCAACTAATTTTTAATTAATTTATTAATCACTATTATCACATAATTGCATATTTGGCCCAAAGAACAAATTTCTTCTTAAATATGTCTTTCAACCATTTTTCCCTTTATATTAACTCTTGCCTTGAATAGTATTGATAGAGCCGCTGTGGGGACCTATGGACCTATAATTCGAAGCTCCAATAAATTTGAGATTATTAATTAAACTCTTTAATTAAATAATCTTAATTTATTAATCTCATGATTATTCCACTATAAATATGAGACTGCACTCTTGTAATTATAGACATTTCATTTACTGAGTACTTTATAATGATAAAGTGTCAATTGATATGATCATTGCATACAAATTAACCCTCTAATAATGATTCATAATTAATCGGGAATAAAATTACTGTTTTACCCTTTTAATTATATCTTGTTTCCTTAAGTAACATTGACTTTACTAGTAAAGGTTAATTCATAACTAAATTATGAATTTGAGGTCAATAACCTTTTCAGTCCCAAAAGTCAACGCTTAAGAGAATCATTATTCAATCTCTTACGAGAAGGCATCGATTCCATATCTGTATACTATGTCCCCAACCATTTACATTAATGAGTTCCCAAAACAAAAGTTTCTAGCCTGATCATTCTGACAGACCCTAACGAGTGAATCAAAGAAATCATATAACATAAACAGGAGTTCATAGTAACTTCAAGATTAAGATCTATTTGCATTACAAGAAAAATACTCTACAGCAATGACATCTATTTCGACGACTTTAGAGTCATCGATGTATGTAGGAAAAATCCACGAAAAATTATTTTTTCTTAATTTATTAAAAAATAAGCTACAGCGATGACATGTCGTCGCTGTAGGGTCGTCAACAACACATGATCTGGCCTCCAAATTCCTGATACCCTACAGTGATGAGTAGTCGATGCTGTAGGGTTCCATGAATTTGGAGGGAACTGACTATACGGCGACGACATGTCGTCTCTGCAGGTTATTTGTAAGAAAAAAAAAAGAGGGAAATATGTTTGTCTATAGCGACGACCTGTCGTCGCTATAGGATGCTCAGGGAACTCAACTACCTAGAGTTTGTTGTGTAGAGTCCCAGAATATTTACTTAACTAGTAGTTAGTATTAGTTTGTAGTATGTTAGATTTCGTGGATTTTGGTTCAAGTCGGGACTTAGTTGGAAACTCGTAGCAACAATTAGAATTTTATAAGTTTAACCTATAGTTTAAGAATATTAATCATAACATAAGGTTTGATTAATATTGTTGTTCCTAGAAATATATTTATTATAACCTAAGGTTTAGATAGAACCATCAAGAGCATGACACTTGTCATAATCTTGTTTATTTAAGGATTTAAGTATTTTTAAATAAAAGAAAGATCTAGAAACTCTAGAACCTTCCAGAACCATTAAGAGCATGACACTTGTCATAATCATGTTTATTTAAGGATATAAGTATTTTTTTAATAGGATAGTTTCACTCCTCAAACTCTATAAATAGGACCTAGTCCTTAGCCATTTTCTTCATTCTTCAAGCATTTGATCAGAGCCTCTAAGGTGCTAGTATTACTATAGAGAGATACACTTGGGTTTGGGATAAAAGCTTTATCATTCTAAGCTTTTCTTAACACTTGGGAAGTGAGAAATAGTGTGGTTTTTGTATTAAGGTTTAGATCAATCCATAAGATCAATCAAGGTATTCCTATTCCTAAGTTCAATTCTATATAATCCTTTAGTTTTCTTTAATTTCTTTTATTCAGATTTTAGCTCTTGTTTATGATTCTTGATTAGGTTCTTGAAACTTAAGATCCTTCTTTGTAAGTTTCTTCTTGATGGTTTAGTTATCATATTCATCTTTATTCTTAGAGATTCTCACCTTTTCTATTGTTGGTTTATAGGAGTATTCTAATCTCGTTCTTGTTCCCAAATATCCCGGCTATTGGTAAGGAAAATATGATATATTTCATGTGCTTATATGTTATGATATGTATATGTATATGTTTATGTTATGATATGTATATGTATAGTATGTCTTATAGTCCTTGGGCATATGACTTGTATAAACAACAAGCCCCAAGAATGTGTTTTCAGTCACTTGGGCACATGACTTGCTTAGACAAGCAAGCCCCGAGAATTTATGATTGGGCATATGACTTGTTAAGATAACAAGCCCCAAGAATGGATGATTGGGCATATGACTTGCTTAGATAAGGAAGCCCCAAGAAGTTATATTGGGCATATGACTTGTTTAGCTAGCAAGCCCCACAAATTTGTGGGCATATGACTTGTTTAGCTAACAAGCCCCAATAGTTTATATTGGCCATTAATGTTGTAGTCATATGTGATATATGTTTTATAGTATATGAATATGATGTAGTCTTATGTTTATGATATATGTTGTATGTTGACAGTAGATTTTCCTTACTGGGCATTAGGCTCACTCCTTTATTTTTAGCTTTATGCAGGAGAATGAATATGGAAGGCGGAAGGATTCTTGGCAGCTTGGCTTGTGTGTTAAGGATGAATGGATTGAATGGACTGCGTGTCGATCGAGGATGACGTTATTTATTTTTAGTCTTTTAAATCATGTTTTGATGTATTTCCGCATTTAGTATTTTAACAATTAAAGTTTATGTTTTATAAACAATGGGATCTCATACCATATTTACATCTTATTTTGTAATTTGCACAATATTTATTTTGGGTTTTCAATAAAGTTATGATTATTTTCTTATGTATGTTTGCCCAAAAATAGTAGCTATGTCTAGTAGTTTAATGATCCAAGGTCTTAGAAATACTTGGGTCATTACAGGTTTCCTATTTGCACACCATATAGCGATGACATGTCATCGCTGTAGAGTCCAATATAATCCACTGATTAGTTATTTTGTACTCTACAGCGGCGACATGTCGTCGTTATAGGGTCCAAAAATAATACGTGGTAACGTGAACCGCCAAAAAATTTAAGTCAAATAGCATTGCCTATAGCGACGACATGTCATCGCTGTAGAGTAGACGCATAGCACGCGGGGGGATTCGTGTACTATTCACTATCCTATAGCAACTACATGTCGTCGCTGTAGGGTCTCACCGTTTGAGTGAAACGGTGTGTTCAACCTTGGTGACGACATTGTATTCCCTATAGCGACGACATGCCATCGCTATAGGTCCCAGCGATATAACCCCCCAGGCATAGCCTTTCTTCCTCCTTTCTGGTCATTTTTTCTCAAAACAAAGACAATTTCTCTCTATTTTCCTCCGCCTCCCAACGTTGCCCAATGCCGCCCAAGGTGTTCCGACACTATTTTTGGCCCTCCATTGTTAAGGTTAGTTCATTTATACCCAATAATGTAGTTATTTGTTTTAAATTTAGTTTTTTTATGATTATTTGTGTGTATTTTGTATGTTATTGTAATGGGTTTGTTAAAAAAATTTATTGATTTTTTTGTTTTCAGATTGTATTGGAGCATCCCAAGCATTTTCCTAATTCATTAATATCATCCCGAGCCTTTGGGTATTGTTTGTAATCTTTTTTTTTTTTTTTAAGATTGATTAGTATATTACTTGATAAATATTTATTAAATTTTTGTTGTTGTTATTTTGTATTTTCAGATTGCATTGGAGTACTCTTTGGATATCATCTCCAGTTTTTGGGTATTTTTTTCAATTTTTTGTTTTGTTTTGTGATTTTTAGTGTATTGATAAATAATGATAGTTAATTTGTACACATAAACATTTTTTAAATTAAATTTGTATGTTTGTTAATTTTATAGTTAATTTGATATTAAGTTATGAAAAATTGTTAGGTTAGAATAATTTTTTGTTTTCAATTGTATATATGTTAGGTTAAATAAAATTTGTGTTTTGAATTTTATATATGTTAGGTTAGATAAATAATATGTTTATAATATCTTTTTGTTGTTATTATTTGTAAATTCAAATGATTGTATGTTCTGGGACTGGTTTATATATTTTTATGCAGATTTTAAATTTTGGGATAGGCTAGATTACAGTCGTTATGCTGCCGAAATTTTTGTAGATTTAGAAAAACTAAACATTACAAAATCGTTTTAAAGTTAGTATGTTTAAAATTTTTAATTAATAAATTTTAAAACAATTAATAAAAATTAATTAAAAAATCATAAACTGGAAATTAAAATAATAATTTTACAATTATAAAACATTATCAATATTTTTTTATAAAATAAGTAGAAATTAAAATAATATTTTTTAATGGTAAATTAATAAATTTGTAATTAAATATATATTTATATAATAACTTTTATAATATATTCATAAAATTTGATAATATATGTAGATAAAATAGGTAATTAAGTTAACTTTATTCTTAAAATTAAGTTAAGATAAAAATAATAAAATTCTATTGTTGTTTTTAAAAAAATAAAAAGTGAAAATTATATTAAGAATTTGATAATTCTTAAATAACATAATAATAATAATTAAATATGTGATTACATAATGAAACTTTATAATACATTCATAACTAACAATAATATATATTCCTAAAACTTGATAATATATATTCATAAAATTTAATAATTTATTCATAAGATTTCATAAAATTATTAGCAAATAAAGGTAGTCTTTTATGATTATCACATTGTGATAATTTATTTTCCACTTGAATCAGTTATGTCGATTGACAAGAGTTGGATAACAAATAGACGACGTAACTCTGATGAGTTTTGGAATGGTCTTCAAGCATTTATACAAATGGCCAAAAATCATGTGAATGCTTCGGGAGAAGTTAGATGCCCATGCGTTCAGTGTGTCAATATGCTGAATCAGAAACTGGATGTGGTGGAGGCTCACATACACAGATATGGGTTTCTGCAGCGATACGTGAAGTGGACCTACCACGGTGAAGTTGATATGCCTCCAGTAGTGGACGACGGGGCTCCAGTGACTGATGAGATGATTGACATCATCAATGATGTTATTGGTGAACAAGACACTAACGAAGAAGACGTAAATGAAGGAATTTTAGATGGTGGTGGCAATAGTGTGAAGAATCAATTTGATGACCTGTTTCAAGAAGTGGAAGTTGAGTTATACCCTGGTTGTACATGGTTGTCTTCCTTGAGCTTCTTGCTAAAGATGATGCACATGAAGGTTATGAATAAATGGACAAATAGTTCCTTTGATGAACTTTTGAAGTTTATGAATTTTGCATTCCCGAAGGAGAATAAGATTCCGACTTCATTCTATGAGTCTAAGAAAAAAATGAGGAAGGGTTAGGTTATCAATCAATCCGTGCTTGCAAGTACGACTGTTGTTTGTTCTGGAAGGATAATTCCCAAAAATAGAGTTGTCTTGTATGTGGTGAGAGTCGATGGATTGACAAAGACACAATGGGGAAAAAGTCGCCCACAAAGTGTTGCAGTACTTCCCTTTGACTCCTAGGCTGAAGCGTCTTTATGGTTCAAGGCATACAACAAATAATATGACCTGGCATAGTACGGGACGGTCGAAAGAAGATGGTGTGATGCACCATCCTGTTGATGGGGGTGCTTAGAAACAATTTGATTCCATATATCCTGATTTTTCCAAAGAACCCAGAAATGTTCGATTGGGTTTGACTGTTGATGGTTTTAATCCATTTGGTAACATAAGTCTTTCTTACAACATGTTGCCGGTAATATTCTGGACGTACAATATGCGTCCTTGGTTGTGCATGAAATATTCATCATTCATGTTGACCTTATTGATTCCCAGTTCGAAATCATCTGGGAAGGACATGGATGTCTTTTTAAGGCCTGTGGTAGACGAATTGAAGGAGCTATGGGATGAAGGAGTTCAAACCAGAGATGCTGTAATGAACATTGTATTCAGAATGCGTGCAACACTATTATGGACTATCAATGATTTTGCAGCCCGTAGTAGTTTGTCTGGTTGGAGTGGCCAAGGATATATGGCATGCCCTTCATGCAACGAAGACATTCCTTCATGTCGGGTAATTGGGAAGACGAATTATATTGGTCATAGAAGATTCTTATCTTCTACGCATAAGTGGAGGAATAGTCGCTTGTTTGATGGGAATTATGAAAAATGACATCCTCCAAGAAAATTCAGTAGTCAAGACATACTCTAACAATTAACACATGTTCCAGATCGTTTGCCGGGTAAACATGCCAGTTTCGGGGGTGTGAAAAGAAAGCGAGATCCAAAAGAGCTTAATTGGAGTAAAAATAGTATTTCCTTTGAATTTGAGTACTGGTCCGAACTTGAACTGAAGCACAATTTAGATGTGATGCATGTAGAGAAAAATGTTTGCAACAGTTTACTCGGTACTTTTCTTCTGAATGAGAAATCTAAAGACATCACCAATGCACGAGTAGACTTGAAGAATTGGGGTATCCGAGAAGAGTTGCACCTTAAGGAAGATGGTACAAAGTTGATCAAACCACATCCTATGTACTCTTTCACATCAGATGATAGAAATTTTTTTTGTCAGTTCGTAAAAGGAGTTAGACTTCCTGATGGCTTCAGTTCAAATTTCTCTAAGAAAGTAACTGACAATGATGGTAACATTATTGGGTAGAAATCTCATGATTGTCACATTCTTATGCAACGTCTGTTACTGGTAGGAATTCGAGGCTACTTGGATAAGTCTATTTCGAAGACAATCATTGAGCTTTGCAATTTCTTTAAGCAAATTTGTACTCATACATTGGTTGTTAAAGACATGGAGAATGCAGAAGATCAAGTGATAAAAATTTTGTGCAAGTTGGAGTTAATTTTTCCTCCAGCCTTTTTTGAAATAATGATACATTTAATTCTTCATTTACCGCAAGAAGCTATCCTCGAAGGTTCAGTTTACATGAGGTGGATGTATCCGTTTGAGCGAAATATGAAGAAGTTGAAAAATTATGTTAGGAATAAGGCGCGCCCTGAAGGTTCTATAGCGGAGGGTTATGTTGCGGATGAAGCTTTGACTTTTTGTTCGCAATATCTTCATGGCATATAGACTAAATTTAATCGTCCAGATTGAAATGCGGATATTGTTATTCCTAAAAGACAGTTGTCAGTTTTTGAATAACAATGTCGTCCAAGTAGCAAAAATAAAATCATATCCCTTTACTATCTTTACCGGAAATAAGCGGAGTGGTTTGTACTCTACAATTGCCCTGAAATCCAATCATATATGGAGTAAGTAGCTCAACACATATATGAATTCATTAAATTTAATTCATGTCAAACTATTATCTTACCTTAATCCTTGTGATATACAGTGAATGCCTTCGAGAAAATTCAAACATAAATCTTCAAAATGATTTCCCTATCTGGTTTAAATTAAAGGTAAATTATCGAAACTATAGAATTCTTACGAAATTCGTATCGATTAATATTATCTCATTGTGTTGTTTTTTTTTGTGGCATACTCTATAGATGGGTCGTTTGCAGCAAGTACAGTCAACTGAGTGTATTGATGAATTATTTGCTTTAGCAAACGGGTCCAATCAGAATGCATACTCCTACACGGCTTGCATTGTTAACAATGTTAAGTTTTTGGTCCATAGTCATGACAAAAGACGTGCCACTCAAAATAGTGGAGTTTCGGTGCCAGGAACCGATGGTTTCACTTTCTATGGCCAACTTGAGGAGATTGTAGAGTTATGTTATTCCCATGATTACTCGGTATTATTGTTTCGATGCAAATGGTTCAACACCGATGCAAGCAAGGGTCGAAATGTGACTGAGAATAACATAACTAGTATCATGATTAATTCTGAATGGTACAAGAATGATTGGTTTATTCTCGCCACTCAATCAAAATAAGTTTTCTACTTGGAAGATCCTTCAAGAAACAAAAATTGGAAGGTAGTAGAAGAAGTCAATCATCGAAATATCTGGGATCATCCAAGTATCGATGATGATAATGAGGTTGATGTCGTACACGATAGCACTTCATCAAATTTTGTACTCACTGTGGAATTAGGAGAGTTGGAGATTATGCATTTGGATCGACCTGGTCACACCAGCATAATTGGGGACGTCTCGATCTGTTCCGGATGTGGATGATGATTTCATCAATGATGATGATGATGACGAAATTAGTGAAGATGATTTAGAAAGTACTGATGATGATACAGGAATCGACATTGATGAGGAATAATATTTTCTTGTGCATATTCATACTTGTATGTTTAATGTGTATGTTTTAATTTGAAGACTTTTCAATTAATATATGACTTTTCTCGACAATGTTTGTTTTTCAATAGTTTCAACTGCATTACCGAAATTATTTAAGTTATGTAATTAACCTCCAACTATAACTGAGTTTAAGTTAATAATTATTTAAAATGCAAAGATATGTCTGCTACTTTTGCTCGTTCTCATGGCGGTGAAGGAGCGGATCCTCCTCCTCCTTCAAATCCCACGCAAGTTCCTACTTCTTGTGAGATAGGTAATATACTATAATTAGTCTACGCTTTATCAATAAATGACAAATTGTTATTATTTTATTCAATTTAATTGTATTGTTTAATTAACATATGCAGCGGCTGCCGCAAAAAGAAGAGGTAGGTCTCAATCCAAAAATTTGCAGCAACTCGTCAACGACAATAAAGGTCCATTGACTCCACAATTTGATCTGAAGGAGGGAACCTACAAAGCAGTTGGTGATTTTGGGACATTGTTCACGAGACTTATTGGCAACCTTATTGGTCACCATGTCCTGTTATATTATGACTCGTGGGAGTGTTCTAGATGAGCACAAAATTGGATTGATGCAAAAACTTGAGGAAAATTTATCTAGTTATTCACATGTAATGTTTTTTTTTTATAATTTAAAAAATCTCACTATTTTTTTAAGGAATTTTTCATTCATCCCCGAGTTCTCCCTGAGTGGCGACTGATAGAGATTAGGATTGAGTGAGAGTCACTACAAGGATAGAAAAGGTCGCAAGAAAAGACACTTCGATGAACATGAAGGGTATGATGATATAGAGACAGCCAGAAAGAATCCATCGGAGGACATTGACAACGAGAGTTGGCAGAAGTTGGTTGACCTTTTCACCACTCCATAGTTCATGGCACGATCAAAGGCAAATGTTGCCAACAGAGCAAAACAGAAGTATCAAAGTCTCCATGGATCGAATTCTTATGCTTCTGCTCGATTTAAGAAGGTAAATAAAAATATATAGATAATTTAAAATATTTTAAGTTATCTTAATAATAATTTCAACAGTTAACTGATATTTTGTTAAAATTTTTTTTCTAAAGATGAATCTTCAGACCAAGGAACTGCCTAGCATTATCAATACGTTCCATGACATACACAATCATCCGACACGAGGATGGGTGAACACGAATGCTAAGGATGCATATGTAAGTAACTTTCTAAGTTTTGTATCTATGTATATTATTCAATTATATTATGTATTAATTGTTTTGTTTCTAAATTGCAGGATGCCTTGCAGCAAGAAGTCCAAACACAATCCATTTCACAATCTCAATTTGAATCTGAAGCGGGAAGTGCCACTGTCAGTGAGACACAAGTCGTCTTAAAAGTACTTGGTCAACATCGTGGCCACAACCGACGTATTGGACGGAAGTTGAAGGGCACTAGTACCTATGCCTCAAGTGCCACCGGATCCTCTTCACAATCAGAGGCATCACCGTTTCCGTCCACCACAGTTGGCCCTTCAACGATACCACCTGAGGCTTTCCAGTCCATGATTCAACACTTCAGTAAAGCCTTTATGACCCAGAGCAACAACTTCTAGCAAATGCAACAATATTTGGAAACAACAAATCCGAGCATCCAACCTCCACAATTTCAGCCTATCAACTTGGACATGAACATGATACAATCCATGATGTCAAGCTTTCAACCACAACAACCACAACAGCCACAACCACCACAGCTCGACGATAATGACTTTAGAATTGATTTTGATGACATTTAGTTTTGTTATATTACTATTTTTAAATTATTAATATTTTGGGTTTTTATTTTTATTTTGGAGACAATACTACTCATGTTTTGTTATCCTACATTTTAGAGACTATGTATATTGTTAAATTGGTTTTATTATTTAATTAATAAATTAATTTTATTATTTAATTAAATAAGTTGGTTTTATTTATTTAATTAATATTTTATTAAATAAAATTTAATCAATATAATTAATTAAATGTATATATTTTTAAAATTGTATACCTACAGCGACGACGCTGTAGGGTGAACGCTGAATAAAAAATCAGAGTTTCCGTGACACTACAACGACGTCATATCGTCGCTGAAGGCATATAAACCAACGCACTCTACAGCGACGACATGTCGTTGTTGTTGATAAAGCGGTCGACGGACCTACAGTGACCACATGTCGTTGCTGTGGAAGTTTTTGAAACTCAATTTTTAAATTTTGCAACCACCAACAGCGATGACATATCGTCGTAATATCCCAGTCCTACATAAAAAAAATATTTCCTACTACGACCGACATGTCGTCGTTGTAGTAAAACACTATTGTGACAACTGCGTTTTGTTGTCACCGTAGATTGCTACACATACGAACCTACAGCGACGCCGTTTTGGCGACGATATGTCGTCACTGTATACCTACAGCAAAGATTTCTTGATCTATAGCGACGACAAAAGTCGTCGCTGTAGGCTCTTTTTCTTGTAGTGTTTTAAATGATCATTAGTTGATATATTTAATTAATACTTCGAAATGGTATTTAACTAAGTATTAATAAACATATCTGGTCAAGTTCTATATATTCTCTAATATATAAAGTACCTCTACTAAAGTGTCCTACTACACTAGCAATCCAAATCTAGATCACACACTACAAGAAATTCGACCTTTACCTACCAATAGTAATTGTAGGTAAAGATGTCGTATTGGTAGGTAAATCCTTTTACCTACATATTTTGACCAATAATGTATTGGTAGGTAATAGTTAGTCGAGAAAGGTACCATTACCTACGATTGACATATCAGTATGTAAAACTCACGTGGACCCCATAGAAATGACTTGGACTTGTTTGACGTGGCATCTTCTGTTACAACTGACGTGGTTATCCTTGTGGCAATTTTTTAGTGGAACATGTGGCACACATTTGTTGGACTAGTTGGAACTTAATGATTGGGTTACTTATCCTATTTTTATTGATTATGTGGCTCTAAATGATTGGTCCACATGTCATGATGTGGTATACTTCTTACCTACATTTATTTATTGGTAAATAAAGATTTTTAGATACGTAATTTTAATTATATATTTAAATTTAATTTAATATAAATAATAAATAAAAGTAACTACTTTTAAAAATATTGAACATTTTTCTCAAATAAATTATTTAAAATTAATAATAAAATAAACAAACATATATTTTAAATATTCATTGCTTATTAAAGATTAGTGTTATTTAATTACATTTCATAAAAAAATATCAACAAGTCTATTACAAGTGATTACAAACTCAATAATATCATTTTCTTGATATTCTTCACTTTGAGACTCCTTTTTCTCTAAATTGAACTTGTGAATGTCGATTATGACTTTTTGAGGTGGACACCGACAATGACTGGAGGTGGGGTTCGAGTTGGTAACAATGGAAAAATATAATTAATATCAATACAGTAATTATCCCCAATTTAATAATCATAAGGATTTCAGAAAATATGATTTATTATTATGGACATTTATGACACTTGATATACTAGCATATATATTAAAAAACAAATATATGAGCACATCAAGTCCCATAATCACAAGTATAAAATAAAATCATTCATCAACACCACAGGAAAAAAAACAATCAGAGTAGCATAATGATCCAAATTAGAAAAAGAAAATATAAGTCAACATTCAAAACTATATTTAATAGGCAATAGGCTAAATGATGTGATACTTTGAACATTTTTTAACATAAACAAACAAGACTCAAAAATCTCAGTTTCAAATTGATTTAGTGACCTCTAAAAAAATTAAATTGCAACTGAAGAGCAAAAGCAACAATATTATCTAAAAATATTATCAGTAACTAGCATGCATATGTTAAACTCAAAAACTCAAAATAAAAATTAGATTCAAAGTTGAACATAAAAAAAACTCAAAATAAAAAATAGATGTCTTTTCTCTTTTTTAAAAAGAAAAATAGATTCATATATATAATCAATGAATATAATACATAAATCAAATACCAAACACAAAAATTTCATACTTTAAAAAACCCAGATTCAAAACATATTTGTAACCAGAACAAAAATCATACTCAAACACACAAAACTCTTAAACTCAAAAACTAGTTATCTCTCAAAAACAAAGTTCACACTACAATATCAACATCAAAGTTCACCCTACAAACCAGAAAGCGGAGCATGCTAAGAATAGAGAAACGCTTGAGATTAATGCAAAACTTTGGAAAAAAAGAAATATGAAAAAAAAAATATCTAAATATGAAAAACAAATATCAGAAACGAAGTACCCACCCATCCAAACATCTAAATCTGAGTACAAGAACAAATGATCAGATACACTAATGTAGTAAACTTATTAAATTAATCTACATCCTAAATCTGAATATCAATATCAATAACAAAGTACTTAAAAAAACTCCAAATCTGAATATAGCAACAAAGTATCAATTTATTGACGATAGCCCAATAAACAAGAAACAAGACATCAAGAAATTCAATGGGATTATACATTAAAAATATCTAGGTTTAAAATATCAAACTGCAGAGACTAGTAGGCAGTTTATAAAAACAAAGACCAGTAGGTTTCAAATTTAATGAGATTATACAGAAAATAGAGAATTGAATCATTTTATATAATGAACTAAGACACCATATAAAAAACAAATACAAACGAAATAACCCCATAGTTGAATCCCTAAATGAGGTATACCCAATGCACAAAGAAAACAACACAAAACTGCCTCAAAACAATTAAAGCCACAAGCCAAAAATCAGATTTACATATTCAACCTTAACCAAAACAAAGCATAACAAATTGCCTCAAAATTATACTTCATCATCAAACCTTCATATTAATGGGGGATTTAATCAACATAATCATACAATTTTACCTCCAAACAACCTAGCCAACAGGCCAAAAATCTTAGAGCCACCAAGCCTAATCCGAGAACAACAGAGCACCAATCCAAATATGAAAATCTCAAAGCCACCAAGACCATGTAAAACTCTCAAGGCCATTGAGACCAACACAAAAATCACAAATTCTCCTAAAAAATCAAGCCTTGTGAATCAATACAAATATATATAAAAAAAATACTAACGGTAATCAGAGGAACACCAACATGTTCTTCACAAAATCATAAAGCCAATATAAACAATTTTAATCTAACAAAAAAAAAAATTAAACAAGGCAAAAAAATGGTTACGGCTTACAGAGCCTTAATCGCCGAGGGATGAGAGAGATTTATGAAGGTAACAATGAGTTTCGATGAAGGCAGAGACCAGTAGGCAGCGGGTCAGTGATTCGAAGGACGATGGTGGTGGCTCAGAAATTCGAAGAAAAATGGCAGCAGCTCAGGGATTCAAAGGACGATGGTGGTGGCTCAGAGATTCAAAGAAAAATGGCAGCGCCTCAGAGATTGAAGCAAGCGTACACGTGTATGAGAGGGAGCCTGAAAAGAGAGCTATATGGGCAGAGGGGGTCCGAAATGGGAGGGATCTGTTGAGAGGGAATTGGAAATGGGGAAGAGAGGTAGTTGGAGAAGGGGAAGACGAGGGCACATGTGGGAGGCGGCAGAGAGTAGATATGAAGTTAGTGTTAGGTTAGGGTTATATAAAAAATATATATTAATTTAAAATTAATAATAATTAAATCAAAATTATTTTTAATTTATATAATTTTTTTAAATATAATGTTCGTGTCATGTGCACTTAGTAATACGTCCACGTGTATTACTCACTTGACATGTTATTAGATTTCTCACATGTTAGCAGCCACATATTTTTTTTATTATTATGTAAAAATCGGAGGGAAAAATAAGCGGGAATCAGCAAAAGATTTCCCTCCAAACATAATCGTAGGTAAATCTTTTACCTACAATTACTAATTGTAGGTAATAATAAAATTTATAACCCCACCCGTTTTATTGGAGAATCCTCTACCTATAGTCACTACGGAAATATAATCGTAGGTAAAAACCATATTTATCTACCAATAAATATTCGCAGGTAAAAAATGAGTAGGTAAAGGGAGAATTTCTTGTAGTGACATGTATTCATAATACTAGTGGACCGTACTTGCAATAATTAATCTAAAGATTCCATAATATTATTTTACTGCGAACTATTCAAGTTCATTTATCTCAAACACAATTCTCTCGTACCAATACATGGTTGAGATCACATATATGAATAGGAATTTTTCTGAGATTTACTTAATATTATCACAGAATAATATATTCTATAAAATATATGCATAACAGATTTAATTTATTTATTTATTTCTCAAAACAATGTCTACTACATATGCGTTCAGATCACAATTCCCAACAGATAGGTGTCCAAGCACGTGGACTTTCAATGTCTCACACTGGAAAATGTGAGAGACATCCCACTTTTTTTTAACATATTTCACATATTTTGGGAGATGTAAGACTCACGACTTCCAATAGGAGACATTAAAGATCATTTGTAGGGAGTCATTAAAAGTATAAATTTTCGTAGTAACAACAAAATAACATTTATTAACTTCATAAATATTAATTCCTTTATGTTTTCTAATAACTGAACTCTCCCTACTTAAGCCTTCTTTCGGTGGACATTCTCTTAGCACCTTCTATGAACTATTCACCTCCTTGATTCAAGTTTAATCTTACTGATAGGGCTTGGGTATTAAGCCCTCATATGCATGAGTGCCTCTCAACATTTAGTGAACAACTTCTTGAACACTCTTTGCCTTTGTGACATAATTTGAGTGTTTCCCTACCTTACGTTGGAAGTCTATTTTTTTCTCCCAAAATTGTTTTATGTGAGTCTAAGTAAGGCTTCAATCGCTAATCTGAATATATAGTTAAAGTTATTTTAGTTGGCATATACATTGTTAGTGACTCAAGTGTGTGTATATATATATAATAATTTATTTTTTATAAAAAAAATATTATAAAAAAAGTATAATTGATCAAAATCTAAATATTAAAATAGTTGTATATTTTTCATTGTCAGTGATATTTTTTTTTTATAGTATAATAAAATCATTTACAACTAAAATTGAATACATTATATTAAAAGCTACATCTACAAAGTAGTTTTATTATCTCGTTTACGTTACTTTATCGTTTTTTATTTAACAACATAATTAAACTACGAAGTTGCATAATTGATTTAATATTTTTTTAAGTTACAAATTTTATACCAATTAAATGAGATTTTAGATAGCAATTTTTAGGTCTATAACTAAAACAACTAAAAACAATCTAAAATAAATATAAAATAATAATATTTTTCATAGCATTAATATTTATGAACTTTTTTATGTTGGTGTGTGTTTTCTTTTATTTTGCAAATTATATATATTTTGGGTTAGTTATTTGTGTGTGCTTGGAAAGTAAATTCTTTAGTTTTGTTTATTAGTTTGAAATTTAGTGTTCATAATAATTTAAATTTTGATATTTTTTATGTTTATACTTATATATCATGCAATCTAGTTTTTTTTTTTTTTGACAAAATGCATTCTTGTTTTAAAATCAAATACTTTTTTTTTCTAATTTTCTTATAGAAAAAATACCTATGAATTTCAATATAATAAAATATTTAAAAATTCTAAATTAAAATTATGAAATTAAAAAGTTTATTTGATCAAATTTTAATTATTTAATTTACAAATTTTTAAAACCAACATAAAGTTATATATATTTAATTAATAACTAAAGCAATCAAAATAAGTAATTTTTCATTAAAAAAACTATAGGACAAAGTAAGTATGTATATTTATTTCTTATTTCACAATTAGATATATGTTTGGATAAATAAAATATATTAAATGACAAAATAAATAATTAATAAAAGAAAAAAATGAATAAATTTAAGCTCATCACTACTACAAAATACCCTTTACAGGACACTTTTTTAAGACACACACATAAATGTAAGTCCTTAAAATTATTTATGGAGTTTTGAGGACATTCATTGAGAGTCCTGAAAAAACACAATTTAGGACTCCCAATGAATGTCCTAAAAAATATGCGAGTCCTAAAAAAATTTGGGCTAAAAAATTAGTGTTTTACTTAACAATTTTAAGTACTTGTTTTGGGAGTCTTTAATACTCTTTAAGGACTCGCTTTGCGAGTCCTAAAAACACCTGGGCTGAAAAATTAGAAATAGTGACTTTTAAAGACTCGTTTTGCAAGTCCTAATAATTTGTAATAAGTTAACAATAAGTTATTTAAATAATTTTCCCAATTTATTAATAATATATAATATTAGCTATTAATAAAATATCTATTATATCATATAATTAATTAAATATTTTTTTTATATATAAATATTATTTTAACGGAAAAATCTATTAACCAATACAAAAATATATAATATATTTATTAAACTAATAAAAACTACTTATTCAAGTAAAAAAAACTACTTATTAATTTTTTTTAAATATTTTTAAAGAGAACTTTTATTTTTAAAATTAAAAACCCTAAAACTTTAGCCTACTCCCACTCTCTCTCTGCCGCCTCTTCTCTCTTCTCTCTCAGCCTCAGTCTATCTCTCTTCTCTCTCAGCCTCAGCCTCAACGAACTCCCTTAGTCGCACTCTCTTTCACCGATGGACAAAGGCTAGGGGCTGGAGGAGGCTTGGGGGTTGTGAGGGGCTGAACCGACAGAGGCTCGGGGGTTGTGAGGGGCTGGACGACGCGGAGGCTTGAGGGCTTGTTGGGGCTGGACGACATGGAGGCTTGGGGGCTCATTGGGGCTGAAGAACGTGGAGGCTTGGTGGCTCGTTGGGGCTGGACGACTCAGAGACTCAATAGTTATGCGTTCTTCTTTTTCTCTAATCAAAGAAACTAAAATTTTTGTAGCTTATTGGTCTGTAGTGTTGTTCGTATAAACACATGAGCAAAGTGTTTATTCTACACTCTTTCTCACACTTGTGTATATTTATACATATAAAGTGGCTTCCATATGTTTGATAAAAGTCTTCAATGAACTCTGCTATAAAACATTTAGAGGCAAGGTAGAAAGTAAACTTCTCCTTTGAGCATTTTGCTCTGTTTTGAATGCTTGATTTAAAACCTTATATGTGTTGGTTTTATGTATTGTGTGTGTGTATATATATATATTATCTTTCAAAACAAATAACAAATTCAAAAGATAAAAAAAAAACTAAAATGAAAAATGAAACTATACTAGAATGAAATCATAAAAGAGATATATAGAATTGTTGGGGAAAATTATTTTTTAGTGTTAAGGATTGTCTCTGTACTCGTTTTGATGTTGCCAGTGATGTGAGTACAACCCTTCAGAAGATTAGGAAGCATGGTATTATGCCAGTGGCCTTATAATTTTTTCTATTCAATAGCTTCATGTTTTCCCATTTTTCTTGATAATACTCTTGCACTGCATTAATCATAGAACATAAATATTGTTATAGTGCATGTACTTATTATAATGAGCTAAGCTTTGCTTATTTTCTCTATATTTAATTTATTTTTATTCAAGATTTATAGCTGAAAATATGCTTATAATATATTATGTGGAAATAATGATGAAAATAAATGCAATGATTGAATTCATTTTTGTGTGTGTCCCTGCCATGAGTGGAAAAGTGTTAGCAAATGAGAGATATTTGGGTCTAGAAATCCACTATTATCCTATATCTATGTATGTCAATATATGCATATGTGATTTTATATTTTATCAATTATATGCAATACATATATATATATATTATAAATAGTTTTATTTTTACAATTCACGAAGAAAAGGACATTATAAAAATAATGTCTTATTAGTCATATATCAAAGCATAAAGGAATCCTCCACTAATTCTTATTTTGTTTTTTCTTTGGTCAAAATACTTTCATTTTTTCTTTCTTATTTTGTTGTCAAGTGTTCTTCTTTTTATATTTATTTTTTTATTGTTAAGTCTTTTAATTGTATTATATAGAGTCGATATTTTTCTTCTTATATTTCTATCCATGATATTTGCTTTTGCTCTTAATTTGATTTTCATGACTTTTGAGGTTTTTATGATATTATGCCAAGTTATGCATTCTTAGACTTGATATAATAAGAAATAATTTGGTTAATAATTTGCGAGTCACTATTGAGTAATTGATTATATACTAATCCTTATAATATACTAATACACCATATTGAATAAAATAAAGATAATTTCTATGTCTTGTTGTTTCATATATAAAAAAATCAGTTGGCAATGTATATTAAATTGATGGTGACTCTTGTAATTATTGTATCAACCTTTTTGTATGGTTGTTCATTAAAAAAATTAAAGGGTTAAAATGATTTATGTTTTGTATTGTGTGTATTAATGAAAATTGAGAATCCAAACTTACCCAAATATGTTTCAAGACATTCTTTATGCTTAGAGTGATAAATATCTATATTTTGGCTCACTTGTTAATATGAATAGATCTATAAATTTCAATGTTGTAACAAAGATTACAGGAATGATTTGTGTGTGGTTTGGACATTTTGTGAGGTATTTTGATTGATCATGAGAAAATATTAGTGGGCAGAATAAGTTGATTGAACACATAACTTGGTTTTTGGTGCCATGGTGCAACATAATTTATTATTTAAATTATACTTGTGTGAGCTTTTTAAGGTTAAATGTCAACATCTGACCTTTTTTCCTTTTTTATAATATTGATAATAATGTTTAGCTTAAAATTTTGATGGTCTTAAAGCATTGGATTGATAGCTAATTAAAAGAAGTATGTTGTATTTGATTTATTTTTAAAAAAATTCGATCTTTTATAATTTTAAATAATTGTATAATTTTAGTGGAGTTTGAATATCTTAGATATTCATCCGTAGTGAAGTTGGTTATGGGAATTATGTGTGTTGCAGTGATAACGGAATGTTGAAAACTTGCATGTCTTAATGAAGTAGGTTCTGAGAATTTTGTGTGCAGCAATGATATATGGATGAAAACCTCTGTGTTGTTTGACTTGTTGGTGTTGATTGTGACAGATGGCTAGGCTAGTAAATTAGGGGATATGTTGTCTGATTTTCTATAGATTTTTTTATACTTAGTTTTGTTTTGTTTTGTATGTTTATTTTATTTTCTTAATTTGTATATTTTATTAAAGCAAGCAGGCACAATATGGAAAATGCATGCTTAATTTGGGCTCGCGGATTGCAACATTTTCTTCATTTATGATTTCTTATTTTGATAAATCACATACATTTAATTGTGATATGCTCTGATTGTAATATCATAATATATGCTTTCTAAATTTCTCATCATAGTTATAAAGCTATTGTTTTTATTTTGCAATTTATAAAATGTTAGAATTATTGAAAATATAGTTATTTTTAAGATTAGCTACCATATGATTGATAAAACTCTTCAATGAGATCTTTTGATGTTTTTAGTATATATTATGTATGAATTTGAAGTTTAAGAGTTTCTGAGTATATATAAAGGAGAGCTCTTGTTTATAACGAATGTTTTCCAGCTGAGAAAATGCTTCTAAAATCTATGGGGTTTTGTTTTTAAATTGAACAAAGATATATATATATAAATAAATTAATATCAAACACTTTGTAGCATAGTAAAACAAGGACATTTGGAAATTTGAACACTTTCTTGCTTTGCAACTTAGTTATAAAAGATGTATAACTTACTTTAATTGAATTGAATTAAGACTTAGATTGAGTTAAAACTATCATGCTACTGTCATTAGTGGAATGGGTAGATTGTTAGCAGGGATAAGTTTGGTTGTTAGAACATTATATAAATGTGGGGAAGGGTGGGGTGAGAAAAGGCGTACGAAATGTGCAATGAATTGTGGTGAGCTTTATATGTGTGTATTTCTTTCAATTTCATCAACAATATTCCATATTTTAGGCTAATGTTATTTGTTTGGTGTTTCTCTAGATTTGGTTCCTATCACATACCCTCAAAAATATTCCAGACAGAAGTTTTATTTGATAATCCTACATCATCAACATTCTCGCTAGATCTATTAAGTCATATTTTTTTAACTAAAGCTAAAACAGAATGACAATATTTTTTCTTCTTCTTTAAATTAAGGAATCAGGGTGGGACTGCCATATCCCAAATTCAATCACTTGCCTCTGACTATATGTATGTATATTTGATACCATAGCTAGGCTTTGAGCTTATATAATAATTTATATATATTTTGTTAAATACATGGTACTTATAGCCTAATTTTCATAGTGTATGAATTAAAAATGACTAGTATGATTATGTAAATAGGCTAGGTTGGGTTAAGTGATGAGTAGATTACTGCATTTGCATAGTGAATTTGTAACGTCCTGGATAGCCAAGACCGCTACACTGTGTGTTTATAAAGGTGCAAGACTTGCTAATCAAGTCATTTAATCAAAACGTGTCATTAGTTAAAGTGTTCTAGGGTTAAAAGATATTTTGGCCTCAAAGGATACATTTTATAACTTATAAACAGTTTTACATGTGGGGATCCCCAAAAGTTTAGTTTCTAAAAACTGGTTTACAAAATTCAACAGTTAAAAGTAAACATTAGCCATACTAAGGCAAAATACAAAGTTCTGGTCCTCTTGTCCCTGTAATCTCCTCAACCGTGGCGGCTGAGCAGCCTGTCATGTACATTCACCCTGCAGAGCTCTCCAATCAGGGTTGATCAATCTTGCCTTTGCCTTTACCTGCACCACGCAGAACCCGTGAGCCGAGGCCCAGCAAGAAAACACAATTCACAACATATACAATAATATCAAACAGATATTCTATTAAACATGTTCAATAGTTCAATCCATAGCATGTAATCATGTTTCAAGATACAAAGAGACATCATCAACAAATAGACTATTCAATAACCACAATAATCATTTCAAATAGCCATATTACACAATAACTAGGGCCGACACCTTAGGTCGCACCCTCTGTTTAACCCATTGACTCCGGCCCGCTTAAACCGAGCTTAGTGCATAATAAGCTGTCCTCGGATACCAGTGTCCGAGCCGCGCCATTTGCGCAAGTTAACCGTGGCATGCTTAGGCCGTTGGTTTACAATTTACATGGCATAATACCATTCTTTCGATCAAATATATCAGGGAGCTCTTAGTCCCGTTCAATTATTCAACCGGGTATAGTTTTCTTACCTTTGACTTCTAGATGA